>NC_092879.1:33961620-34561620 GCF_028372415.1 Notamacropus eugenii | reverse complement strand
TATGCATTTCATCTTGTAGGATAACCTGTTGTTGTTGTGGTAGTGTTCATCCTTCATTTTTGAAGAAGAGCATGACATCAGAGAAATGATGACATGACTTGCACTGGACTTTGTTTTGAATGAGGGAGGGCTATCCAAGGTCAGCAGCCTCACTTTTTTCCTCCTGAGCCACCTGGATCCAGCAACCAGATAACTAGTACAAAGATAAAGTGCTGTTTGTGAAGAACAGTGCGAAAGCATAGAGTGTTGTATTAAAGAGTGTGTGAAAGGTACTAATGCAAAATGAGACTAGAATGATGGATTAGGGTCAGGTTGTGAAGGACATTAACAACTAAACAGAAGGGTTTGTATTTTATGGCACTTAATGAGTCATGGAGTTCTTTGAGTGCCATAGTTAGATATGCATTTAAGAAAACTCACTTTGGCATCTGTCTGGAGGGTGGACAAGAATAAAGAAAAACATAAGGCAAGGAGAAGTAATAGGAAGCTGTTGTAATAATCCACATGAGAAATGATGAGTTCTGAACTAAAATGATGATTATGTGGATAGACAGAAGGAATCTGATGCATGCAATGTTGTGTAGGTGGAAATGCTAAGATTTGGGAAGCAATACTGAGATTATGAACATAGGAGACAGACAGTAGGGTGACACATTCACGAATGACATGGAAGTTTGGAAATGGGGTGAGTTTGGGGAAAAGAATAATGAGTACAGTTTTGGATTTGCTGAGTTTGAGATATCCAACAAGGAGTTGGTGATGAAGGACTGAATTACAGCGGAGAAGTGATGCTATATTTATGAATCTGTGAGTTATTTTCAGTTATGAGGATTAATCCTGGGAACTGATAACTTTATAGAGAGATAGGAAGACAGAGGCACAGAGACAGACAGGAAGAGACAGAGAGACACACACACAGAAACAGAAAGACAGAGACAAAATAGTACCTAGAAAAGAACATTGGGGAACACCCTCAAAAGCACAATGTAGATGACACATGAAGGTGGAGCAGAAACACAAGAAAAAAAAATCAAAAGACAGTAGTGTCATGGAAACAAAGGAGAGAGTATCCAGAAGGAGAGGGTGACCAACAAGGTCAGATGTAGGAAACAGGTCAAAAGGGAGGAAGGGAGGAAGACAGAAAAAAAAAATCTGATTAGACAATTGAAAGATCATTGATAACTTTGGACAGAGCAGCTTCAACTGAGTGATAAGGTTAGAAGACAGAATGCAAAGGGCTAAGGAGTGAGAAAAAACATGACAGCATTATTACGTAATTTCTTCTTCTATAGTAGTTCCAATATTTGGCAGATCATCTTTCTAGTCCTGACTAGACCAAAAATATCACAAGATTTGATTTTCTTATACATTATTGGAACCTTCATAAGCCAGTGAACTAAATTAATTTACCTCTCACTTAACTCCATGGGTAAAGACTACTTCACTAAGATGTCACACTTTGAACATTATGAAAAGTTCTATAACTATGTAGACAGAGTAGTTATATACAGTTACACATTGACAAATCTTTTATACTAGTTTTCTACCAAGTCTTTTCTGATTCCATAAAGCCACTCACATGTTCTTGCTGTTTCTATAATATTGATATTACCTTATCTAATTCTAATAATGATCCGATCATCTAATCTAAACCTGTTGGGGTCATTTTTGACTCTGAAAACTCCCCACTTTCAATTAGTCAGTAAATCTTGCTGGCTAATCCTTCATTAGCATCCATTCTTTCTTTTCCATCCCTACTGCCATTATCCTGTGTCAATGCTCTATCAATTAAGGTTTAGACTATTCTATTAACCTTCTAACCCTACCTAAAGTCCCTAGTTTTAATCTTTCTAAAGTACCATTTGATTATTTAACTTCCCTACTCAAAGACCTACAATGGTTTCACATTGTTCCCTGAATTAAAATTCATTTATCCTGCTAAAATAGTTTGGGGAAGAGTTGATGAAGGCCTGATATTATGTTGAGATTGTGTGGTTGAATGCAGTACATTAGATGCTGGATATATCGGGACAATGGAATTGACAGAATGTCAGTTTAAAAGCCAGATGCTTTATGGATCTAGTGCCTGACTCTTATTGAGTGATTACAGCATCTTGACTCTAGAATTTAAATACTAAACACCAAGGCCATTCTGGGGGTAATGCCAAGCTCTCTATGATACTCAGTCAGCTGGTTACCTCTATCTTCTGTCTCTTTTTTCTTTTGTAGATAGCAATATTCCTTTCATTAGAATAAGTGTATATTAAAAGTGTGTATTTGTGTTCGTGAATTTTACCAAGTACCTCCTGAGAAAATTTCATCCTCTTTTTGCTTCTACAAGTAGGTAAAATACTTCACCACTCTCAATGTTCACTTCCCTCCTGGGAACTCTGGTTGCTCACTCACTCTCAGTGGTGTTTCTCTTTCACTTTGTCTTGGCACTGGTCCCAACCATCTCTTTGCGATCCTTCTCTTCCCATCCTGTTATGTGTCACAGCCACCCAACCTTTGGTTCTGCTTCTCTGTTCTGCATATGCCACCACACTCCTGAACCATACTTTCACCCATCTCAACATTGTTTTTACTCAAGGAGCCTCACTATTTTAGCATTGTCATGGGAAAGCAGGTACAAAGGTAAAAGAAAGTGCCTTCCATGTCAGTGGCCACTTTTTCTCCTCCATCTCTTTCTGTTCTTCAGAATCCTACATCAGCATATTTGGTAATTTGGTACATGTTCCCCATCATCCCTCAAGGCAATATCCTCATTCTGCCTGAGGAATTCAGAGAAATGTAACAACAACAACAACAAGTGATGCAGTACAAAGAAGAAAAAAAATCAAGGGAACATTGTGCCCAATGATTATTATAATATTAATGACAGTAACAAAAAGATCAGTCAACTGTGAGGATCTATAAAAAACATTCCAGATCCTAGAGAACTGATAAAGAGGTAAGCCTTCCTCCTTTCAAAGAAGAGGCAGAATCACAACTATACAATTTCTTACACATACTCAAACTTGGGACACTGTCAGGTGGGTTTAAATAACATTTCCTCCCCTTTGTGATAAGTAAGTATTCTATGGTGGTAATGTGAAGTGAGTGGCAATGATTAAGTAGAAATAATTATCACACAAAAACAAAGAGCAATGATAATGCTTTTTTTAATTTGAAAAAAGAAGAAAACACAAAACTTGAACTTTTTTTCAAAGTAAAAGAAAGTAGGAAAAAATGTACAGTGGTTGATTAGTTTTTAAAAAAAAACCACAATTTTGCAGCCATTTTTTTGGGTGGGGATCTACTTTTAGACCAGAACAGATCACTTTGGAAAGGCAGGGCAATACCAGTTATTCTCCTCTCACCTTACCAGGTTTCTCTAAGGGAATTATTGAAAATTCTTCAACCCCGGACTGGTTTGCTAAATCACAACAAACATATCTTAGTTGTATTATAAATTAAATCTTTATAATTATGACTTGTTGGACATTTGAAGTATTCCCTAAATTTCTCCCTGATGTTTAAATATATGTGCATCCACATTATCCCCTCTGATAAATATGTTGATGTTTGTGTATATGTATGGGAGAGGAAGCTAGAATTATCTTTCAATGAACATATTACTAAAATATAGAATCACAGAAATTTAGTGAAAGATTTCTATTACTATGGAATATTTTTGTGAGAATGCTAACATGACATCTCTTATAATTTCCAGTAAGGCAGTCCTTCCAGGAGAATCTTTCTTATCTTTTGGCTCCCATGAGTATTTGTTTGAATGTCCAAAAGTCAGAAGATGAGAATTAGAATAATTTATCCTTTATTATGTTCATTCCTCTCCTTTCTTAAACTGGTATTTTAGGGAATGTAAGAAAAAAAAGCCTAGGTAGGAATTTTTTTCGAATCAGGGTATTCTCTCCAAATTCACCAGAAAACAAATTTATAAGCACTTTTAGTGACATAGCTTCCTTTAGTCCATTATTATTTCATTTAATAAATATTTAACATACCATCCTGTTTTCTTAATTTCAGAGTCTAAAATTCATGCTTTACATTCCTTACAAATCTGTTGTAAATCAAAAAGATGATAAAAACACATGTAATGGATGAATTGAGCATTTGCTTTTTTTAACTATAATTAGAAAAAATCAAACTAAATTGGTTATATAAAATTTAAATAGAAGAGATCCTTGGAAACAGAAAGCTCTTCATAGCAAATTTATAGAACAATGTTTAATGTGAGTTGATACTTAGTTCTTCCTAGTAACATGTTTTGATCCTTTTTGATCACAGTAATAATACACTTTGAAACATTGCTCTGTGGGATGTAGTTAAAGCTTATTTGAGCTTTGGAAACTACTGGCACTTTTTTGGGGGAAAATATCAGAACATTTTTATTTTTATCTCACTCACTCCAGAAGACTTCACGGAGAATAGTATCCACCAGTGATGTAGGGCGACTGCTGTCACAAATATTACTTGAAAAGACATAACATAAATATTCAACACACTGTAAAGGGACATGGTGAATAAGATGATGCAGTATTAAATGCTCAAGGCTTCCAGAAAGTTTATGCAAATCATACAGTTAATAGATCTTGTCATTAACCTTGGAGAAAATATAACAAAGTAACAGGCAAAGGAAAATATCCACATTGCCTTTTTTCCATAAAAGTGGCACTGCTTAGGCATCACGTTATGCACATGTAGAGGGATACACAGAAAATGGTTTTTTACTTCTTAAAGAATTCGAGTTTTTCTTTTATTATGTTTAGAAGAAAAGACTCTACAGTTAAGTGAAAGGAATCTCAGAAATCATCTAAACTAAACAGTAAATTGCTACTATTTTTTTTACAGTGTTGTTTCTTTTTCAACCTTTATTCAGATGCTTCTAAAAATGTAAAATATACCACCTTCCAAAGCAGCCCATTCCATTTTGGTAGAGCTGGGAGGAAATTATTCTTTCTATCAAGCAAAAATTGTCCTTCTGAAACTTTCACGTGCTATCCTTATGTCATTTGTTGCCAGTCAGTTCTGTCTGACTCTTTGTGACCCATCTAGGATTTTCTTGGCAAAGACACTGAAGTGGTTTGTCATTTCCTTCTCCAGCTCATTTTAGAGATGTGGAAACTGAGGGAAATAGGATTAGGTGACTTGCCAAGGTCACATAGTTAGTAAGTGTCTGAGGTCAGATTTAGACTCAGACTTTCCTGACTTCAAGCCTACCACTCTCCATTGTGCCACCTACCTGTCCCCCTCCCCAAAATAGAAATTAAGCCTCCAGCACTAGATATTCCCAGGCAGTCTCCCATCCAGGTAATAACCAGTCCTAATCCTGCTTATCTTCTAAGTTCAGATGAGATCAGCTTGCCTCCAAGCAAATAATACCTCATCCAAATTCACCTTGATAACACTACAAATAATTGATGAAAATTATCATATCCCCTTCCCATCCCCCTATCAAACACAGGAGCAATAGTTATATCTCAGCAAGTGTGAGAGTCAGGAAAGATCAAGAAAATATTTTCATTGAATTTGTCCTAAAGTGCTTAGGACTTGAAACCTAGAGGCGAAACCTTGGTATGTGACACACTTGAAAATGCTGCCCTTAATTCTTCCTTACATTCAGAATATCACATTTTAGTATTTTAAAAAATGGAAAAAAAGCAAAGTTTTCATGATATGCTTTGTTGAACCTAAAGGATTTAATGAGCACAGACCAGAAAAAATCCAGAACAGTTTGTCATTCCCTGTTCTTCCCATATTCTTGCATCTGTAATGTGTTTTATAATTTTATGCCAGTTTCTGTGGTGAAAGATCCATTCTCCAACATATGAAAATATGCAATACTACCAACATGTATTGTTATATGCCAGTATGTTAACATTTACTATTAACACTTTTGATAGTATGTGCAGAGAAGCTCATACACACGGAGAAAGTCAATAGCTCAGGTTAACATTCATTTTTTATGTATTTCCTTATAATTTAAACATTATAGAATGGCCCTGGCAGTGGACTGCATGTCTATCACTCTAGACCTAACTTAACAAACTTTGGTAAGTCTTACTATCAAAAGCTTGATTGGTAAGTGATATAGGTCTGCATCATGAAACTCACAAACTCATGAAACCATTTAATAAACTCATGAACTCGTTTACTAAATGGAACTTATGAAACTGTTTACTAAAACATGGAGCAATGTAAATTTCATCAGTGAAGGGAGTACCCCATTAGGGGAACCATTAATGCTAGAAATAAATAATGTACAACTTCCAACATCCCTACATAAACTCCTTGAGTATATAGTACTAAACATTTTTGTGACATAAGATTATCAATAATTTTATATATGTTTCTGAAATGAAGGACTTTTGTGAGGTGGTGGGGAATCTAGACTGGTTATGTGACCCTGGACAAGTCACTTAACCCTTTTTGCCTCTGTTTCTTCATCTGTAAAATGAGTTAGAAAAGGAATGGTAATCTACTCCAATATCTTTACCAAGAAAACCCCAAATGGGGTTGTGAAATGTCAGACACAACTGAATGAATTGATCAAATCACTATATTTTTCAACTGGATATAAATTTGAAAATCCGTGTTACTGAGAATTTTCCTTCTGAATTCAATGTTTTGGCTTTCTATTTCAATATCATTTAACAGGTTTTCCTTTAAAGTTTTTTTAAATTTTATTTTCACTTTTCAACACTCACTTCTCCAAAATTTTGAATTTCAAATTTTCTCCCCATCTCCACTCTCCTGCCAGCCCAGGACAGCATGTATTCTGATTACCCTTTCCTCCAATATGCCCTCCCTTCTACCACTCTCCACCCCTGCTTTATCCCTTTCCCTTCTATTTTCCTGTAGCGCAAGATAGATTTCTATACCCCATTGCTTTTATATCTTATTTTCTATTTGCATGTAAAGATATTTTTTAACATACATTTTTAAACTTTTGAGCTCCATAATCTCTCCCTTGCCCCATACCCATCCGCCCTCATTAAGAAGGCAAGCAATTCTATAAAAGTTGTACATGTGTAGTCATGCAAAACACTTCCATAATAGTCATGTTGTGAATGACTAACTGTATATCCCTCTCCCGCCCTCCATTTATTCAATTCTCTCTTTTGAACTAGCCATCTATCAAAGTGTTTGCTTCTGATTACCCCTTCTCCCAATCTGCCATCCCTTCTATTATCCCCCATCCCCTTCCCCTCTGCTTTCCTATAGGGTAAGATAACCTTCTATACCATATTAGGTGTATATCTTATTCCCTGCTGAAACTAAATCAAATGAAAGGAAGGCTGACCTATTCCCTCTCATCTTCCCCTTCCTCCCCTCTATTGTAAAAGTTCTTTCTTGCCTCTTTTACATGAGATGATTTATTACATTCTACCTCTCCTTTTCTGTTTCTGCTAGTACATTCCTCTCAACACTTAATTTCCTTTTCTAGTTATCATCCCTTCATATTCAGCTCACCCTGTGTGCTCTCTCATATATATACATATAAAAATATATATGCATATATATGTGCATGTATGTATGTACGTATGAATGTATGCATGTACACACACACACGAACACATATATTCCTTTCAACTATCCTAATACTGAAAAAGGTCTCATGAGTTGCAAATATCATCTTCCCATATAGGAATGTAAACAATTCAACTTTAGTAAGTCCCTTATGGTTTCTCTTTCTTGATTACCTTTTCATGCTTCTCTTCATTCTTGTGTTTGAAATTCAAATTTTCTTTTCAGCTCTGGTCTTTTCATCAAGAATGCTTGAAAGTCCTCTATTTCATGCAAAGACCATTTTTCCCCTGAAGTATTACACTCAGTTTTACTGGGTAGGTGTTTCTTGGTTTTAATCCTATCTCTTTTGACCTCTGGAATATCATATTTCAAGTCGTCTGACCTCTTAGTGTAGAAGCTGCTAAATCTTGTGTTATCCCAATTGTGTTTCCACAACACTTGAATTGTTTCTTTCTGGCTGCTTGTAGTATTTTCTCCTTGACCTGGGAACTGTGAAATTTGACTAGAATATTCCTAGGAGTTTTCTTTTTGGACTTTCAGGAGGTGATTGGTGGATTCCTTTCCCTATTTTACCCTCTGGTTCTAGAATATCAGGGAAATTTTCCTTGAGAATTTCTTCAAAAATGAGATCTAGCATCTTTTTATTTTTGATCATGGCTTTCAGATAGACCAATAATTTTAAAATTATCTCTCCTGGATCCATTTTCCAGGTCAGTTGTTTTTCCAGTAAGATACTTCATATTGTCTTCTATTTTTTCATTCCTTTGGTTTTGTTTTATAATTTCTTGATTTCTGACAAAGTGATTAGCTTCCATTTGCTCCATTCTAATTTTAAAAGAATTATTTTCTTCAGTGAGCTTTTGGACCTCTTTTGCCATTTGGGTTAGGCTAATTTTAAAGCTGCTCTTTTCTTCAGCATTTTTTGGGTCTCCTTTAGCAAGCTGTTGACTCGTTTTTCATGATTTTCTTACATCACTCTCATTTCTCTTCCCAATTTTTCCGCTACTTCTCTTACGTGATTTTCAAAATTCTTTTTCAGCTCTTCCATGACCTGAGACCAATTCATATTTTTATTGGAGGCTTTGAATGTAGAAGCTTTGACTTTGTTGTCTTCTAGTTGTATGTTTTGATCTTCCTCGTCACCAGTGACATAAGAAAATGTCTGAGAAAGTATGAATCTATAGTCTGTTTCTTTTTTCTCTGTTTGCTCATTTTCCCAGCCAATTATTTGACTTTTGAACTTTGTTATGTGAAGAGTTCCCAAAGCAGCCTCTGCTTTAGCAGATCCACTCTCAGCCAGGTGAGAGACCCTTCTCACTGACCATCTAAGCTGTCTTTGGTGTTTGTGGGTTGAGAAGTCTGGAAACCACAGCAGCTGTCAGCCATTCAGTTCCCTAAAGCCTGCTCCAGCTCCATCCATGCCAGTGTTCTGCTCCTAGCCTGGTGCAGTAGACTCTTCCTGTTGACCTTCCAGATTGTTTTGGGCTGGAAATTTGTTCAGTCTGTCATTTTGTGGCTTCTGCTGCTCTAGAATTTGTTTAGAGTCATTTTACTGGGGTATTTGAGGGGTTTGGGGGAACAGCTCTAGTTGGTCCCTGATTTTACTCTACCATCTTGGCTGTCATAAAGTTTCATACCATTTTCATTTCCATTCATTTAAAATTTTCTATTATATATTTAAATATAAAGACTAGAAGCTAAGACAGTACACTTACGCAATATACCTGGTTAAGTATAAAATGGAAATCGATTTTTCCTTCCTCTATAGAATCTTAAACATATATGTGTGTGTATAATAGAATCCTAAAAATATGAATTATAGAATAATACATAATACTGAGGTTAAAATTCTTATTTATTATAATAAATTCTTATTAAAATTCTTATTTTCTAGATCAAAAAGGACCTTATTGATAGGATGGATATTACATAGTCTTATTCACATTAATTTACCACTGAAGAAGCTGACTCATAGAGCTTAGTTTAATTTGCTAGAGACCAGTCACAGAAGGACTAAGGAAAGCATTTGAAAATGTGAACAGAATTATGACTACCATACCAAATGACTTATTATTAATGATCATGGTTATTCGTTGGTATTCATCAGAACTTAAAAAAAAGTTTTTTTTAATTGAAATGAAGTTACTGAAAGTTGACCAGTTCATTGGACGGACAAACTGCTCAGTCTGAATTTACCCCTCAAAGTAGTCAAATTAAACCATGGTCATAGGGTTAAAACTGTGTAGGCATAGACATGTTTAGAGATGATTTTGTAGGTAAGAAAACTTACTAAATTAAAAAAAAATTGTTGCTAGAGCTGGAAATTTTTCACGAAGATGAATCCCATGTAATTTGCCAACATGACACTGACAGTTGGGCTTTATATTTGTATTTTTGCTATAAAGGGCTCAGTGGTTGTATTTTTTTTTTTGTAGGGTTCATATATGACTGTTGGTTTAACTGCAGCAGCAAAGATTCGTACTAGAAATTGTCTTCACATTCTTCAAAGCAATTTAAAGTTTTATTGATGGAACTCCATGAAAAATTGTGTGCTGAGCAAACTACCAAACTTTATAGAAAACTCTAACCCAATTAAAACTTGAAAAAGCAAATGTACTCATAGGATTTGTAAAAGTATAGCCAGATATTATTGAATCCTTGAGGGAAATAAAAGCTAGTGCTCATCTTTTCCAAGTCTTTTGCTAGGTGAAATGAAGATACTTGAATTTGTTTATGCAAAGTGGTTTCCCAATAATTTAGGAAATGTGAGTCACTGGCATCATTTTTTTTAGGAATTTGATTTTGGGTCTTAAGTACTATTTAGAGAGTCAGCTATTGAAATAGTCTCAGAAGAAAATCGATACAGTAGATCAGCTTCTCAAGTACTTTGTAAAAGCAGCAGACAGATGTGAATTTCATTTGACAAAGAATGTAGGACCACTAAGTCAAAGATATGTCAACACGCTACATCTTGAAGGAAAACATGCATATATGGATTTTAACTTAGAGAGGATGAAATGAGCACATTGCCCCATCTAAGCACTGATCACTCACAATTGAGTTCAGCCAAGGACTCAAACAAGAGGTTTCCAAAGTGTACTATTGAATTGGGCCTGGAACATAACCATAAGCTACTGTCTTACTGAGATCTGAACATGGGATTTTGACGCCATGAAAGAATCAATATGTAAATTATTCAACACATTACCCAAGTTTGAGAATTAATAAATCTAGATAGGTTCTGAAAAATTCTATTTGTCAACTCTTGAGCATAAGGTGATATTGGGTATCTGCCTATTTAAAATGGACCTTACTTTTAATACTAAGGATTTGATGGAAAGCTTTCCAACACATACATCACCATTAATTATTGTAATGAACAAATGCATATTATTTATATATACGTTTGTATATATATAATGTGCATATATTATATATAATCTATTCTCTCTTTTCTCTCTCTTCCTCTGTGTTTCTGTGTCTGTCTCCCCTTCCCCTTTCCCTCCCTTTGTTTCCCATTCCCATCTCTCTATTTTTTCTCCCCCCCCTCTGAAAAAGAGGGAACAAAAATATAGTATTTGATTCAAGATGAAGAATAAAGATTTTAATATTTAAGAAAACTTACAGTAAAATGTCAGAATCTGTCATATCTAAGTAATATAATATCTAAATTAATGATATGTTAGCATGGATTAAACAAACCACATATACCACTCATAAGTTACTGATTCTCAAAAGTTAAAATTTAATAAAATATACAAGGCATTAAAACTCTCCTGAAGGTAATTTAATCTTTATAAATCAGAATCTTAAATTTCCTGAGGTCAAAATCATGGACACTGAGTCTCATTTAACTATGAGGCAAGGAAATTCTAGTTAGTACAACTTCAGGAGATAAAATGTTGGAAAAATTACTTTTAGCTTGTTTTTTTTTTTCAAGAAGTATATGTAACATGAATTCTGAGGATTTCGTTTTCTTATAGTATCTGACAGGAAAGCTCTATACCATTCTACCATGAATCTATAATTAAATGCTTTCAATACACTGGATGTGAAGTTTAAAATTTGATATAAATATATAAACATATATGTTGAAATATATATGTATGTATATATTTAAACACATTAAATATATCTAAAATATATCCATGTATGTCCATGTATTTTAACTCATGAAATCATCAGTTGATATTTTCCTCAAAGTTGTTAAATTTCAACATGTAAGTTTTCATGTTCCCCTTGAATTTTTTTTTTTAGGGTTCATTTAATTTCTAATTTCTCTTCCTGACTCCTAAGCAGGCCTTACTTTCATTTTACATTATAGATGTAAACCAGTTGCAAACCCTTTTCCACTAGGGCTGTAGAGTTAGGTGGCTGCTACAACTCATGTTCTTGGCATTCACATGATGTAACCAGATCACTAGAGTTGATCACTGCTGTCCACCTTCTGCTTCTGAAGCCAAAGAGTTGCTGATTATAGTAATGAACTACCAAAGGCTTTTTCTTTGTCAAAGCAAGATGTGTTTTGAAATTGACCAGAGGAAAATGTTAACTTAGTGTCTTTTAGATAACTATATTTAGAATTTGACAGTAAATTTACTACTGTATGTGAGTATTTAAAACTAATTTTCAAGAATGTTTGTGAATCTTTTGGGGCTACTTTAATTTGCATCCACTTTGAAGGCTTAATGAATTGAATTCTCCACTTCCATATCTAGTCATATGCCAAAGATCCTCATTTCTCCCTTCACAACATGTCTCCCATCCATCTTTACCCTCTCTCTACTCACAATCATGACCCTCCTTAAGCTCCTCATAACCACCTGGCTGGACAATTACAATATCTTTTGGTTGGTTTCCCTACTTTGAATTTCTCCCCACTCCCATCTGTCTTCCACACAGTTTTTTCCTAAGTATCTAACTCACCTACTCAAACTACAATGGCTACTTATTGTATATAGGATCAAATATAAAATCTTCTCTTTGACATTTAAAATGCTTCAAAATATAGTGGCAACCTACCTTTCCAGATGCATTAGACATTTTTCATTTTCTTACAACCTACGTTACAAATGTTTCTTTGTTCCTGTTGTACATGCCTTTCCTTCTCTCTTCTCTGTAGTTTTGAGCAAGCTATTACTCAAAACCTGTAATATAACACTTCAGTCTATCTCCTAAATGCTCTAATTTCCTTCAAAATTCAAATAAGCATCATATTATATATGAAATCTCCTCTGATACCTCCAGTTGTTAATGCCTTGCCCCACCTCCAATTGTTTTGCATCTACCTATCAATGGCTGGACTGTAAGATCTGTGAGGGCAGGGACTACTTTGCTTTTGTGTTATAGTGCTTAGCCCAGTCCCCAGCATGTTGTAGGTGTTTAGTAAATGCTTATTTATTTATTGCATGTGACATGAAAATAAAATGCAGGAAAAAGCCTAACTTCATTCCTAAGAGAAATTCAGAGAGGCAGCAATGGGATTGACTTTTTAGCTGATCAGGAATCATCTTTGTATAAATATATAATATTCATGTTGCTTTTTCTAGATTCAAAAATCATAGAATGATAATTTGCAGAGAAACTTAGTCCTATCTCCTTCCTTCAATAATTTAAAAAACAATTTCCTATTCTTAATGAAGGTATCCATTTACATAAGACATAAGTTCCCTCTTGAGCAAGTCATCAGCATTAGGCAGGTTCACCTTTAAAGTATTAATGAACACCACTATTTTCTTTGTAGTATCTCAGTGGGCAGCTTTGTGGTTCCCAGATCATACTACATTCTTTCATTGAAAGAATCATCAGTGGTATCCATTAGTAAATAGCTCCCTCCAGTACTTTTTTTCTTTTAGCTAAACACCTTATAGCCCTGGTTATTACAAGATCTGAATTTATCAGTTTAACCTATTAGTCTGTTGTTTTTTTTTTAAATGAAGCATTGATATCAATGTTATTAATAGGTTTAGTTATAACAAGTTAAGAAGTGTGAACAACTAGTTCCCTTCCTGTCTTTGAATTGTGTTAAATTCATTTTTTAGTGATGCCACCTCTTAGGCTTGTGTGACAACCTAAAAATGCCCCAAACCTGAGCTGTTTTGGGTAGGAATGTGTGGTAGGGATTTGTGAAATATATGATTTATATCTGAAGAGAACAATGGACAGTTTATCTAGCATCACTTGGTTTTCAAATATAGCTGATTCCATTTTATAGGTTGCAGAAAAAGGAGAACATAATTCAAGGTAATTCATTTGTGTAAGGGTATTTATAAAAATTTAGGTCATTACATTAAAGTAGTTTAGTTCAAATGCTAACATCTCCTTCTCCTAAATCTTTTCTGATTCCCTCATAAAAGACAGAAATTTAGACTTAAATCTTAGAGGTTTTCCAATTCAACCCATTCATTTTAGATGTGGATACTGAAACCCACAGGAAGCATGTAACTTGTTTAAATCACGAAGTCAGTTGGGGTTAAATTCAGGTTATCAACCAGTTCTTCAAAGCCAATCATGATTCTTCACAATGGACACATTGCCTGCCCATAATATCTCTGAGGTTAACCTTTCATGAGTCTAGACTCTGGGTTCTTAAGCTAATGCTTAGACATCTGCTGTATACTTATTATTCTTGTCTTTTATTTTATGTATCTTATACATCATGATAACATGCAAGCTACTTGAAATCAGGGACTGTGTTTTGTTTACCTTTGTCTCTTCCTAAATCAGCACATTGTAGACACTTAATTTTTGCTTGTTGAATCTGTTGATTTAGCCAGGTGAAATGTGTTCTGCTTGTGTTCCAAATTTGTGTTCCAAATCATTGCTTCTTTGGAAGGCTAAATGATTAAAGAAATATCTCTGAAAGTTCATATGTGCTACTACCTGGAATTCTTAGAGGCAGAAAGTAATGTATTACTGTACCTAACAGTGTTCTGAGTATGTTATCTCATAATATGATTCTCAGGATTACTAGGAAGACAGACTCAATGACCTCCAGTTCGTACTCATAAGTAATAGACTTGACCTGAGACTGAAGGTATCAGCCACATCAGTAAATATGTGATTGACTTTCATTCATTCCCTTGAGATGAAATATATGCTTGAAAGATGATATTTTGAGGCCATCTCATCTCCACTGAATCCCACAGTGTCTAAACCTTGGATGATTCTCTACATTGAAAGATGGACTGTGTTTTGAATGTACAAATGGATAAGGTCAATTTGTGTGAGACTCATAATAGCTTCCACATCAAAGGTACCAGTAGAATGGGGCCAGAGTGGATGTCAGAATACATTTCCATTCTGGGCCAAGGTCAAGAAAGTCATTTTGGGCTAAATTGTCTTGAAATTGGAGCAGAGAACTTGTTCTCTCAGTGGTACCCAAGTTTCCAGACAGAAAGCTCTAGGTGAAGAAACACAGGACCTCTAAATTGAGCTACAAACACAAAATCATCTCATTAGGATCATGTCATGTGGCCTCGAGATTGCAGATTCCCTACCATTGCCGTCTGATCCATCTTCCACTCAGTTGCCAAAGTAATTTTCCTAAAGGATAGGTATGATTATGTTATCCTCATTAGTAAACTCCTGTTACCTCTAGAATCAAATATAAATTCCTGTTTAGAATTTAAAGCTCTTCATAAATTGACAAAATCTTATTTTATTCTCTCAACTGGACTATCTTGACTGTATTTCTAATTTACTTTTACCTACATAACTCTTATATGACTTCTATATACCTTTTATCTTCACGTCCCTTGTACAACTCCTTCCTAATCTCTGAACCTAACCATTGTGCCAGTGTTTTCTTTTAAAAATACCTCCAGTTTTTCATCACGGGTGAACGTTGGAAATGACAATGTATACAAAATTAATTTTAACTTGCTGTTTGGATTTCATTTTTGTATCCCTGACACTTTGTACACAAAATAGAAATTAGTATATGATTAATACGTTGAATTAGATTGGAATAGATATCAGAGGAAAGGGTGTCATCTAACTGGTGGGAACCAGTTCAGCCAAAGGAAACAGGTGGCAGCAACAAGGAAGAAATGCTATAGTGTATGAAACAAATATCTGAGTAAGAACAAATGTGAGCAGGGAAAAGGAGAAGAAAATGAGGAGAAAAGAGAAAGAGAAGAGAGATATAGCCAGCACACTGACTATAATAAATAATTCCATGCTATTTACTTTTAGTGGCAACTATGTGGCACAGTCCATAGAGTGGTAGGTCTGGGGTCAGGAAGACTTATCAAAATGCAGCCTCAGATACTTAGTAGCTGTGTGACCCTGGGCAAGTCACTAACCTCTATTTGCCTCAGTTTCCTAATATGTACAATAGGAATAATAATAGCACCTACCTCTCAGGGTTGTTGTGTAGATCAAATGAAATAGTCATTGTAAAGCACTTAGTACAATGAATGGCATATACCAGGTTCTACGTAAATGTTTTTGTTGTTGTTGAGTCATTTTTCAGCTGTGACTGACTCTTCATGACCTCATTTCTTGGCAAAGATACTGGAGTGTTTTGCCATTTCTTTCTCCATCTCATTCTTATAGGTGAGGAAACTGAGGCAAATAGGGTTGAGTGACTTGCCAAGGGTCACACAGCCACTAAGTGTCCAAGGTCAGATTTGACTCACAAAGATGCATCTTCCTTTCTCTAGACCCAGTACTCTATCCACTGAATTAGCTATTATTTATTTTAAAAGAAAATAAAGCATGTACTATGCTGTAATTCTACTCCAGTGTGCTAAAATTATCTTATTAGCCTACAAAGCTTCTTTTGCTGAGTCATATGCACTTTTTATCAAATTGTCCACATCACAGACATGGCACTCGTTCCAAAGCATTAATATTCATACTTTTTGTTACTCATTTCTCACTATCTTTTCAAAAGTAGGATGTTTGATAAATATTTGATTCACCTACCCACACAGAATAGAGCAAGACTCTGTTATGGAGTGGGTGCAATGACTGGAATTCATAGCATTTTATGGTTATTTTATGGTTATTCCAGTCAGTTATCCTAGAGTGTTTTCTTGTTGGAGGTCCTATAAGAATGCCAAAGTTATAGAGAAAGCACTAGCTGAAAATTCTATTAAATTTTTTTTAGTAGACATGTTCCTTCTTAAAAACTAGTTTACTTTTAAGAGATTTGGTTTAATAATACTGAAAAGTTTGGGTAAATATTTTTAACTTAGCTGGAGTACTAAAAGATTGGGTTTAATGTTTCATGATAATAGCCATAGAATCAGAGAGTTTTAGGACTGAAAATCACCTTGTTGATCACTTAGTGCCTTCTTCACTTTTGAAGTATATTCTGTTTTGGCTTCAGAAACAAATCTCATGAGGATGTTTTCTTTTAATAAACCTCCAGTCTTTCATTATGGATAAAATTAGAATTTTTATTTCAAATAAAATATTAATTACATAAAATAATATAATGCATGTATAGATTCAGCTTAGAAAAATATATTTTTTAAATTCTCCTTCTGAAAGCTCCACACTTCCTTAAGATCTTTGTTACCATTTATTTCAAAAATACATTCCTAAATAGTAATGTGAGTATTCCTATCACTGTATATTCATTGCCAGATGAAGAAATTTAAAGTATTTATTCTAGTGAAAAAGGATTTCCTGGTGACTAGCATTAAAATAAAATTGCATGTGTAAGATTCTTGTATACTGTGACAGTGATATTTTGAGGTGTAGTTGTTTTAATAAAATTTATTTGAAGAACTTAAAAAAAGAGCTGGGCATGGTAACATATTCCTGTACTTCCTGCTGTCAGGAGGTGTGAGGCTAGTGGGGCTATTGAGTCGAGAGTTCTGTACTTCAGTGGGCTACACTGATCAGGTGTCTGTATTGTCTGTCAGCAATATAACGAGCCTGGGACATGGAGCAGGTACCTAAGGGATGTTGAACCTACCCAGGTTTGAAACAGAGACTAAAGCTGCTGTTGTGCCAAAAAGAGTCGGATTTGGTCCATGGAGAGCTTTCTAGATGAGATAAGGGAACCTAGGCTTGGGAGGGGGGAGGAGAGGAGAAGACTGGGAAGGGGAAGAAAGAGAAAATGAGGAGCTGCATCTGGAGTCTCTATTACATTTGCAAAACTGAAGAGAAAGAAACAAACAGGGCAATAGGATTTATGCATTTGCCTTAAAGGAAAAATATTTCTAATACATGAGGTCTTTCTCTAAAAATTCTCTTTGAAAAAAATATTCAACAATGCAGCTGTAAAGAGAGTGTGTGTTCATCCTTTCTGGCCAAAGAAGACCATGCCATCAGAGAAATAATGACTTGACTTGCACTTGACTTTGTTTTTAAGTGAGGGAGGGCTGTGCAGATCACCAGCCTCACTTCTCCTTCAGAAGCCATCTGAATCCAGTGACCAGATATTCATCAGGATGACTGGAAATGGCCCAGGATGAGGCAAACTGAGATTAAGTAACTTGCCCAAGGTCACACAGCTAGTGAGTGTCAAGGGTCTGAGGTGAAATTTGAACTCAGGTCCTCCTGACTCCTGCACTGGTGCTGTATCCACTGCACCACCTAGCTGCCCAACTGGTATGGGGAGCACCTTTCCAAAGGCACAAAGAGAAGAGATGGAATATGTGGCAAGAGGAGCATGAAGATCAGTTTGACTGGACAGTAGAGTAAGCAAAGGAAAGTAATGTATGATAAGACTGGAAAGGGAGGGAGAAGATAGATTGTTAAGAGCTTGAAATGACAAGCAAAGTCTTATATTTCATCCAAGGTACAATAGTGAGAGGAACTGGATCTTTCCGAGCTGAAGAGTATTATAGACAAAACTGTTTATTAACAAAATCATTTTGGAAGCTTTGTGGAGGATGGATTCAAAAGAAAAGAAACTTGATTAACAAATCAATTAATCAGTGATTGAAATAATCCATGTGAGAAGTAACAAGGACCTAAAGTTGGGTAGTAACTTCATGAGCAGAGACAAGAGGATGAAAATGATTTTTTGGAAATCCTAAATTGATTGGATAAGGTGGTGAAGGAGTGAAGAATTTAAGATGATCCCAACTTTGCATACTTGGGCAATTAACATCATGGTACTCACATAAACAGGGAACTTAGGAGGAGAGGGTTGCATTGAGGGTTTGATGGAGGTTAAAAGTGTTTTCTTTGACATATTGAATTTGAAATGCCTGTGGGACTTTTAGTTTAAAATGTCCAGTAAGATATGTGAGACAAGAGATCTTGAGAGAAAGTAGGGTTGGATATATAGATCTCATCCTCATCTATATTGAGGTGAAAATAAAGCTTTGAGAGTTGGTGAAATAACCAAGATAAGAGTATAGAGAAAAGAGAGGACCTAAGACAGAACCCTGAATTAGACATACAATAAGGGACCTGAACATGAATGATGATTTAGCTAAGATTATTGGAATGACCAGACAGATAGAAGGCTGAAGAAGAGAAAAGAATTAAAAAAAAAAAACAGCAATGAAAAAATATCCAGGAGGAGAGAGTGACCAACAGTGTAAACTGTTAGAGGGAGGTCAAGAAAGACAAGCATACAAAAGATTTAAAGACTTAGATTTTTTTTAAGCTACAGACCAATTACTTCAGAGTAGTTTCTATTATGTGATGAGATCAGAATCTAGATTGTCAAGAATTTAAATTAAGCCAGATTGTGATAAGTGTGATAAGAATATTAACACACTATTAACCTTCACTAATTCACACTAATTAGAGGAGGAATCTGAATAAACATCTAAGTTGAATATTTTAAATAAATTTATTTTTAAGTACAGGACAACCAGGTAGGTCTCAGTTTGCTCATCTGTAAAATGAGGGAATTGGATTCAATGATCTTTAATTTCCATTCTACCAACAAAACACTAGAGTTCTTTTGTTTTTTTGCCTAGTAGAGATTTTACTTTACTGAATCAATCACAGTGATTTAATTAGTATATAAAAGTGTTACCCTATTCAGTTGTGTCATTTACTCTCTCTCTCTCTCTCTCTCTCTCTCTCTCTCTCTCTCTCTCTCTCTCTCTCTCTCTCTCTATATATATATATATATATATATATATATATATATATATATATATATATATATATGTATACACACACACACACACACACACACACACACACATATATATATATTCTTCTTTTTGCTGGGGCAGACTATATGGAAAGATATTCAAGATATTCTAGATAGTAAAGTCTCAGAACTGGACTCAGAGGCCATCAAAGTGGCATATTCGAACAATAATCTCAGACTCTAAAATAATCGTGACAAATAGTCATCCAAATCTGCCATTCAAGGACACTATTGAGAAAGAATCTATTGCCAGCTTCTGCATGACCCCATCAAAATCCCATTTGGTGATAACTCCAAATCATTTAAAGTTGTCTTTACTTGGTGCCCCATTCCTAGGTCTGCTATATAGAGCCATTTAGTTAGCCAAGACTAACCCATTTCCTACAGGGGAGGTCTTAAAAATCTTGAAGAATCTTTTCTTTAGCCTGCTTGCAATACCCAGGAATCCAAGAGGAGAAAATTCAGTTGCAGCAGCTTTTAACTCTCATATTCCTCTACAACATTATGGAATTGTACTTTCAATAAGAATCCTTAAATGTACTTTATTCCCATAAAGAATTAAACATCCGTGGTCTATCTAGGGCCCTCTTTCACAGGGATCATAGAGTTAGTATTAGAAGAAAATTTGCAATTTATCTGGTCTACAAATATGCTTTTTAATATTTTGACAACTGTATTTCAATATTGGTTTAATTCATAATCTTACATATTTTATTTTATGCATTTAAAAATATTCTTTTGAAAAGGGATACATAAGCTTTAGTTGGCTATTGAAGAGGTCCCTGTGAGAACAAAATAGTTTAGAAAGTAATGATATCATTCAAACCTCTCATTTTACAAATGGTGAAGCCATGGTCCAAAGTGATTATCGATTGGCCAAATCATGATTTTAAATCAGGCTTTTCATTCTACATGCAGAACTCTTTCCACTGTGCCACAGTAGGTCAGTACCTTTTATTCTTTGATTCATTTTCAAAATGTAAATGTGATAATAAGTTCAAAGAAATTTAGATTTGGAAGGGAATCTTTAGAAGGCCAGATAATTCAAACCTCTGCTTAGTACATGGATTCTTTCTACAAATGCAAATTAATTATTGCTTCAATGTTAGGTACTTAGAAGTCACTGGTCCTTTGAAGGAGAAGGTATTAAATCACTAACACTTTAGTATGACTGAGTTGGAGGCAAAAGGAAAGAAAGTGGTATAGTTACGGTACAAAAATGAGAGATAAAGGGAATCATTTAAAAATTTAAACAGTTTAATTTCTTTACCCCTAAGGTTGTCTTCACTAGGCTTTTGCAAAACCCATCTGCTTGCTTCTCCAGGTAAGAAATCTCCCAGACTGAGAGCAATCTCTCCAAGGATAGTCTGGATTCCAAACATACCTCTACATTTGGAAACCTAGGAGAAAAAGTCTACTGACTTTGCCTGTGCTTATTATTTGCATGTGCATATCAAAGTCTGCTGACGTTGAATGTGCATATCATCCAGTCCCTCTGGGGAAAATTGAGATGAGAGTGAGCAAAGAGTTAGTTGTTTAAGGTCTGAACTCTCACATGCATAGTTGAGACACACTAGAGACAAAGGTCATACAAATGCACAAGGTTGATAAACTGAGATGCCATATAAGGTGTTTAAAAGGAACAGTGTTTACAGGAGAAGAAAATATAACCTAAACCTAATTATATTAATGAGGAGGGCAAGTAAAATGGAATTCCGTAAAGGATAGCAGCATGGGTCAATGCAGTAAAGAATGAACTTTCAAGGAGTGGTAGTTCCCAAGTAATTGTAGTATGAAAAGGTTCTGAAGGTGGAAATATGGAAGTCCTCTTCTTTAAAGGCAGCTAGATATATCAGTGAGTGGGGCTGAGCCTGGTTTTTTATTTCCTTCTTTCTGGGACTGTGAGAAAAGTATCAGCCAGTTTGGAATAAAGGAGCACAGTGATATGGTGTTTTCAAGAGCAACTACCTTTAGGTGAGTGGCAGAGGATGAAAGGAGTATGAAAGAAAAATCTTTAGGAAGAACGAGAGCATTTTTTAAAATAATTTGAGAAGTTTCCATATGGCAAGGTAGTAATGGAAATCAGAGAAGTGTGGGGATTAAGGAGATAGCTGAATTTACCATGGGAAAGTGAAGGTAGATAGTGTAATTCACTTTTTCCACTGAACCTGGGTATCCCAAATGGTACATATTTCGAACTGAAGTGGTCCATTGGGGTTAGTTTACACAATGAAAAGAGAAGAAACTTAAGAGGAAAGAGAGAGGAATTTGGCAACTACAATACTAGGTTGAGAGGAGGGCCAATCTAGTTCTTAGTGAGGGAAAGACTGGACGTTTGCTGTACAGCTGAGAGAAAGAAACTTAGCTCCTGCATTTCAGCACCTGGGACAAAGCAATGGCTACCCCACACTAGTCCTGGTTCAGGTCTAGGAAAACATGATAAACAACAGAGTGACTAAACCACCATTACCCAGCCATTAACCTCTGGCTTCTCAATTCAGTTCAATTCAATTCAGTTTAGTTAAACGTTGATTAAATATTTACTACAGTACTCTCAACACAATGCCTTGTAAAACATAGATGGTATAGATCTTGTTCTAAAGTACTCTATAATCTAATGTAGTAGAAATTTGTGTACATAGATAACTGTGGCTTAGGGGGAGATTGTAATGACTGAAAAGAAGCTCCAGCTAAGTACTGTAATCAAGTAAGAGATCACTTTGGGTCGACAGGCAGAGTCAGCAAAATTTCTTGCTAAAGGTATTGCATAAGCTGGACATTGTAGGAAGCATGAGATCTCAATGGGAAATTCAGAAATTAGGAGAAGAGAGAACTGAAGGAGTGGGGGGAAAATACATTATGAGATGCGGAAGGGAGAATAAGACATAATTTAATTTAGCTAGAACATAGACTATTGGAAGAAGAACATCATGGGATCATGGTGGAATTTTCAGTCAAAATCAGACTGAGAAGGATATGAAAGTGTTTGGCAAACTTGAAGCCTCTGTGTAAATCAAAGATAACTACAAAATAGGAAGATATTTAAAGTAGTATTTCAGCAAATTAGTGAGAGTTTGAATGTAGGGATCATTACAGTAAAGGGGAGATACTGAAGGCTGGAATAACAACGTAGACTGAAGACAGAATTAGAATGACAAGAGTAGGTTTATACCTGATTTGTAAGTTATCTTCAGGAATTAGAGTGGAAGTACCTGGCAAAAAAAATGCTCTCAGAAAAAAAATATTGGAAGAACAAAGGACTTAGGGAAGGAAGGAAGGAGAGAAGGAAGGAAGGAAAGAAGAAAAGCTATGGACAGCTCCTTAATATCCACCCCCCTGACTATACCACATTTAGCTATTTTTTGTAGGTTACTCTCCTTTTTACTCCTACCTCTTCAAATTTAGTTTCAAATTAATCCCCAAAGTGAACAATCTGAAAAGTTTTCCAAAGGTAAGCATTTGTTTAAAAAAGCGAAAAAAAATTATCATGCTTTTTAGAATTTTTTTTTACCTTTTCTGTGTGGTTAGTCAATTGCAAAACACTCTGAAATAATTTGTTTTGTTAAGTGAGTAATTCTCGACAAACAGACTCATATGGCGAGCAGTATAAGCTTGGGTTTGAAATAAAGTTATTAACAGTCAAATGTATTCATTGTTCCTATTGTTCAGAGCTCAGGATGGCAGGCACCAGAATATTTTTCAAGTAGTGGTGACTGTTTTTCTGTGCACTGGGCACTGGCCTGTCTCTCATCCACAGTTATTATGCATGCTTTGCATTCAGAAGGAGAGAGGCGGGAGGAGAAAGAAGAAAAGAAAAGTCACCCCTTTTGACTGCTGTTCTCTGAACATATGCCATAGAGAATACCCTTCTTCATCCGTTTTATATTGAAATTCACAAGAAGGATACCTGGTTTTTAATGCATTTCACCAAAACAATCTTAGGGAAGTGTCAGTATCAATGACAGTGCTGATATGACTTTAAGAGGTAAAAAATTAAAACACTCTCTTAGAGAGGTGGGAGGGAGCTCCTGTTCTGTCAGTTGTGAGAAAGAAACTGATCTGAAGGCACAGGGGTCATTTAGATGGAGCTTACACAAGGACTCCCCCCTACTGGTGGCTAATGTACTCAGAATTCTTAAAAGGAAAACTGCAACTCTCTTGGTGGGGTCACTGACCTTTTAATGGGGAAGATTATCTTAATTTGCCTTTGGAGAGAGTTATGTGTCCTCAGCTATAGCTCATTGTTCTATAATTTACTTTGCTTTCTAGATGATTTTAAAACATTAATGACCATGAAATTTCTTCTGCAATAGTTGCACTTTCAAAAATGTTCTATAAAAGATAAGGCATGTATGTCCTTGGAGCAGATGAGACACATTCTTTTTTTTTTATAATTTTTTTTTTTATTTTTTAAAGTTTAACAATCACTGCCATACAATTGAGATTTTATCCCTCCCCACACCTACCCCCTGCTACCCCCCTCCCTCCCCACGACTGCATACAATTCTGTATAGGTTCTACATATACTTTCCTATTGAGTACATTTCCACTATAGTCATGCTATGTAGTAGGACTAAAAAAAATGGAAGAAATCACATAACAAATCAAAACATGATACACAAAAACACACATACACAAACATGATCTGCTACATTCTGTGAATGACTTCCATATTTCTTTCTCTGAGTGTGGAAAGCATTTTTCCTTAGAGAACCACCATTGGGATTTTTTTTTTTAAGAACTTCTTGCGTTATTACGAAATTCCAAGTCTACCAGAAAAAACTCTCGCACACTGTAGTCTTTGCTGTGCACAAAGTTCTCCTGGTTCTGCTCCTTTCACTCAGCATCAGATCATATAAGTCTTTCCAGGCCTCCCTGAAGTCTTCTTGTTCATCATTTCTTATGGCACAATAGTACTCCATTACATTCATATACCATAATTTATTCAGCCATTCCTCAATTGATGGACATCCCCTTGACTTCCAGTTTTTGGCAACTACAAAGAGTGCTGCTATAAATATTTTTGTACATGTGGGACCCTTTCCCATTTTTATGATCTCTTGGGAATATAGTACTAGTAGCGATATTGCTGGGTCAAAGGGTATGCACATTTTTGTAGCCCTTTGGGCATAGTTCCAAATTGCTCTCCAGAATGGTTGGATGAACTCGCAGATCCACCAACAATGAATTAGTGTTTCAACTCTCCCACATCCTCTCCAGCATTTATCATTTTCTTGTTCTGTCATGTTTGCCAGTCTTATAGGTGTGATATGGTGCCTCAGAGTTGTTTTGATTTGCATCTCTCTAATCAATAGTGATTTAGAGCATTTTTTCATATGATTATAGATAACTTTAATTTCTTATTCCGAAAATTGCCTGTTCATATCCTTTGACCATTTATCGATTGGGGAATGACTTGTATGATTATACATTTGAGTCACTTCTCTATATATTCTAGAAATAAGGCCTTTATCCCCGAGCTTATCTATAAAAATTCTTTCCCAATTTATTACATCTCTCCGGATTTTGGTTGCATTGGGTTTGGTTGTGCAAAAACTTCTCAGTTTAATGTAATCAAAGTTATCCATTTTGCATTTCATAATGCTTTCTATCTCTTCTTTAGTAAAAAATTATTCCCTTCTCCATAAATCTGATAAATACACTATTCCTTGCTTCTCCAGTTGATTTATGGTATCAATCTTTATGCCTAAATCATGTACCCATTTGGACTTTATTCTTGTGTACGGTGTCAGGTATGGGTCTATGCGTAATTTCCGCCACACTGTTATCCAGTTTTCCCAGCAATTTTTGTCAAACAGTGAGTTCTTATCCCAGAAGCTGGGGTCCTTGGGTTTATCAAACAGAAGGTTGCTATATTCCTTGCCTACTGCGTCTTGAGAGCCAAGTCTATTCCACGTGTCTATCGCTCTGTTTCTTAGCCAATACCAAGTGGTTTTGATAATTGCTGCTTTATAGTACAATTTGAGGTCTGGTAGCACTAGCCCACCTTCCCAAGCTTTTCTTCTCGTTAGTCCCTTTGATATTCTGGACCTTTTGTTTTTCCAAATGAATTCTGATATTATTTCATCCAGCTCTAGAAAATAATTGTCTGATAGTTTAATTGGTATGGCACTAAATAAGTAAATTAATTTAGGTAGAATTGTCATTCGTATAATATTAGCACAGCCTACCCATGAGCAACTAATGTTTTTCCACTTACTTAAATCTGACTTTATTTGTGCAAAAAGTGTCTTGTAATTGTGTTCATATAATCCCTGGGTTTGTTTTGGAAGGTAAACTCCTAAGTATTTTATACTGTCTACCCTAGCTTTAAATGGGATTTCTCTTTCTATCTCTTGCTGTTGGACTTTGTTGCTAATATATAGGAATGCAGAAGATTTGTTTGGGTTTATTTTGTAACCTGCAACTTTGCCAAAGTTGTTCATTATTTCAAGTAATTTTTTACTTGAATCTCTGGGATTCTCTAAGTAAATCATCATATCATCTGCAAAGAGTGATAACTTAGTTTCTTCTTTGGCTATTCTTATTCCTTCAATATCTTTATCTTGTCTAATTGCTACAGCTAACATTTCTAGTACCATATTGCATAATAGTGGTGAGAATGGACATCCTTGTTTCACCCCTGATCTTACTGGGAATGCACCTAGCTTATCCCGATTGCATATAATGCTTGCTGAAGGTTTTAGATAGATACTGCTTATTATTTTATGGAAAGTTCCCTTTATTCCTGCGTTCTCCAGTATTTTTAGTATTAATGGGTGTTGTATTTTGTCAAAAGCTTTTTCTGCATCTATTGAGAAAATCATGTGGTTTTTGTTGACTTTGTTGTTGATGTGGTCAATAATGCTAATAGTTTTCCTAATATTGAACCAGCCCTGTAATCCTGGTATGAGTCCTACCTGATCATAATGTATTAATCTCGTGATAAGATGCTGTATTCGTTTTGCTAAAAACTTATTTAAAATTTTTGCATCTATATTCATTAGGGAAATTGGTCTACAATTTTATTTCTCTGTTTTGTCTCTTCCTGGTTTGGGTATCAAAACCATATTTGTATCATAGAAAGAATTTGGGAGGACTCCTTCTTCCCCCATTTTCAAAAATAGTCTGTATAGTATTGTAATTAACTGTTCTTTAAATGTTTGATAGAATTCACTTGTGAATCCATCTGGCCCTGGAGATTTTTTCCTAGGGAGTTCATTGATGGCTTGTTCAATTTCTTTTTCTGAGATGGGGTTGTTTAAGTATTCAACTTCCTCTTCTGCTAATCTGGGCAATTTGCATTTTTTAAAATATTCATCCATCTCGGTTAGATTATCGAATTTGTGAGCATAAAATTGGGCAAAGTAGTTTCTAATTATTATTTTAATTTCCTCCTCATTGGAGGTGAGTTCATCCCTTTCATTTTTAATATTAGTAATTTGATTTTCTTCTTTCTTTTTTTAAATCAGATTGACCAAAGGTTTATCAATTTTATTAGTTTTTTCATAAAACCAACTATTGGTTTTATTTATTAATTCAATAGTTTTCTTAATTTCAATTTTATTACTCTCTCCTCTGGTTTTCAGTATTTCTAATTTGGTATTTACTTGGGGATTTTCAATTTCTTTTTTTCTAGCTTTTTCAACTGCAAGCCCAAGTCATTGATCTCCTCTTTCTCTATTTTATTTATGTAAGCATTCAAAGATATAAAACTTCTCCTAATAACTGCTTTTGCAGTATCCCATAAGTTTTGGTATGTTGTCTCACTATTGTCATTCTCTTGAATGAAATTGTTGATTGTTTCTATGATTTGTTCTTTAACCCAACCCTTCTTTAGGATTAGATTTTTTAGTTTCCAATTGATTTTTGGTTTATCTTTCCAGGGCCTTTTATTACATGTAATTTTTAATGCATTATGATCTGAAAAGGATGCATTGATTATCTCTACCTTTCTGCACTGGATTGTGAGATTTTTATGTCCTAGTACATGGTCAATTTTTGTAAATGTTCCATGTACCGCTGAGAAAAAGGTATATTCCTTTCTATTCCCATTCAATTTTCTCCAAAGATCTATCATATCTACCTTATCCAGAGTTTTATTTACCTCCTTAACCTCTTTCTTGTTTATTTTGAGGTTGGATTTATCGAGGTCAGAGAGGGGGAGGTTGAGGTCCCCCACTAGTATAGTTTTGCTATCAATTTCTTCCTTCAACTCCCCCAACCTCTCCTCTAAGAATCTGGATGCTATACCACTTGTAGCATACATGTTTAGTAATGATATTGCTTCATTGTCTATGGTGCCTTTTAGCAGGATATAGTTTCCATCCTTATCCCTTTTGATTAGATCTATTTCTGCTTTTGCTTTGTCTGAGATTAGGATTGCTACTCCTGCCTTTCTTACATGAGCTGAAGCACAATATATTCTGCTCCATCCTTTGACCTTTATCCTATGTGTATCCCGCCCCGTTTCAAAAGCGTTTCTTGTAAGTAGCATATTGTTGGATTATGGCTTTTAATCCATTCTGCTATCCGTCTCCATTTCATGGGAGAGTTCATTCCATTCACATTCACAGTTATGATTACAATCTGTGTATTTCCCTCTATCCTCTTTCCCACGATTTGTGCTTTTAGCTCTCCCTTCTCCCTTCCCCTCCTCAATAGTATTCACTTTTCACCCCCTCCTCCTGCAGCCTTCCCCTCCTTCTTTTAGCCCCCCTCCCTTTTACTCCCCTTTACTCTTATTGCTTCTTCCCTCCCTTTTAGCCTCCCTCCCCTTTCTTCCCCCTTCCCCTCCTACTACCTATAGAGCTAGTTAGGCTTATCTACTTAAGATTATTGTTCCCTCCTTTAAACAAATCAGATGAGTGTACCTCTCAAACAATGCTCATCTCCCTCCCCTCCTTCCCTCTGCTATAGTTTTGTACTTCTTTTTGTGATGTAATTTGCCATTTTCTGCTTCCTCCTTTTCAAACCTCCTATTACAATCCCTTCTCATACTTAAATCATATTTTTGACATGACATCATTTACTTTATACCCGTTCCCTCTATGTATATCCCTTTTATCATAATACTTGCACAGTTCTCAAGATTGACAGGTATCATCTTCCCTTACAGGGAGGAAAACAGTTTGTCCTAATTGAGTAACAAGTTTTTGTTTTTGTTTTTCCCCCCTGTTTACCTTTTTATGATTCTCTTGAGACCTGCCTTTGAAAATCAAATTGTCTATTGAATTCTGGCATTTTGGTCAGGAAGCTCTGGAAATCCCTTATTTCATTGAATGACTTTCTCCTTGCCTGAAATGTTATGCTGAACTTTGCTGGGTAGTTGATCCTTGGTTGAAGTCCCAACTCCTTTGCCTTACAGAATATTGGGTTGCAATTCTTTCAGTCTTTTAATGTAGAAACTGAAAGGTCCTGTGTGATCCTAACTGTATGTCCTTGATATTTGAATTGTTTCTTTCTGGCTGCTTGTAGTATTTTTTCCTTCACTTGATAGCTCTGGAATTTGGCAACTATATTTCTTGGGGTTTTGAGTTTGGGATCCCTTTCGGGAGGGGAATGGTGGATTCTTTCGAAGACTATTTTGCCCTCTGAGTCTAGTACTTCTGGGCAGTTTTCCTTGATGATTTCCTGGAAGATATTGTCCAGACTCTTTTCTTCATCATGGGTTTCTGGCAGGCTAATAATTCTTAAATTTTCTCTCCTGGATCTATTTTCCAGGTCAGTTGTTTTTCCAATTAAATATTATACATTTTCTTCTATCTTTTCATTCTTTAGATTTTGTTTTACTGATTCTTACTGCCTCATTGAGTCATTAGTTTCTAATTGCCCAATTCTAATCTTCATCGCATTGTTTTCTTCAGTTAACTTTTGCATCTCCTTTTCCATCTGACCAATTTTTCCCTTTAAGGAGCTATTTTCTCCATTTAATTTTTGTACTTCTTTTTCCATTCGACCAATTTTCCCAGTTAGGTTTTGTGTTTCCTTTTCCATTTGATCAGTTTTCCCAATTAGGTTTTGGGTTTCCTTTTCCATTTGATTAACTCTTCCTTTTAGGGAATTATTTTCTCCAGTTAATTTTTGAACTTCCTTTTCCATTTGTTCAATTTTCCTTTTCAAAGTGATGTTCTCGTCAGTGAATTCTTTTTTTATAATTTTAAAATCATTGGCCAGTTTTCCTTCTATTTCCTTCTTCAGCTGTTCCAGGAAAGCTAGTTGTGCTTGTGAGAGGTTCTTGGTCTTTTATGAAGTTTCAGATGGAAATACAGTCTCAGCTCTGACCTCTTTGGTGTTTGTGTTTTGGTCTTTATCCCCATAGAAATATTCTATGGTTTTTTCACTTTTCTTCTGCTTTTTCCTATTCATGATGTTGGGTGAGTGTTGTAGCTTCTGGTTCTTTCAGTCAGAAGGTACAGAACTTTGTGTTGAGCTGATGTGTGAAAAAGCTAAAAGCAGGTTTTTGTTTTTTGTTTCCCAGATCAACCCTGATCTTAGCTTGTTAAGTGTGTGGGAGGGGTGGTCTGGTCACAGGAGGTCTCCTCAGCTGTACTGAGGCAAAGGCAAGCTCTGGGAATGGTGATCCCAGCTTCCCTATTGTCTTCTCTTTCCCCCTGGAGGGCTGAGGCACGCCTAGATACTAATGCGTGTTCCCACCCCTCCTGGGGCTTCTCTCCCTGCACTGAGCCTTGCCTGGGTCTCAGTGTGAATTTTCTCTGCCCTGGTTCCTCTGTCCTTCCGGATTTCCTCCGCCAAAGTAGGAAGAATCTCCCTTTGCCATTTTCCTAGCCTCTGGTGTTATGAGACTATTTGCCCCCTTCTGCTGTTCCCTCTGATCCAGGATTTTTCTGGGGAAATATTTTATGTTCTTTCACGGTCATCAGGGGGGAGGAGAGAGCATTTACTGATCACTCCGCCATCCTGGCTCCCGGAAGTTCAAGTAGGTGACTTACCGAAGTTTAGTCTTCAGGCTCAAGGTTTCAAGGGTTGCTGCGCTGATATCTGGTGCTCAGTGGCTCTCACCGGCTCGGTTTGGCCTGTCTCCTGCTCCACTGGTTTGGCCCGCCACTCTCGGGCTTCTCAGGTCCCTTTCACCCTGCTGCGCTGACCACGCTGCACTGTGCCCTGGGGGCTCACCCCCGTGGAACAGATCCTTCCTGTGGACCTTCCAGTCTAACCTGGGCTCCGAATCCGTCAAAGTCTGTCACCCACTGGATTCCTCACCTCCAAAGTTTGGTCAGATTCTCCTTTCAGAGGTATCCAGAGGAGTTTGTCCAGGAGCTTAGGTGAGTCGTTGCTTTCACTCCGCCATCTTGGCTCCGCCCCCAAAACACATTCTTATAACATGAAGTTCCATAACAGTAGTCTGAGAATACACACTTTTGAGTTAGTTGTTTGTTGTCTTCCATAAGAGCCCCAAAAATTTTACTGGCTCAGTGATTTTTGAAAACTATTCTAGATTTTGTCCTGTGTGTACAATTTTCTGGGTTTTTAATGCACCTTCATAGAGATTTCTTTGAGGCAGACATAAAGTTCATCAGCCTGTCTTCAGAAGCTATTTTCTCTGAAAATTCCCACATTTTTTTCTCCTATCAATGCCTTTTCAAGATATCCTGACAAGCCCATTTTCCAGTGCAGTTCTCGTCATTCATACTGCACCCAATTCTAATTGCATCATACTCTGACTAAGTTGGAAATACTTTTTCCCTAGCTTGTTCTGTTTTATTTCTCTCTCTTCTCTCTCTCTCTCTCTCTCTCTCTCTCTCTCTCTCTCTCTCTCTCTCTCTCTCTCTCTCTCTCTCTCTCTCTCTCTCTTTACCTTCAGCCTTTACATGTTTCTTTCTCTAGAAAACTGTTCCATCTCCTAGTGCCAGGGCTCCTGCTCTTGTTTAAGTTCCAATATTTGCTTCTATACAGGGAGTTCAAAGGTTGATAATCTGGAAGGAAATGTTGTCATTCCAGGTCAGTTTAGTTCCACAAAGGTCCCAGAGCTTATGGAAGTCTTGATAACTTCCCATTCAAGCCTAAAAAATGTAACCTGACAAATACTGAGGGATTCTGGACAGATGAGATACAGCTACTTCCCCATCAGGGTGAGAGCCACTGATAAGTAGGGCTTTTACTTGAGAGAATCCCATCTGGAAGCAGGATGGGCTTGCTACTTGGATAAAAGCCTAAATAAAATAAGAGAGAAACATCTGTCATGACTGCCTTCGCTCCCACTGCTCTGTCCAAGGTTCTGAACGCTATATTGATTTGATTTTTCATGGCTTGGTCATGCTACTAATGTGATGACTTGTGTATTACAATTAGCTTTCACTTTGCCTCTCACCAGATTGACTGGTTTTCTTGCCTACTGTTCTTGCCTGCCTTTAGTCCTTCCATCTAAGGTTGCCTAACCAGGCTCATAACATCCAGTCTCTTATATTTAGCCTATCACTCTCAGTCATTAAAACTGTCTCCTATGTACTAACTCTTTACTCACTTACTCTTCTCTACAATCATCCTTCTCAACAGCTAATAAACTACTTGAGCCATCCATGTCTATACAATAGACAAAAGTTAGCAAATGAAAGAATTGATGAATTGCTTAAGATTCCAATGTCATAGTATTGCAGCCTTCACCAAAACTGGTAATTTCAGGCTGTTGTTTTATCTTACTCCTCCATCTTCCTAATTTTTCAGAATCTTATCCTTTAAATTGTTCCCTTTCTTTCTTATGCATTTGATCTATCCAGCTCTATTTGTTACTTTCCAGGAGTCAGAGAATATGAGTTAAATTTCCATCTCTGTCACTTATTACTTTTGTGACTTTGGGCAGTCCACCTTACCTCTATGGGTCCCATTTTCCTTACATAGAGTTAGTTAAATGAAATGGTCTAAGATCTCTTGGACCCCTGGATCTATAATAATTTAGCTTGTTTTTATCTATATGCTCCTAAATCTTCTCCCTACTGTATTGTAGGATTGTTACAGATAAAAATGATGCCTTATTTCACCTTTGTAATGCTAATATTTAGAATAGATTGTATATAATTCAGTTGATAAATATTGGTAGAAATTGTTGAATTTCATCAAATTAGAAGATTTTGACCTGTCTATGGAGCACAAGCGGTTTGTTCCTTGTCATTATACTAGGTGAAGAGTGGATTGGATTGACTCAAAGTCAACTTCTTTTAGCAAGCCATTTCTGTAACATTGAATAAACATGGAAATAAGATTGCAGAGAAAGTATTTGTGTGGCATTTTATAATGCTTTAATTTCTTTTCTAGATCCCAGAATTAAAAGATGTCTCAAAACATTATTTAGTCCTGGCCCCTTAAACGACTTAAAGTCAGAGAGTTCTCAATTACCTTAGCCACATTATATATTTTTATGTTCATTATCTTTAGAAAACAATTGAATAACATTTAAGTAGCTCACTCAAAGTCACATATCTAGTAAGTAATCGAACATTCACTTCATCAAAATATAATTGATACACTAATTAAAGATAATTCTTATCTGTTCCTTAAAACAGGTGGCCAAAGAAGTGACAGTCTTATTCTTGCATTGTAATGAAATAAAATTACTTTTAAAAAAATACTAAATAAGTCATACTTTCACTAATTCAAACTAATCTTTCCCCCCAAGCAGTCTAATTAGTGAGGTTTTACTATACCAACCACTGGGCCAAGTGTTTGGACACCTGCTGGGTTAATTCAGTGTGTATTTTGAGATCCTTATTATTTTCTGCCATAGGAAATGGTTTTTTATCTGAATTATTGAGGGGGAGGGGAATGGATTTGGAAACCATTCTTTCACTCTTCTGAATTCTTTTATTATTTTCACATGATAGAAATATGTGGCTAATGGGATTTTTTAAGATAAAGCAAAAAAGTCAAACAATGCCCTTGACCCTGAGATACTGAAGAATGCATACATATGCTTATGAGTGCTATCCCAAATGTTTTGAAGGAACCATATGCAAAGAGTCATAGATAATTGAACACAAAAATTTCTACACTCAAAATTTCATCCAAATCCTCCTCCTCAAATGCAACGAAGTTTAAAATTTTTTACACTGAAAAAATTTACACTTCTTAGAAGGAGTGATATGATAAAAATTTCAATGAAAGTATCACAATTTTTGTTAAGTATAATGAGAGTCTGCAGTAGGTTTCAATGTATATAAGAGATAATGGGAAACCCCCTCCCCTAAAAATATTAAATCTCTCCAACCTAACTGCCACAGTCCTGGCAAAAAGAGCCACTATTACAGAATAATTAGTCTAGGCTAAACATTACTTCTCTAATGGTGAATATTTTTCTGCAACAAATAGAATTCTCTTTCATTTTCATTAGTTGGGAATGATGGCATAATGCATGAATTTAGGCAATCTACTAATGAAAATATTGCTTCATTTGCCATCATGTGTATAGGTTGCTTTTGGTATTGTTTCCAGCACTGTTAGGTTCGATTAATATGTTGACGATTTTAATTTTAAACTCGAATTGTATAAATACATACTTATACATTTATTTGCAGCTAAAGAGTAAGAGGCCTCCTCTATTTAAATTAAGGAAGTGATTTAAACATTTAGCAGTTTGAAATTCTCCCTTCCTTTCAACCACCCAATTGTTTTCACAAATAAACATCTCAATTACATCTGAGATGCCTCAATGCCTCTGCAGTTTTTTTTTTTCCATGCTGATAGGAAGAATGCACAGCATGGTAACTAAACATGTATATTTCATGTGTCTTTTAAAAAATGTTGCATTAGAAACCACAGAGCACCTTGTAGTTGATTCACAGATGGACTAAATAAAAAAAAAATCATGATTATTTACAGACTCTTTTAACAATGGGAGACTATATTAAGCATGCAGAGAAACAAATACAGCCCATGAATTTAATTCTAGTTTTCATTATCTCTTATTTGTTGTTCTTATTGGTATATTACACCCTAGAGCTGTTGATATTGTTTTTATATTCATCCATCAGGCAAAATGCTTGGGAAAGAAATCACAAAGACCAATAAGTAAATTCACTGCACAACTCTGACTTGTAGGTTAATTTAATGTGGGAAAAAAACTCTATCTTAAATGTGATGATATACTAAAAATGAAGCTATTTAGCATAGCATTTTCCCCTGCAGTCAGGCAGCAGGGCACTTCGTCCTATTTGTTAAATTTTAAATTATTATTTAAACAGGATAAAAATAATGTAATATAGAGCAAATGGCATTAACATTGGGAATCTAAATAGCAAATGAGCCCATTTCAATCAAATGCTTGGATTCTCTTAATGAAATGTTCATTGTCAGCTGTACAGTATATTTGGCCTCTGCACAACCTCCCTAAACCATTAACAACCTTTATTTTACTTCTTTTATATATTCTGCTCCTTACATGTACTTTCCCCCCTTTCTCCACCTCTGAGCACATACCCAAGAGATACCTTGGCATAGATGCAGCATCTGGTTTTCAGTGCAATTCTGCTTTTTACCCAATTTTACAGCTGGATTGACTGAAGCAACAAAAAGGTTGAGTGACTTGCCTCAGGTCACACTGAGTTATTGGCTCTGTTGGAATTAGAATTCTGGAGACCTTTGGCTTCTGGCCCTTAGCTCTAACCACTAAACTACATGACATTTAAATATGTCTATCAAGACACTGAAATGGAACCACTTTCCTGATTTTTTAAAGGCAAAAAGTTAAAATTTAACTTCCCCCAATTCCAAAATTAGTTGGATATATTATCCCTGAAGGTAATAGATTATTGATGGGTTTTTTTTTTACCTCTTTCAGATTTGGAGAGAAATGGAATTTATTAATATCTATTGCTTTTATATTCAATTCAACTCATATAGATTGTATATCTGAGTATATAGATATAGACTATACCTTTACCGATACTTACAACTATATATTTATTTTGGATTTTTCTTTCATTTTTTCACCCATTCCTGTAGCCATGATTAATTATGTATAGAAAGTTATACTATGCATCAGTACAGATGCAAAAACTAATTGAGACAAGCTATCTGCCACCATGAAGTTTGCAATCTATGGTAGGAGGTGTATGATATAAAAACATGCAATCTGTACAGCAAGTGTAGAATACAAGATCATAAGAGAAATGCAAAGTAGTATTCAAGGGACAGGGAAGGAAAAATTTTTGTTGATTCATATTTGAATTAATAAGTCATTTAATAGCATTTATTGAGCACCCAAAGGTTCCTTATTTCATAATAATCATCAGACAGTTCAAATCACCTCTCATATACTATATAATTAGCTTTGTCCTTCTTGCCCCTTTCTAGTGTAGTATGAGATGAGTTTAATTAAACAGGATAAGCAATCACTGAACTTACAGGCTCCTCAGAATGAATGATCTGATAATAATCCCAATTAAAGAATGATGATTTTTGTGGCTATAGAATCAGAGGCATAGGTCCAGTTGAGAAACAATTGAAAGCATATGCACTCCTCACCTAAGAAGACCCTCTCCTTTCCATCTGCTCCAATACTAGAAATACTGTCACCAGAAAAATTTTGTTTGAGTTAAAGTAACACTTCTCTAATCATCACTTTTATATAGAAGCTACCTCTTATAGGAGTAACATGTTAAGTTGCCAGTCACAGAATCAGGGAATTTGAGAGATGGAAGGGATTTCACTCACTATTGAGATTAACCCACACACAAAGAAGTACCCCCTATAACATACCTGACAAGTAGCTGGTTCAGCCTCTCTTTGAATATATCCAAGGAGGGGAACCTACCACCTCTTAAAGCAAGCCATTCCACTTTGGGACAGATCTAATTATTAGGAAGCTTTTTCCTGACATCAAACCTCAGTTGACTTCTTTGCAGCTCCCATCCACTGTCCTCTGACCAAAGAGAGCAGATCTAATATCTCCTCCATGTGACCCTTTCAAAACTTGAACTACTATGATGTCTCTTCTCCAAGCTAAACATACCCAATTCTTTCCACCGATCCTCATATCGTTAACTCAAAGTCCTTCACCCTGGTGACACTCTTCTGGATACTCTTCGGTTTATCACTGTCTTCCTCAAACTATGCCACTCAGAACCAAACAAAATATTCCTGATAAAGTCTGATTAGGGCAGAGTATAATAGGCCTATCATATTACTGCTCTTGGAAACTACACTTTACTAAAATAACCTAAATTTGCATTAACATTTTTGGCTGCCTTATCATACTACTGACTCATATTGAACTTGTAGTCCACTAAAAACCCCAGATCCTTTCCCCAAACAACTATTTGTTCATATTTCTTTCATCTTACATTAATGGTTGATTTTTTATATCTATGTTTAAAACCTGACAGTGACACCTGTTTAATTTCATTTTATTGAATTTACCCCAATGTACTAGATCTTCAAGACCCTCTTGGACCAACCAATTGATATGTTACAGAAGGAGCAGAAGAACCATACCAATATTGATCTTCCATATACATGAAACCAAAAAGATATAAAGACATAGAAGCTACCAGAAAAAGTGACTTACAGGTTCTCTTTGGAGAGGCAAGGAGAGAAATTGTCAAAGCTGATTTTTTTCCTCTACAAAATGAGGGATGGTTCAGAATTTCATTTTATGAGATATTTGGTTAGCAAAAGGGCCATCATCAAAATAATGGCAACTTGTTTGCCACCATCTGCTACAAGGGATGAAAAATAGAGAATTAAATAACTTTACATTATATTCTGAATGAGTGAATGTGTACTGTTTTGACTCAGTCACTTTGAACTCAATTTGTTCATAAACTAGACTTGTATATAAATATATAAAAATATAGATATACACACATACATCTATACATATATGTATGTATATATTTATGTATATGTGTATGTATGTGTAGATATATAGATAGAGATCTATATCTCTATATCTCTATATATTTACATATATATATATATATATATATATATATATCTACACACAAAGAGAGAGAGAGTTAGTTTGAAATTTATGAAGTGAAAGAGACCCAAGGCTCCAGGGCTATTCCACCTACAAACCATGAATATTTTGTTGAAGAAGAGAGTGAATATGTTGGCCTAGGCAAGCATCAAAAGGGAATGAAAAAAGAAAAAAAAAAACCACAGACAGGAAATGACCAGTTGGTGACCTGGAAGCTGTTTCTGAATCATCTGTTGTTATTGTTGTTGTTTGTATGTTGTTATTGAAGAGGACCATGACATCAGGAAGCTGGTGCCATGACTTGCAAGTGAATTGGATTGAAGTGAGGCAGGGATGTGCAAAGTCACCAGCCTCATTCTGTCCTCTGGAGCCATCTGGGTCCAGGGGCAAGATATAAACCAGGATAAGTGGAGATGGCCCTGGATGAATGGGAGACTTTGGCCTTTTTAAGCTGAGGTCTTTCCCAGGTCCCAGTTTAACTGAGGCTATGCCCATTCAGTGATTAAGGCTATGTAAGAAACGAGGCAAATAACGGTCTCTTTTACCTAATTAAAAAAAAAAATTATGTGAGAGGGCAAGGGCCCTCAAGATTTCTGGACAAAACAAACAATTGCTATTTACATTCACTCTGAGTCATCTGGGCTCAAACAAAGACCTCTAAGTGGGACTTAGGCTGGACCTGTTGTTGGCTAGTCAATAAGAGAGTGAATTGGGTTTGCAGTGTGGTCCTTGAGAAAGAAATCTAGCCCATAAGCCCCAAGATATCTTTTGAGGTTTCTGCTATAATAATTTACATTCCTTTGGGTAGAACATCCCCAGAAAAGAGTATGATACCCTCTGTTGGCTGAGGGAGAAGAAGGAGGACAGGATAAGAAAGGCAGAAGGAAGGAAGGAAGGAAGGAAGGAGGTAGGGAGGGAGGGAAGAGTGAAGAAAGAAAGGAAGGAAGGGAGGAAGAAACAAAGGAATAAAGGAATGAAGGGAGAGAAGGAGTTGCTACATCACTCCATTTTAACTGACCATTTGAGTCCCCAGTGCGGCAGTCTGTTCCAGTTACAGATTATTGTTTGTCCATAATTCATAGCATCAGGAAGATTATGCCATGACTTGTAAGTGAATTAAATTTAAGTGGGAGAAGCTGTGCAAGGTCACTAGTTTCACTTTCTCCTCCAGGGCCATCTGGGTCCAGCAGCAAGATAAAAATCAGGATGGCTGAAGATGGCCCTGTCAGGTATGCAAGCTCAATCATACCACAGAATGTCTAGAGTAAATGTTTAAAAAAAACACCAACTTACAAAAAGGGATGGAAGATGAGAAGACACTGCACACAATTATCACAACCACAATCTAGTCTATTTAAACAAGCTGGTGACAGTGAGAATTGAAAATGAGATATAGTTAAACTGATTATCACCATTTCTTAGGAGAGTTTCATTGATGTTAAACAGTTGCCAGAATGAAGATGTCAAAAGAGCCTACACATTGCTTATTCCAGTTTCTACTACTGGGATATATCAAGATAAATACCTGAATAAAATGGAGGTAGAGGTTAAGAAGGATGAGTGTGAGAAAAAAAATCTAATTGGCAGATCAGAAAAGAAAAACTCTATCTCCAGAATTTTGGCTATGGCCAATTCTGACCTCATCAGTCAAAATCATCTCAGTTACTATATTTTGCATTTTATGCATCAAGTTATCAACACCTATTTAAAAAGGTAAGATTGACAGAAAGTGTTTATATATGTACACACATACATAGTTATACATATATACATTTGTATTTATTAGGAGTCTAATGATGATAGTTCACAAGGTATCCTAAAAGTCCTGGTACAAGCAGTTGTAGTGAGACTTTTGAGTTATTTTATATAGTGCTTTAAGGCTTGCCAAGTCTTTCTTACACATTTGATGGCTCTGCTTATATAGACCTCTGACATAGGCACTACAGTATTATGATTCCCTTTTTATGAAGGGAAGTTGAATGAAGAAACTTACTAGATTTTAAATAATTTGTTATCATGTGGCAAATTTGAATCCAAGGTTTATCTTACCCCCAAATTCAGTGCTCATTCCACCATGGTGCATCATCACTAGGAAAAAGCAATTTAGATCCATTGTAATTGTAAAAATACTGTCAAAGATTTAAGGTAGATAATATACAGAGATAAAGAGAAATACTAGTCAGTCTACAGTACTCTAGCAAGGGTGGCTAGAAGGGGCGAGGAGAAGGTGATGGAAAATTAGCAGAAAAAGAGGACTGCATGGCTGTAACCCAGGAGACATAATAGTTTTGGGGAAAGACAAGGAATTTTGATTTATATATTTGAGTTATACATATATACGAAACATCCACTAGATGATACCCTGTGGAGCATATGAAATATGGTACTGTGAAAAGGTCCAGAGGTCAGGGCTGGAGATGTAGATTAGGAAGTCATTTGCCTACAGGTGGTAATTGGACCATGTCTTGTTGAAAAATTGTTTAGGTCTCTAGTTCTAGTAGTTATAAGTTGGAGTTAAAATTATCCTTCTTATTTTATTCAGTGTATTTCATTATTTAGATATCATGTATTAGATATAAGGATGAAATTTTTGAGTGTAAGGGTGATTAAACCCTGGAAAAGAGACTACCAAGAAGGATTGTGAAATAATCTCTGGAGAAATTTTAAAAAAGAGAGTAGTACTCAAGTTTCTGGAAAGGGTTTGGTATGCATGCATCTAGAGGCAGCACAAATGATTTTTTTTGAGACTGAGTCTCCCTATATCATGGACCTGAACTCACTTCTGATTAAACAGGGAGCTTTGATTTGCTCTATTTCTTACCTGAGTCAGTTTACCCTTCTCGAAGCCTAGTGGCCTTATATGTTCCAGTGCTCACCACATTGGTGTCTGCCTTAGTGTAGGTACTCGATGGACTTAGGTAGTGGTAGTTTACAACTACCTGTGTCAAAAATAATCTCTCAGCTTCAGCATTTAAATGAACTTTTGAAGTATCTTTGAGGTATATAATCTTGTGGTAATTCTATTGCCTGATAAATTCGCTGAGTTACTGTTATGACCTCTTCCTGATCATACTGTGCCATAGTTTTTGAAACATGTGCATGGTTTAAGAATTGCATGGTATAACTCAGCTACCTTCAAATCTTCTATTTTTTTTCCTTTATGGAAATGTTGCCAGAATTTTCATGAACATTTGTTTTTGGCAATGGTTTGGGGTTTGCTTCTTCTATTTGTTCTTTTTTTAAATTTTTTTTAATAAGCTGTTCTTGTGCGAAAGACTTGTTTGGTGTTATACAGAAATTTTCTTTACTTCTATGACTGTTCTCGTCTTCTCTTTAATTGGTCTATTTTGTGAGTCTCTTGGCAATGCAAGTTCTCCCTTTATCAGCAGTTTTAGATTCCATTCTAAAGCCTTTCACATATCTCCACTTATCTTCTCTGACATTGCTTTTATAAAGTTTCCTAGAGTTCTCTTTTGTTTTTCCCCTCAATATTCAATTTATCTTATTCAGGATATTTCTCTATCAGTCTACATATAAATTATTGAACAAAGTCAAGTTGCTTTGTCTTATTTTCCATATTAACACTTCAAAAGGCCCAAAAGTATGCATGGTGTATGTGTGTGTGTGCATGCATGCATGCGTGCACACGTGTAGAATATTACCTAAATAACTACTGCCTATATAAGTCATAGCATCATTGACTTAGAGACAGAAGGAAAACTGAAGGCTATAGAGTTGACTTCTCATTTTTTTAAACCAAAGTATATAAAAATCATTCTGTCTGTCTATATACCTCCGTATCTATTTAATGGAGACAACATGGTATATGGTATAAAAGGTTGGATTTAAAGTTAGTACAGCCTGGGTTCAAGCCCTATTTCTGACATCTAACATATGCTGGCTATGTGGTCATGGGCAAATCAACTTATATCACCTTATACTCAGCTAAATCCAAAATCTGTAAGTCACAAATGAAATTTTTATCTGAGTCAGTGGAGAAAATTTCCATACTGACAATTCCCTATAAAGATTGCATAAAAGCTCTGGACACTACCCTCAGTAGATACATACATACATACACACATACATCCATACATGTTGTTGTCGTTTTTTTAGTCATGTTCACCTCTTCATGACTCTATTTTTTTTTTTTTACAAAGATACCGGAATGGTTTGCCACTTCCTTCTACAGTTTGTTTTACAGATGGAGAAACTGAGGCAAACAGATTAATGACTTACTCAAGGTCACAAAGCTGGTAAGTATCTGCATCCAGATTTGAACTCAGGAAAATATGTCTTCCTAATTCCAGGCCTGGCACTCTATGCACTGTAGCACCTAGCTGCTACATACACACACACATACATACACACACATGCATGATACATACATATATACATACATATGACTATATCTGTGTAACAATGTTCCCTTTCTTGTGTAGTAGGGCCTTTTGGCATTCTGGAAAAGTCTATGAACACTGTCTCAGAATAGTGATTTAAAAGCATAAACTATAATTCTCAATATATAGTGATATATATGTGCCTTATACATATCACATATACATATACATATACACACATATACCTATATACATGTTTGTGTGTATATATACATACATACGTATGTATATATACACACATATACATTTTTTCAATAATTTCACAGATACCAGATTAATAACCCTTGCTGCAGATGAGATTTTCCGGATTTTTCAGGTTACAAATGTTATTCTAATTACTTCTAGTCTAATAGCAATGCAGAGCTGCTTTAATGAGTTCTATTTCTGACTTGGGTCATTTCATCCCTCCTTAGGCATTTTGGTGACCCACCCACCCACTCACTCTTGCGAGGTCACCACACTGGTACCATACTTGATGAAGACAGTCAATTGATTTAGCCCACTGAAGCTCAAAACTCTAGAGTTCAGGACATCTACCTGCCCCAGTAACAATTAGCAGGGATTATTGGCATGTACCAGCCATGCTTTTGCAGGGAAAGAAGGGGAAAGAGACTAACCATCACTAATATTTGAGAAATTTTGATTTATTAAAAATAATTTGTGTTTTTATCTCAAGAAAACATAAGCGTATTCTGGATAAAGGAAATGTTTCAACATTCCATTCATCTGTTCAGCATTACCTTTCTGTGTAGCTGATCCCACCCCTCCTTTTTTTTTATATCTTTAAGGAAGAAAAAGCATTTTACTCCTATCATAGTATCTGTTAACAAACTTGCAATATATTTAAGGATGACAGAAACATTTTCCATTTTCAAAATCATTGCTCTATCTGAGGCTATATTTCATCCCAATTAAAATATTCTTTAGCAGTTGTCAATAAAATATTTTAGTATGTCACATACTGCCTAATTGATACACCACTGAGTCTCCCTAGAGAAAGAACATCGTAAAATAGCTTACAGTTGGCTCCCTCAATAATTCAGTGTCCCTGTTGTGCTGAAACATGCTGGGAAGAGCTAAAGCTGTAGTTTTGATTAGCACAGACAACGGCGTCCAAAATGCTCCTTGGTCTTGAATTGTTCCGTTAATCAGTAATTCAGCTCCAAGGTTGCCACAGGAGCTCACAGGAGATATCTTGTGCTTTTCAGTGTCCAGAGAGTGAGTAATTTTGAAAGTTTCTGTCTCCCCCATCTCTGATGTAATGAATATCACAAATAAACACTTGAGAATGAGGTTGGTAATCACTACAGATCAGGCAAGAGTACTGTCTTTGATAGCGTTCTGTTGGCTGTCCCCTAGCTAACAGTTAGTGATGTTTTCAGAAGGTAACTGGCTGAGTTGAAACCCAGTGGGTACTGTGGACTTCTATTGATGGGCTAACAGGGCTTTTTCCTCTTTCAAGGTGGCAGGGAAGTTAGAGAGTCATCACTATTCATTTTTTAAAAATATATTTCCCCACAAATTACGTGTTAAAATATCTGCTTTTTTCTTAAACATTTTGAGTTCCAAATTCCATCCCTTTCTCCAAGTTTTCCATCTTTTTCCCCTCTGAGATGGTAAGCAATCAGATATAGGTTATACCTGTGCAATCATGTAAAACATTTCCATATTTGTCATTTTGTATAAGAAGACTAGAATAAAAGAAAAAGAATGAAAGAAAGTGAAAATAGCATGCTTCAGTCTGTATTTAAACATCAGTTCTTTCACTGGAGGCAGATAGCATGCTTAATCCTTTGGGATTGTCTTGGATCAGCGTGTTTCTGAGAATAACTAAGTCATTCACAATTCTTCATCATATAATATTACTCTTAATCTGTACAATGTTGTTCTGGTTCTGCTAGTTTCACTTTTCATCAGTTCATGTAAGTCTTCACTCTTCATTTTTAGAGATACTATGCATGACTATTAAATGCAATTTAAAATACATTTTGGAGTAGATACTGAATGGCATAGTAGATGGAAACCAGGCCTCAAAACCAAGAAGACCTACATTTGAGTCTCATTTCTGATATATATTGTATTATGCTGGGCAAATAATTTAAGCTCATGTTGGTCTAGGCAACTCTGAGATTATGTTACAAACAAGGTGCCAGTCTTCATTGGTAGAGAGAGTTTCCTTACCTGGAAGTTCTTTATAGCAGCAGTTCTTTTATTTTTAGTTCCAGGACAACTTTATACTCATAAAAATCATTCAAGATTCACCTCCCAAGAGCTTTTGCTTGCATGCATTTTATCTATCAGTATTTACTGTATTAGAAATTATAAATCTTAATGTTATTATGAAAACAGTTTTGACTTCATAAACCCCCTACAAGGGTCTTGAGAGTTCCACCCTCCCCTTCCTGAACTTCTTTGATCTCATTTTTAGAACTGCTGCCCTATATGAAATTGCAGCTGCAGTCCCTGTTGCTGTTTGGGTGACTTACGGGAATCAGTCAGAAGTGAGTGTGAAAGATGTAAGCTTAATAATATTTCTGGTCCTATGTGGAAATAGCTAATACTGATTAAGTAGTATTTATTCCATACTTCAAAGGCCAGTATTTAATACTTTGTGTTATATTCAGTGAAACAGGAGAATAAATGTAGAAGGCTATAGAATACTAGGTGGAAAAGATTGCATCTCTATATTAAGATAGCCCTGAAATTCTGATCTGAATGAGAACAAACATGAAGAAAGTCTTCATTTGGTTATTAATTCGAGAAACAATTTGCCATTTCTGAAGCATGATGAAAGGAGATTATAGGGTTTGATATTTCAGCATGTAGTTTTTTCAGATGTGTATATAGTAATCTCTTTATTCCTGTGGTGTAAATTTAGATGAAAAATAATCTTTCTAGTTGTGATTTTTTTTATTCAGTGAAGTCCCTGCCCACCTTTAGGTCTTGTTTCCCCTGTTGGCAAATGTATTCTCCCAGAGATTTGTGTCCAGGACTATTCTATTACTAATAGTTAAGCCTGACAAACATGGTGAGATCTTTTCTCACAATGCAGATCAATAGTGAGTAAGATATAGTTAAGCTCAATTAGGTAGATAGGATATTTTCTAGAAGTATGTGGACAGAGTACTTCCTCAAGCTTAGACAGAATGATGGACTTTGAATCAGTGGAGATGACATATGGAAGCATCTCATCATCCCTAGGCACATCAAGCACAGGGGCATGCCTCTTTCATGGAGTGTAAACATTATGTGCTGCTGTACTTGTAGTGAAGACCTCAATGATTTATAGTACAGCTGTGAGTGCTTTACTCAACAATAGAGTAGGAAGCAGATGAAGACCCAGTGGCAGCAAAGACTAGGGAGGCCCAGCAGAGAAATTTGCCAAGCACCACAAAGCGGCTCCAGCAGTTGCCCTATTTTTCAAGTGTTGGCTTCCTGTTAGATTTTTTTAAAGGTGTCTAACCTTTCCTCCCAACATATACACAAGATAGCTCTATATGTATATATTCATTTGTGTGTCAAAGATACACATATATGTATAGATAAATATTTGTGTATTCACACAGACACACACATATGTGTATAGATGAGGTACATATAGCCTGGACCTGGGTCTCTATTGATGCAGGAAACTAACTCTACCAATAATACTGTATGTTTTCCACAATTTACAATTAAAATCTTGGAGAGTTGTCTAGTATGCTAACAAATGAAGTGACTTAGCCAGTTAACTGTGTATGTGTATGTATATACTTGTCTGTGCATATATATATATATATATACATATATGTGTGTGTGTATACACACACAATATTCATATAAGTAAATATATACATATATATATACATATATATATACATATATATACATATACATATACATACATATATATATATATATATATATATATATATATATATATATATATATATATATATATATATATATATATATATACATACACCCATATATGTTTCTGTACGTTTGTATATGTAGGCCACTTTACTGCTATAGGAGAATCCCGGTCAGGAACTCCATCTGCTAGGCAGATTAGTTTGTATTCTCTAATTTGTGATCTTAGAGAGTTGTCTAGTGCATTAATAAATTAAATACCTAGTTAAACATCTGTGTGCATATGCATGTATGTATATATGCAGTATACACACATATATACACACATATGTATATGTGTATATTCAGACCAAACTTATGACTTTACTGGTATAGAGAAATCCCAGTTGGGAATTACTTCTATAAGGCAGATTGGTACATAATCTCCAATTTATGTTTTTAGAGAGTTTCCTGAGGAATTAGAACTTTGAGTGAATATAGCCAAGGTCTTTTAGCTACTATGTGTCAGACAGTGGACTTAAGCCCAGGACTTCTTGATTCTAAGTCCAACTATTTCTCCATAATAACATGAGATTCATGTAGTAGAATTAGTATATTTTAAATAAAAAGAACGTAGAGGATCGTGGATTTATTTCTTGGCAAAGGGAGCATTAGAGGTCATCTAACCTAATCCCCTTATTTTAGGAATGAGTCAACTGAGGCTCTATGAGGTTGTGGCAAAGAGCATTGACTCTGGAGTCAGAAGACTAGAATTCAAGTCTGACCTCTAATTGTTGTTTTCTCTATGTAACCTTTGGGAAAGTTACTTCATTTCTCTGACCCTTAAGTTTCTCAGTGAGGAGGTTGAACCAGATGGCTTCTGCCATTCCTTTCCATTCTAGATCTATAATACTATGACTTAGCGTAGCCTTGCCCATAGTTCTGTGAGGGGGAAAGAGTAGAGGGAAGATATGAGCCTAGCGGGGCCTTTTGATGTCAAATCCAGTACTTTTTCCAGTCTTCCACTGAAGAGTGGTATCTTGAAATAACTCTGTGGTCCTCAAGAGTTTGGGGTCTTTTGATGAGGAGCCCTTGTTACATTACATGTTAGTCATGGAGGGCAGATGAATAAATATGTATCCTTATACTTAGTGGCAGGTCTCTGTCCCATAAAAGTAGAGAGCTTACATTATTTATTTCTTAATCAATAACATAATAGTGCTGTGAGTCAACATTACCCTGGGTACATGAGAGTCCCATATTTATTTATTTATTCATTTGTTTGTTTGTTTCTAAGCCATTTTATTTCATTTTTAAAATTTATTTATTCATTTAACTTTTAACATTCATTTTCACAAAATTTTGGGTTCCAAATTTTCTCCCCTTTATTCCCCTCCCCCCACCCCAAAACACTGAGCATTCTAATTGCCCCATCACCAATCTGCTTTCTCTTCTGTCATCCCTCTCTGCCCTTGTCTCCATCTTCTCTTTTGTCCTGTAGGGCCAGATGACTTTCTATACCCTTTTACCTGTATTTCTTATTTCCTAGTGGAAAGAACAGTACTCGACAGTTGTTCCTAAAACTTTGAGTTCCAACTTCTTTTCCTCCCTCCCTCCACACCCCTTCCGTTTGGAAGGCAAACAATTCAATGTAGTCCAAATCTGTGTAGTTTTGCAAATGACTTCCATAATAGTCGTGTTGTATAAGACTAACTATATTTCCCTCCATCCTATCCTGCCCCCCATTACTTCTATTCTCTTTTGATCCTGTCCCTCCCCATGAGTGTCGACTTCAAATTGCTCCCTCCTCCCCATGCCCTCCCTTCCATCATCCCCCCCACCCTGCTTATCCCCTTATCCCCTACTTTCTGTATTGTAAGATAGGTTTTCATACCAAAATGAGTGTGCATTTTATTCTTTCCTTTAGTGGAATGTGATGGGAGTAAACTTCATGTTTTTCTCTCACCTCCCCTCTTTATCCTTCCACTAATAAGTCTTTTCCTTGCCTCTTTTACGAGAGATAATTCGCCCCATTCCATTTCTCCCTTTCTCCTCCCAATATATTTCTCTCTCACTGCTTGCTTTCATTTTTTTAAGATATGATCCCATCCTCTTCAATTCACTCTGTGCACTCTGTCTCTATGTGTGTGTGTGTGTGTGTGTGTGTGTGCGTGTGCATGTGTGTGTGTGTAATCCCACCCACTACCCAGATACTGAATAGTTTCAAGAGTTACAAATATTGTCTTTCCATGTAGGAATGCAAACAGTTCAACTTTAGTAAGTCCCTTATGACTTCTGTTTGTTGTGCACCTTTTCATGATTCTCTTCATTCTTGTGTTTGAAAGTCAAATTTTCTTTTCAGCTCTGGTCTTTACATCAAGAATGCTTGAAAGTCCTCTATTTCACTGAAAGACCAATTTTTCCCCTCAAGTATTATACTCAGTTTTGCTGGGTAGGTGATTCTTGGTTTTAGTCCTAGTTCCTTTGACTTCTGGAATATCCTATTCCACGCCCTTCGATCCCTTAATGTAGAAGCTGCTAGATCTTGTGTTATCCTGATTGTATTTCCACAATACTTGAATTGTTTCTTTCTAGCTGCTTGCAATATTTTCTCCTTGACCTGGGAACTCTGGAATTTGGCCACAATGTTCCTTGGAGTTTCTCTTTTTAGATCTCTTTCAGGCGGTGTTCTGTGGATTCCTTGAATACTTATTTTGCCCTCTGGTTCTAGAATCTCAGGGCAGTTTTCCTTGATAATTTCATGAAAGATGATGTCTAGGCTCTTTTTTTGATTATGGCTTTCAGGTAGGCCCATAATTTTTAAATTGTCTCTCCTGGGTCTATTTTCCAGGTCAGTTGTTTTTCCAATGAGATATTTCACATTATCTTCCATTTTTTCATTCTTTTGGTTTTGTTTTGTGATTTCTGAAGGTGTGGAGATAAGAAACTATTTATTGGTCAGACATTTGAGAGGCTGTACTTGTCCTTGAGAATTCAAAAATGTTTTTGAAAATGCCAGCATATTTTAAGTCAATATGGTTCCGCAACATACCCTATCAGACATCCATTTTCACAATTTAGTAACGTCCTAGATCTAAGATCTAGAAATCTTTAGAATCCCTTTGCTTGGAAGAGCCATACTGTCCTAGCCTAATAGCTTAGAAATAGTCTGAGGGCTTTCTAAAAGATCTGTGGTGTCCTGGAGTATAGATGTCTGGGTGCCTGACATAAAGATCTGACAGGAATATTGGAAAGATATATCTCAAGTATCCAGTAATCATCACTATAGCTCTGTATCTTGGTCTGCTAAGAAGACAAATGAAGGTGAAGAAATGACTTCTGAGGAATGCCCAAATATTGATTTTTATAATTTATCATCCAGTTAATGAAAACAGTGACACGAGCTCATCCAAGAGGACTAGATTATCTCAGAGGGCCTTAGATGTCTGAAAGGCAATGAGTTTAATCCAAAACAAAAACAAAAGCTAAAATTAGTTTTAAGAATTTCACTTCTGAATATTTTGTCTTTACTGACACAGACCTGACAAATTCCTTTCTCTAAATAAGGTTTTTTGAACAAAAACGTTAGTTATAATGCGTGTGCCAAGTTGTGTGTGTTTATGAGGGGAATCTTTGTTTCAGGTGTTGTTCTCTGTCCATCATTCTCAAAGAGGACCATGACATCAGGAAGGTGATTCCATGACTTGCAAGTGAACTGGATTTAAGTGAGACAGGGCTGCGCAAAGCCACCAGCCTCACTTTCTCCTCCAGAGTTATCTAGGCTCAATGGCAAGATATAGATCAGGGCTATTGGAGATGATCCCCTGAGCTCTAAGTAGAGGAAAGAAGAATGAAAGGACATTTCTCCTCAAGGAGATTTAAGGGGCAGAGGGACAGGAAAGGAACTGACTTAATTAGAAAGAGCTATGAACTGCGATGCAGACAAGATCTGGAGTCAAATCACGCCCATGTCCCTGAAATTTACTTTGCCCGAGTTGTCTGATTGGCAAAAATGAGTAGGATAATAAAACGTCCAGTATATATAATATGAAGTTATTATGAGGATCAAAATTGACAACATCCACATGGTATTTTGTAAACCTTAAATAAATCATGCTGTAGATATTAGTTTATATTTTTCAGTTGCTTGCAAACTGCAAGGTAAGACAGTCTAGAGGGAGGCAACACATTAAGCAGTAAAACAGTGACTTTAAGTCAGAGGACCTCATTTCAAATGTTGGCTTTGATGTTGGCTCCCTATATGACCTTAGCAAAGTCACATAACTTCTCTTTGCTTCAGTTACCTCATCTACAAAATAAAACACTGGACTATTGGGTTTCAAATGTTCTTTCTAGTTTTAAAGCTCTCATGATCTCATGGTATACACAAGTTTCTCTTTCCTTATTTACCAAATTCAATCCATTATGAATATTATTGATTTTAGAATGAGAGGACTTTATTATTTATGGGAAAATAGCAAACTTACGGTGGTGTTTTTCAGCACAACTTGCTGTACAAATAGATAATGCATACCAATGCATTGTCAGTTAATTGGTCTGAGCATTTCAGGCATAAAGGTTAACAGCTAATTGAAGTCCATCCACCTAAGAACAAGTCCCATCTTAAGGTGTGTCAATGCCTATAATGTTAAATCAGCTGTAGGGCTTTAAGGGATTACTTTCTCTTTCTTTGCCTTATGAAAGTGTGTGGGATGGCTCAGGTGCCTACATAAATCAGTTACTCAGAGGCCTCTCAAAGTGATGCCAGAAAAGAGATTTATTCAGTTCTCGAGAATCTGGACAATCCTACAGCAGTTCACCTGGAGTAGGAAAGCCGAAGACAAAGAAAAGACGGTGATTTATATAGACCCTAACGCAAGTCCCTCCCCCCTCACTGACCATTATTCTCATTAGCTGAGAATATGATCTTACATTTTAGACACAAAATCTAACCAATCCCTTTTGAAATGAAGACATTGAAGAATTAGGTAAACTTTATCCAATCATTGAGACCCTAATGTACTACACAGTTTTATATCCTTATATGGAATTATTCTGTTCTAAAAATATAGTAACCTTGAGCCTCTCGGTCTTACCTCACCCCTGGGAGAAGAATTACAATCTGAGAAGTCTTCACTAAACCTATCCCACTCAATCCCTCCTCTTATTTATTAACCTGAAGACTTCTCATGGATATTTCAACCACAGTTCTCTAACATGATGTCACACTGTCTATTAATCTCCTCATCCCAATCAGGATCATTCCTGTCTTTTGTCTCCACAGGTGCCCATCCTTCCTTCTTTAGTATCATCAACAGAGTGGCTCCTTCGGTCCTCTCTTCTACTCTAGCAAGTTTTAGTAGAGAATTTCTAACTATTTTAGTAGTAAGTGAAATCAAACAAGGTAAACAATTAGGAAGTAATATGATACCACTAATTGCTATGATGCTAAACCACAGTAATCTCTTCCACCAGCTCCCTTCAAAACAGGACCACCAAGACGTATTGAAAAGGGAGTTCCAAGTTTGTACAGGAACATGAGTAACCTTCCTGATATTTTTGGTGATCTCTTTCACTATTCTTCCTTTATCATCAATTTTTAAGCAACATGTAGATAAATTGAGTTTTCCACAAACTCCCCCTTCTTCTGCAAGTAAATAATCTAAGATCAACCTATGTTGCAGTACTGCTTCCCTAGTTTGTGTGGCTTGATAGGCCAATAAGTCCAAGTCTTCTGCTGTTTGATTGGTAATAATTTCAACTACTGCTTGGAGTCTGATTAGTCTATTTAATAGATATATAGGGGTTCTATAACCCCAACTCTCATCTTGAGCCCAAGTTGCAGGCCCATACTCTCTGATTATCCTTTCAGGAAGCCAAGTGTCACCCCACCCATTTGCATTTCTAGTTTGAGTGAGGGAGGTGTCAATGTTCCTCTTCCTTTTGGCTAGATCATCATATAGAGGAACCCCCAGATGCCGTTTCCCTGATTCAGGCAAGAAAAAGAATTTAGGTCTCACCAATCCAATATAACAAACACCCCTCCCGTTTAACGGAAGGTGAGTATAAGCTGTCTGTCCACATATCCAATAACGTCCTCGCAAAGCATGATTTTCCTCTAGAAACAGTCTTACCCTATAATCCACAGCCAGAAAGTACTTCACGTCTTCCGGGCCAAATGGTCCTCCTTTCATGATCTCTGACTTACACCTCCATAGTTGTTGCTTCCTCTTCCACATACAATGTTGATAATTCTTCCCAGTTCTATTGATTACACTCCAGAAAGTATCAAACATCATCCTATGTGTCCCATTCTCCCACTTCCATACCCATTCTTTATATTCTGTGTTATTCTTAGTACTAATATATATTAGTACTATTACATATATATATATATATATATAGTATTATATATTAGTACTATACTTAGTACTATTATATACTTATTATATACTTAGTACATATATATATATGTATATATATATATATATATATGTATATTCAACTCTACAAATACTCATAGTCATGATCCCTTCACATTCTTTCCCTTATGAATCTTTCCCTTCATACAGAGATTCAAAGGGAAAGGTAAATTAATAAATTGTCCATTTAGAGGTTCCATCTCATACAGCAGTCTGGGGAGAAGTATCATCTTATGCAGTTTTCTGATCTGGATGCTCCTTCAAACAGTCTTCAGCACAGCATCTCAGCATCTTCTTCTCTTCATCTTCTTGTAGAAATCCAGATGTCCACTCTCCTGCAAAATTGAATTTAATATCATCTTAGATTACCATTCCTATCACTCTTACAAAAATCAAAATTGAAACTTTGACAAATTGTCATTTTTTTTAAAAGAAAAGAAAATTCACATTAAAATGCAGCTTCTACATTTCACAGTAAGTCATTATTCATTCCCTCATTAGGAAGATGAGATTTCACTAAGAAGTCAATACCAGGCTCCAGTACTTACATAAATACAATAAATAATCATTTTTAACACAGTGCATATCACATCATAAAACAATTCCAACTTCTGATCATGTGATGCTTCTTTTAAAGCATTTACAATATAGTCCACAAACCATTTTTCATTTAACATTAACCAACTGAGACAAAATAATAACTATGCATGCTAGTCTCACAAGCCCTTGACCTAATCATCTCCACACTATTGCTAAGAATTAAAGGACCCTAACTTATTGTTGTTGGTCTAAAGTCCTAAACCTGTTAGCTTAATTTTAGACTTAACCTCAGATGTTCCCCTACCAACAATCTATTATTCAACAGATCTGGTATTATTACTTACAAAACTTCTGATTCTAGGAATTTGCCAATAAGAGTAGGGACATTGCAGGGAAACAAAATCTCCCTTTCTTCACGTCAGTTCCAGGCAGGAGTAGATTGTCAACTGGCATTCAGCCAGGCTTCAAGTCTGCCAAGTGTCAGTGGGGAAATTGAGTCAGGAGAATCCTACCTCAGCCCAGGCTGAACAGTCGCTCTCCTGACCTTCCCATGAGATCACCTTTTGCAGTTCATACCAGCATCTCACAGGCTTACTGGCATCATGGATCAGTGGTTCAGACTGCCTCTCTTGCTATCCACACCTGGAGTTAGACTCAGAAAAACAGTCAGTTAATAGTCCCACAAAAATCTTAAAATAGCAAGCTCCAAAAATCAGTTTCAAACATGACTAATTTCACATTGGCCAAGGAACATCTTTTGAAGCAAGTCTAAAGTAGCTTACATGCCTTTCTATACATGTTCTAGTTCCTGATTGAATAACAATCATAAGTCATTGCTCTAATAGATTTATATCTGTTTTCCAAACTACTTCATCCCTTTCTAACCCTGCTCAATCTAAAAGAATGAGCTACACATGTGATAAGTTCAAACACTAACTTGAATTTTTATGTTCATGTAATGAATTCAAATCAAAACAATCATTTAACTTTCAATGCCAAATATTACCAGAGGCTACCTACCTCTAAGAAAATTAGACTGAAATTCTTTTTCCCAAACTGAAGATGTCTCTGATTTAGTCTCAGTAATTAATTCAGTCAATTGTTTTAATACTAATTGCTTTTACATCATTTTGTAACCTGTAAAGATCTTATTCCAAGTTGGGACCTTTGTCCATTACCCCAAAAGAGTTTTAGTCTCATTTGTCTAAAGGCCCTGGAAAACCACCTTGGAAACTGCTTGGTTTGTTTTTTTTTTTTCCACATGAACCGGCTCTCCTAAGATCCACTCTATCACTATGCCCAAGTCTATTCTACTTCCCACTCTTAGTTCTATCAGTCCAAATCTCCATTTTACTGGCCACTCCCATCAAGCCCATTCCTGGAGCTCCCAGACCACCTGGGGCCACCCCCCCCCTTTTTTTGTAAGGGATTCTTCTCCCTGAATCCCCCTGTAAATAAAATACAATTATAGTTAACTTTAAATCCCAATCTTGTTCTATGTAACAATGATACAATATCTATATATTCCCATTAGATTTAGAAAGAATGTTCCCAGGGATTTTATTTACCTCTTAGATCTTAAATTTGCCCTAAAAAGCCAATCACTGAAGATCATTTCTTATACATTTTCAAATTCTCACCAAAGCAAGTTCTATATACAATCTCCTCAGCTGCTGGGCCTGTACTTGTTACTAGCCTGAGGACTGCTTCTTTCCCCCACATATTCACACAGTGTACCAGCTTTAGGCTTTAGCATTAAAATTACAAATGGCAAACATAATTTTTATAAGTGATAACAAATTGTTTTAGCTATGAACCCGAACAATAAATTTCATATGATATCAATTGCATTTTCATATCCTATTAGAGAAACTAAATTCTTCCCACTTTTGTAACGTACAAATACAAATTGGATAGGTAGACCTTCCAAAAAACCATACGAAATATTTTACAAAGTATTTCTTAATACAACCAATATTTCTTCTCTTACGAACAGTTTACAGTTTATCACAATCCCCTTGAAACTAATTGACAGAAATCACAAGAAAAGAACTAAACCCACAGCCTTTTCACATTTGCCCATAAACTTTCTTTTACAAACATAACTTTAGAGTAAATACTTGATTCATGGCAAAAACAATTTTAGCTAAAATTTCCTTTTCAACAGCAGAAATAAACTTTTAACATAATACATCGTCAGATGGAACAGGCTTGAAAATCACACCTACATATATATATATATATGTATATATATATATATATATATATATATGTATATATACATATACATATATATGTACATTTTTAAAGCATTCTCATTTTCTTAATAAGAATGCCACAACAAGAAAACTCTTACAAAAAAATTCATAACAGCTCTTTTTAACCAATTCACTAATTAGCTTAACAATGCAATTTCTAATACAATATTTAGATGAATTACCTAAAAATATAAACTTATTTAAGTTTACTTAAAACTTAAAATAAGCCATTAACCTATTCAACTCCTTTTTTTTATAACCAAATGTAAGTTACAAATTATCAAATTTCTATCACATCTCTTTTAAAACCCCAGTCTATATGTAATAAATTACAAAATTTAAAATCGTGTAACAGTTACATTAGATTAATGTTGCATCTAACAAATACCTATCCTTTTGTTACTGGATCTAACATTTTTGGCAGAAATGCTACTGGGTGTCTCTGCCCTCCTCTTATTTGTGCCAGGATTCCCAAGGCCACCCCTTTCTGGCCCTCCCACTCTGCAAAGAAAAAGACAAACCTAAACTTACTACCTTTTTACTTTAACTACATTGTCTGGCATCAAATATATTCATCTAATTAAACCTAAATCCAAAACTCTCAACTCTAAGTTCCTTACTTGAGAGTTTTTTACTTTCTAATCTTCTGCTTACTTCCACCAAACTTTAATAAATTCTAACCTGTCTTAAACATTAAATTAAGAATGACACATTCCACCTATTCACAATTCCAGATACAACCAGAATGAATTCAATTAGCTTTCTGTTATTTCCCATTACACTAAAATTTCTTCTTTTGGGTGAGGCAGGAAATGGTTAAATGGTTGCTAGCTTGCCTCTTTGATCTGAGGGAAAAAGATAAATTCCCTCCCTCCCTTTTGTACTTCTTCCAAGCCTTCTGATTACACAGTACCCCCGCTTATCATCTCTACCTGCTTAAATTCTCCTGCCTTTCCCTCAAGCCACTTTGAAACTGCACATAACTTATTTCTTTCTACTTCTCCTACATTCTTGTACTTGCTGTTATCAACTATATAAAATGAACAGTAAAATAATTTTTCTCTCCCTTTCTCTCCCTCCTTGTCCCTCCGCCCCTCTGAAACTAATATGGAGGGGTTGAAGAAAGGGAGTAACAGGAATTTCAAGGACAGTTCAGCTCAGCCTTTCTGCTCCTACTGGCTGACTGGTTAAATTTACAACCTTATCAGGTAAAAACAGAGACACACAGACTTTCATTCACACAGAAATGCCAACACAACATATACAGACAAAACATTTAACAGAATAAAATAGTACATATAGGTTTAAATTTTTGGCAAACCCAATCCTCGGAGGAACCATATTTGGGCCAGATTGTGCCTCCTCCTCTGATATCTTTACACCCCATATGAAACAACAATACTAAATCATCTTCTTCTTGTCCTTTCCTCTATAATTTGGTAATTCGTGCCAATTTTGCAATTGATTTCCCAAAGGACTATTTACCGGTATTTCCTGACTCCATTCCGAAGCTCGGTGGGGTTTGGACTGCCCCTTCCCCATTCTTTTGGTCGAGGGTTGTCACCAACACCTCCGAGTCTGTGACTCAACAAATTTTGCTAGCTCCCTCGCTAGCTCTCAGTGGGGGTCGCCCACCCACCCACAGTCACCCAGCAAACGTTTTTTGGGGGGCCCTTCACCCTGGGGTCCTGCAGTCCACCAATTTGGTTGGGAGTCGTCACCTTCTCCCTGAGTCTATCTAAGACTCAACGAATTGACCCCCAGGCCCCCCCTGCGCTTACTGCTGGGTTGTACGCGTACAAGTTGCCTGACTGCAACCTTCAACACCAACCGGTTGGCATTTTCACACACTTCACAGCTTCGGAGTCTTTGGAGTCCCTATCTCTATTCTTTTCTGTCTTCACTGAGTTTCTCTGCTTCGGGTCGTTACCTTGCAGAGAGGGAGGCCCAGCAGCCCTTTTCAAGGACTATGGGGAAATCTCCCCACGGGCGACCAGTCTTTGAACTGAGCTGTCAGCCGTCTCTCAGAAAGGTCAGAGATCCCGTTACTACGAGCCCCCAAACTGTGTGGGATGGCTCAGGTCCCTACATAAATCTGTTACTCAGAGGCCTTTCAAAGTGATGCCAGAAAAGAGATTTATTCAATTCTCGAGAAGCTGGACAATCCTACAGCAGTTCACCTGGAGTAGGAAAGCCGAAGACAAAGAAAAGACGGTGATTTATATAGACCCTAACGCAAGTCCCTCCCCCCTCACTGACCATTATTCTCATTAGCTGAGAATATGATCTTACATTCTAGACACGAAATCTAACCAATCCCTTTTGAAATGAAGACATTGAAGAATTAGGTAAACTTTATCCAATCATTGAGACCCTAATGTACTACACAGTTTTATATCCTTATATGGAATTACTCTGTTCTAAAAATATAGTAACCTTGAGCCTCTCGGTCTTACCTCACCCCTGGGAGAAGAATTACAATCTGAGAAGTCTTCACTAAACCTATCCCACTCAAAAGGTTCACAAGTCACAAATAAATGGTCACTTACCTCTGAAATTAGCATAGCCCTGAGTCATTTTCACAAGACAATTCTTCCTACTTCAGGGGAAAACATGGGAGGACCCCAGATAAATAAGAGGTATGCTTTTAAAGGATGATACCTGAACAATGATTTGGGATGGAAATTATTAATACTATTATCCTTGTTATCTTTAACACTAGCTCCAAATTATGTAGCTTTTTATAGCTTATGAAACCTTTTCTTCACAGTAATCCTGTGAGGCAGGTAGTAGCATTACCAAAAGAGAAAAAGATCTCTTTTTTTCCCCATGACTTCCATAATAGTTGTGTTGTATAAGACAGCAACTTCTTTCTTAGATAGCATCCTGCATTTAAAATATCCCCTGTACCCTCCAATGTCCTTATCAATAAATTGATTGCTTTCATGTTATCTTACCACAGGGTCAGCATGCCATGCATTTAGCCCAAGGTCAAGGAGAATTCACCTTTTCCCACCTCCTGTTCAACTAGGTCTTTGTCTCAGGTTGTTTTGTTATAGCCAAGAGCCACTTGGTGAGTTAAAGCTCACATTTTGCTCAGTATTTTATGTTACAATTCTGAGAACAGTAACATATCAATTAACTTTAATTATTCTCTAGCTTTCTTCTTCAGATATGTGCCATTGTAAGCAGTGTTTTGTTGTTGTTGTTGTTGTTATTGTTTTCTGTTTTTGTTTTTTATGAATAGTCTCCTGATAATAGAAACCTCTTATGGTCCATAATTCATTTTTACAATTTCTGCCCAGAGTCTCACAAAAAAATCATTGAATACATTCTGTATTGTATCTCATTTTCTCCAATATTCTTAATAGTCACAATCTAATCATTTATAACGGATATTAAAGATAGATTTAGTGAGTCAAGAATAGAAAAGACACAGAACAACAACCCAAAAGGGGACTCCCCTTTTCACAACCATGCAAGCTGCCAATAGAAATTTTGCACTGTTCTGTCCAAGTCAAGATTTGAGAATGTCAAACATGTACCCTTGCTATGAGGCTTAAATGGCAGTAAACTATTCAAATAAGAAAATACTTCCCTTAGAAGAACTGACATCAAAATCCTCCTCCAAAAGCAGGAGTTCTTCACAAGTAAACATGTTAGATTTAGTAATTCCATAGTCCAAAATATGTTTCTCTAAAATAACTACGTACTACATATAATAAAAGCCCCATATAGTATAATCTGTGGTACAAAAGTTTATATGTATTATATTATATTACTTTGCATTATATTATGTGTTATGTTATATCATAAATCATATCATATCTTTTAATTGCATTATATTATACACATATTATTTATACATGTTATTATATTATTCATTCATTCATTCAACAAACATCTGTTATGTACAGAACACTGCACTAGACTTTAGAGAAGATTCCCTTTAGTTGAGGTGAATTGTTGTCTTTAAGAAGCTTAGAGTCTACAGGATGCAAAATGCTCTCCAGATCTAGAGAAAGAACTTTGGAATCTGAATGCAGATGGAAGCTTGCTTTTTGTTCCCCTTTTCTTTTGTAGTTTTATTTCTTCTTTCTTGGGGTTCCTCCCATTACTTTTCTAATTCTTCTTTATATCATGACTAAAGTATGTTTAACATGAATGTATAAGGAGAGTCTATATCAGATTGCATGCTGTCTTGGGGAGGGAGGAGGGAAGGGGAAGAAAATTTAAGACTCAAAATCTTACAGAAGTGAATGTTGAAAACTAAAACTAAAATAATTATACACAATTTTTTTTTGAAAGAGGCTTAGAGTGTAGTGTTTGATGGAAGATGGAGAGAGTCTCAGTCATAGGACAAGCTCAAGACAAGATTGTGAAGGAAGAATCCTGTCTTTGGTGACCCTTCCTCCATATCTCATTATGTGATCATTTCCCCTTTTTTTAGGACAATGGAATCAGAGAGATGATGACATAAATTGTATTGACTTTGATTTAAATGAGAGAGGCCTGTGCAGTGTCACCAGTCTTACTTTCTTCTCCAGAGCCATCTGGGTCCTGTGGCTAGGTATTCATCAGGAGGACTGGAGATGGTCCAGGATGCAATGGAAGATCTTGGCATTTTTAAGCTAAGTTCTTTTCATGTTCTCACATTGAGTGAGGCCAGACCCATTCAGTGATTAGGCCTCTTTAAGAAGAGAGTCAAGGGATGGCCCCCTTCAATAAAAAAAAAAATCAATCTGGGAGGGGAAGACCCTCAAGGTGGCTACTCAAAAGAGAAACAACTACTAATTACATTCATTCTGAGCCAGGAGGGCCCAAAAAATAACCATTAAGTGGTGCTTGGGTAGGGCAGAGATCTATTGTTTTCCAGTCCACAAGAGGCCAGAGTTAATTGGGTTTAAGGCTTGGTCTTTGAGAAAGAAATCTAGCTAGTGGGGGCGGAGCCAAGATGGCGGAGTAGAAAGACGCACATACACATAACTCTGAACACACAACCCATAGAACATCTGTATAAAGTAACTCACGGCGAACTCTGGAGCAGTGAGGCCACAGAACAGTGGAGCTGATAAGATTTCTGTTCCAGAGGGACGTGCAAACCTCTCGCAAAAGGTCCGTTGCACTGCGGACATGGAGCCCAGCCCAGCCCTGCCTCAGCCGCAGCACTGAGAGGAACAGATCCGAGCAGGCTTCAGGGATGGGATCTCCAGGGGCCACGCAGGTCCCTCCACCCACAGGTGACAGGGGTCGGTGAGAGGGTCTCTTTGGTGGGTCAAGAAGGGAGTGGGGTGCCCCCATAACTCAGGCCCCCTTGGGAGGCAGAAGCTGAGTCAGTGGCAGACCAGGGCTCCCCAAGCAGGAAGGAGCCTGGATTCATTGTTGAAGGTCTGTGCATAAACCCCCTGAGGGAACTGAGCCTCAGAGGTGGCCCTGCCCCAACCTGAGCACCTGAACTTAATCTCACACTGAATAGCAGCCCTGCCCCTGCCGAAGCCCTGAGGCTGGGGAGCAGCATTTGAATCTCAGACCCCAAGCGCTGGCTGGGAGGATCAGGAGGAGAGGTGGGTGTGAGGAGAATATTCAGAGGTCAAGTCAGTGGCTGGGAAAATGCCCAGGAAATTGAAAAGAAATAAGACTATAGAAGGTTACTTTCTTGGTGAACAAGCATTTCCTCCATTCCTTTCTGATGAGGAAGAACAATGCTCACCATCAGGCAAAGACACAGAAGTCAAGGCTTCTGTGTCCCAGCCCAGCCAATGGGCTCAGGCCATGGAAGAGCTCAAAAAGAATTTTGAAAATCAAGTTAGAGAGGTGGAGGAAAAACTGGGAAGAGAAATGAGAGACATGAAGTCAAAGCATGAACAGCAGGTCAGCACCCTGCTAAAGGAGACGCAAAAAAATGCTGAAGAAAATAACACCTTGAAAAATCGGCTAACTCAATGGGCAAAAGAGGTTCAAAAAGCCAATGAGGAGAAGAATGCTTTCAGAAGCAGAATTATCCAAATGGAAAAGGAGATTCAAAAGCTCACTGAAGAAAATAGTTCTTTCAAAATTAGAATGGAACAGATGGAGGCCAATGACTTTATGAGAAACCAAGAAATCACAAAACAAAACCAAAAGAATGAAAAAATGGAAGATAATGTGAAATATCTCATTGGAAAAACAACTGACCTGGAAAATGGATCCAGGAGAGACAATTTAAAAATTATGGGACTACCTGAAAGGCATGATAAAAAAAAGAGCCTAGAAATCATCTTTCATGAAATTATCAAGGAAAACTGCCCTGAGATTCTAGAACCAGAGGGCAAAATAAATATTCAAGGAATCCACAGAACACCGCCTGAAAGAGTTCCAAAAACAGAAACTCCAAGGAACATTGTGGCCAAATTCCAGAGTTCCCAGGTCAAGGAGAAAATATTGCAAGCAGCTAGAAAGAAACAATTCAAGTATTGTGGAAATACAATCAGGATAACACAAGATCTAGCAGCTTCTACATTAAGGGATCGAAGGGCATGGAATAGGATATTCCAGAAGTCAAAGAAACTAGGACTAAAACCAAGAATCACCTACCCAGCAAAACTGAGTATAATACTTGAGGGGAAAAATTGGTCTTTCAATGAAATAGAGGACTTTCAAGCATTCTTGATGAAAAGACCAGAGCTGAAAAGAAAATTTGACTTTCAAACACAAGAATGAAGAGAAGCATAAAAAGGTGCACAGCAAACAGAAGTCATAAGGGACTTCCTAAAGTTGAACTGCTTACATTCCTACATGGAAAGACAATATTTGTAACTCTTGAAACTTTTCAGTACCTGGGTACTGGGTGGGATTACACACACACACATATGCACACACGCACACACACACATAGAGACAGAGTGCATGGAGTGAATTGAAGAGGATGGGATCATATCTTAAAAAAAATGAAATCAAGCAGTGAGAGAGAAATATATTGGGAGGAGAAAGGGAGAAATGTAATGGGGCAAATTATCTCTCATAAAAGAGGCAAGCAAAAGACATATTAGTGGAGGGATTAAGAGGGAAGGTGAGAGAAAAACATGAAGTTTACTCTCATCACATTCCACTAAAGGAAAGAATAAAATGCACACTCATTTTGGTATGAAAACCTATCTTACAATACAGGAAAGTGGGGGATAAGGGGATAAGCAGGGTGGGGCAGATGATGGAAGGGAGGACATGGGGAGGAGGGAGCAATTTGAGGTCCACACTCATGGGGAGGGATAGGATCAAAAGAGAATAGAAATAATGGGGGACAGAATAGGATGGAGGGAAATATAGTTAGTCTTATACAACACAACTATTATGGAAGTCATTTGCAAAACTACACAGATTTGGCCTGTATTGAAATGCTTGCCTTCCAATGGGAAGGGGTCGGGAGAGAGGGAGGTAAAGAAGTTGGAACTCAAAGTGTTAGGATCAACTGTCGAATAATGTTCTTGCCACTAGGAAATAAGAAATACAGGTAAAGGGGTATAGAAAGTTATCTGGCCCTACAGGACAAAAGAGAAGACGGAGACAAGGGCAGAGAGGGACAGAAGAGAGAGCAGATTGGTCATAGGGGCAATAAGAATGCTTGGGGTTTGGGTGGGAGGGCATAAAAGGGTAGAAAATTTGTAACCCAAAATTTTGTTAAAATGAATGTTAAAAGTTAAATAAATTAATTAAAAAAATAAAAAAAGAAATCTAGCTAGTAAACACCAAGTAAACTAGGTAACTTTCCACCATCAAAATTTACCCTGTTTTGGGCAGAACCCCCTCAGATAAAGGGGATAGGAAAGAGAGAAAAAGAGAAGGGAAGAGGGGAGGGAAAGTGAAAGGAGAATAAGCAAAGTTGAGTTGCCCAGTTGGATCTGGCCAGTATTTAGGCAACTCAGACTACTCACAAGTTATGTTTGTCTTTCCTTCTCAAAGAGGACCATGACATCAAGAAGATGATGACTTGACCTGCAGTTGACTTTTATGTGAGTGAGAGAGGGTTGTGCAAAATCACCAGCCTCTTTTTCTTTCAGAGCCATCCGGGTCTGATGAGGGCTAGAAAGATAGGTGTACAGGAACTCCAAGACTGCAGTTGCCTGTGTGGGCTGTCTCGAAAAGAATTCACAGACACAAACCTTGCTGAGGTCAACATAAAGATTTATTATGCTTTTTAGTGAGCAAGAGTTCTTAGGGATCCTGCAACCTTAGAGGGGTACAGGTAAAGATTATATAGGATATTCTATAGGAAAACATGTGCCAAATATGCTAACTAGGTGATTCAGGGTGGGATTAGGGAGTGGTTAGTTCTTAAAGGAACATATTCATTTGGTATCTACTGTGCAGATATTTTACCCAGAATTCATCCAGAAATGGCCCAAGGGGGGGATACATGGAGGTGTGGTTTTAGGCCTGAAAAGTCACTAAATCAACTAATAATCAAGACTGACTAAGGAATACCAGGCTACTCTCATCAATGTCTTGATAGACAAGATAAATGTGAGGGAGTATACGTATGTCCAAGCCTAGGATACATATAATTGGTCAGTGAGTAGTAAATGTCGTTATGACAGCCACCTCAGCCATTGCACAGACGGTTCAGACTAATAAATTCTATAGATGCAACTGGCTACTGCATCAGGAAGGGAGATAACAGTTGTTTTCTAGGACAGACTGTGTCTTTGGACTAGAGAGACACTGCCTAGCTTAGTGTTTTGAGGCTAGGGAGAAATGTGATTTTTAAAGAGAAATGTGATTTTAGAATTGGTGTCCAAGCACATGTGCCCAAGTACCCCATCAGATCCTTTGGCCAAAGATATAGAACAGAACAACTGGAGGTGGCCCAGGATGCAGTGGGAGACCTTGGCCTTTTTAAGCTAAGGTCTTTCCAAGTTCTCACTTTGAGTGAGGATGGTTCCTGCTAAGGTATAAGACAAGAGTCAGCAGAAGATAATGAGAGGAGTTCGGATTCAGGAAGACCCTGGCTAAGTCCTACTTCTGACTCATACTAGCTACATAAAAATGGGCAAATCATTTAAACTTCCAGTATCCCCAGGTAACTCTCTCACACACTCTCTCAGACTGGTTGCCAATTCTACTGGAAAAAATAATTCATAAATGATGTTCTTTAAATGAATAAAATCAAGGATAAACTGGGACCAGATCTTATTGGTTCAGAAAAGCCAATTGTTAAAATTTCCCTATAAGTAGTTGTGCTTCAGAAATCAGCAAATGTTATGCATCAGGGCTTGGATTATTGTTTAGTGATTTTCTACACTTAAGAAAATTATGAAGAAACTGTTGATCATGCACATTAACCGTAACATTGTAAAAATGCAAAAAAAAGGAAGGAACAAAAGAAAGAGAGAGAGAAAGAAAGAGGGAAAATGAGCCAGCTGTCACAGGAGAACTTGAATATTTGAAAGAAGAGAGAACATATTGGTCCCCAAAAGAGATCTCTAAAAGTTAGCAATTTAAGTGAAGCATCTGGGACAGGAAAGATGAGAATGAGGCTACATGATAGCCCTCAAGTCATGTTGGGTATGTGACAGTCTACTCTCCCCATTCATTTGTCCAGCCTTGCTCACTTCATTATTAACTGCATTTCCAAGGGACACTCAGAGCTTGATGAAATTATCCTGGAGCTAACACTCAGTGAGGCAGCCTAGTACTGTGGGAAGTATTGGATTTGGAAGATCTGTGTTCATATTCTGAACTCCGCTGATTACCACCTGAAGTGACCCTAGGAAGGAACACTTAAAATTGTCTGTGTTTCAGTTTATTCATCTAGAAATGAATGACAGTTGGTGTCAGTGATTTCTAAGTCCTCCCTCCATCCCCCACCAGTTCTCAGTCTCATGATTGTTCTGACAGGAAGAAAAATACCATTACTGACTCTTTGCCTGCTTCAAAAGATTGTCCTTTCATCAGATCCCTGAATGGGCAGTGATTCACGACACCTAGTTTCTCTTTTAAGATACCTGATACTAAAAATCATCTTTGAAAATCTATAAAAGGTCCTCTTTAGGGTCACCACTCACTTCCATTTGATGAGAGGCAATGAAAACTATTCAAGTCTGCAGGCATTCTTATACTTTTTAAATAGTTGTTTGTTGTATCCCTTGGAGTTTGGAATGTGGAATTAATGCAGAGCAAGAAGCTTTCATATAAAACCACAGTGATTTTGATGACTTCAGGCAACCAGGATCTTCATTCAGACTTTAAAGAACAATTTTATATTTGAAAGATTAAATTAGCTTAAAAGTGCAGCATCTGGCCCAGAGCTTTGTCTACCATTCCCCCTCCCTTATTTATACAATATTTCCTTGCACTTTATATCAGATGATATTTAATTTGGTGTTGGTCTTTTGTTTTCATCTGGAAAGGTGTCCTTGTCACCTTTCTGACACAAGTCCCCCAAAAGCAGCCACAACACACACACACACACACACACACACACACACACACAGAGTTGGTGTTTAGCAAAAACACTCACTAATGATACAAGCCAGCACCCTAAGCCTACATAGGATTTTAGCCAGTGAGGGAGGTAATCATTCCTTTTTCTTTTCATTTTTTGTGCTTGACTCTGAGTCTGTCATCTTTGATTAGCTCAGAACACTTGAGAACTATCTGGGGTCTTTTTTTTATGAGAAGAGAAAGGCAAATCAATTTAGATGGCTCTGTAAACATTCATCGTGCCACCTCATCGGTTCATGGCTGAAAGACATCCTGAATCAGACTAATGCCAAGTGACCCATCATTCGTACCCATCCGCTGCACACTCAGAGATTTAACTCTCTCGACCTTATAATCTTATAAAATAGGAAAAGTCTGTAAGTGTTGGTCAAATTTATTTCAATTCAAAGGCATCATGATATAACAGATTTTAAACCGGTTTCAGATGACAGTTCTCTTTCTACATCTGGGCTCAAGTGCTTTTTAGGAGTACCTTTCTAAAGTCTCAGAACACACCCAACTTGTCTTAAGTAAGATGGCACATCCACATCGTAACTGCATTTGCAAATTTTGCCAAATATTTTTAGTGCTTCTCCTTAAAAAGGGGCCATTTTTAGTTAGTCAATAAGCATCTATTAAACACCTACCATGTGGCAATCATTATGCTAAGTACTTGGGATACAAAGAGACTTTAAAAAAAGTCTCTGAGGAATTCACACTATAAAGGGAAGATTATAGGATCATAGGTTTACTATTGGAGGGAACCTCCAAGGTTATCCAGTCTAGCCTTCTCCTTTTATAGATGAGAAAACTGAGGTCCAGAGATATTGAGTAATTTCACCAAGGCCAAGCAGCTCATAATCTGCAGAGCTGAAATAAATCAGTGAATCAATCAATAACCATTTATTAAGTGCCTACTAAGCGCCAGGCACTGTAGTAAGCAACAGGCATACAAAAAGAGGCATAAGACACACCTTGATCTCAAGGAAAGATCTGAATGGGGTCCTCCAAATCAAGAACCAATCCTCTTTCTACTGTAGCGCCCAGCATACCATCCTTTTCAGTGCTGATCCATCTATTTGTGAGTCATGGAACACTACAGTTTTCAAAGCTATAGTTCACTCAAAGGACATATTGGCTGACCAGAGCACAATATGAGTAAGGAATTAATCATGAAGAAATGGTGTAAAGTATGGCATCAAATAAATGTGTAATTGATAAAGAAGATGATCAATCCTGTAGCCAGCATGAAGGTTAACAGATAAAGAGTTCCCATGCATGGTATGAATCAGTCTCATGCCAAGGGAATTCAAAGAATCTCCCAGTGTGCATTGCATGAACTTCTTGTGGAAAGTATGGTAAGATATGGAGTTGGTTGGTTGTTGTCCTTCGTCTTCGAAGAGGACCAAAATGACATCACCATTGTAAAGTGGAATTTCAGTGTGTCAGACTGTGGCTGATCAGATCAATACAAGCTCAGAATGCTATACCACAGGTTGGGCACAGATAGTCTGTATGAATATTTGGGGTGGATATCCCAAATTTGCATATCCTGCTTTTACTTTGTGCTGTCTCAATTCTGCTTTGCTCAAGGAGCACAGCACCTTTTCTTATGTGGGTACACCATGCTGAGTGGTCCTGTGCCAGTATCTCCCATGTTGCACAGTCAAATCCAAAGTTCTTGAGAGGGCCTTGACAGTGTGGATACTCCATATACAAGATACGGAGTAAAGTCATACAGGATGGACAGGTATAGATAGGGTGGTATCTGTACTGCTAGAGAGAATGAAATAAATGATACCATACACACATTAGAGTAAAAACATTGAAATTTATCATATTTTGTATCATACCTAAGTTTTTTTTACATCTGTAATTTCATCTTACAGAAAAGGAAACTTCTTTGCAATTTATAGTCCTAGAGAATTGCCTGGAACATGAGAAGTGAAGGGACTTGTCCAGGGTCATTCAAACGGTTCATGTTAGAGGCAGAACTGGAACTCAAATGTTACTGATACCAAGGCTGATTCTCATATCGCCATGGCATGGCATGCTTCCTGGTTGAGTTGTATTGACATATTATGACATTAAATGACTAATTATGGTATTCATTTGGATCCTATATGAGAAATTTTAACATGCCAAGACACAAGGTTATCATTGCCAATACTATTTCAGGGATGGTGTTTGGGACTTCTTTCACAGAATCTATATTGACAACAGTTTGGGATGTGGCTGAAAAACGTTGGCCAACCGAATCTCCATAGACTGCCACCTTGCTGGTGAATGACATGAAGCCTGGGTGCACTAGGGCCTGTTTTTCATTAGGAAGTCTTTCTAATGTGTCTGATTTTGCCACATTTTTGGAAATCTAATCTTTATATGTGACCCTCTCTTTATTTGTGGACACACTTGTTGGTAATAGGCAATGAATAATCCCTAGTGGATCCTACAGGGAAAACCCTATCAGGCTTGCATGAGTGGGCATAGAATGCTAAAATGCATATACTTTCTGAGGGCAAAGCCCTGACCTTAATTAATTCTGTAAGGTACAAAACTTGAAACTCTTATCAGGATCATACCAACCCCTTTCCATTTTTTACATAGAGATGACGGTATGAGGAAAGGGGAGAGACAATCTCTAAAATAATCAGAGCACAGACCACATAGCGTTTTGTGGATTAAAGGAAGCACCTTGATCATGTCCCAAGCCAAATTGGCAGCCAGTGTGCTGACTGTGGGGCAGAGGAGTAATGCGTTCCTGGAAAAAAACCTGCTGCATTCTACCCTGCCCAAATCTTCCAAATAGACTTAATGGGTATTAAGCAAAATGCTTTACAATAATCCAATTTGGAGGTTAACAAAGATATGGGGAAATGGGATGAGGTCTACATCTGAAATGGGGAGCCAGAATCTTCATATTAATTACAAATAGGGAGTACTATTTTTACCATTCCTGGCCACCAAGGTAGCTAGGATTGTCCCATAGAACCAAGTATGTGTAGGCTACTTTGTCTTTTTTGTGTGTGTGTGTAGCTGTCTAAGCTATTATAACTTACTATTATGCTATGTAGCCTTGATCATGCATTTTTATTTACTTTCTAGTTTCCAATTCAGGTGCATTGTAGAGAATTTGTCATCTATCTAAGCTTTCTTGTCCATTTTTAGAGCTTGAGATCTAACAGATGATTCTTTGATTTAAAATAAAAAACACCTTATATCTAAATCATCCTGTGAGTCCCAAAAAAGAAAATGAAAATTAAATTTCAACAAGATAAAGCCCTCTACTGTGAGTCTCTGACCATGGATGTGCCATTACATGCTACACCACACTTGTCATCTCAGGTACTGATCTTCTCTACAGAAACAGTTATAGACTGAACATCCTATTTTTACATATCAGACAATGTGAGGTGAATTACAAGGTGTTTACTTATATTATTAGCATGTATATAGCGAGCAGACAGTATCGAGACTTTAGTCAAGTCACTAGTCCTGCTTTCATCTCTGTTTCCTCATCTCTTTAATGAGGTGGTTGGATTTCTTGATGACTAAGGTGCTTTAGAAGAGACATTTTATGGTGTGGAAAAGAACTCAACTGCTAAATAATAGTGACCTTTGAATAATATATAAAGGTCAACAAAGTACAGTCCTTTGGATATTTTCATATTTTCACCTGGAGTATCATTACCTTCCAAGCGTTTATAAAGATCTTACTATGTTCCAGGTCCTACCTTGTACTATAGAAGAGAAATTGTTCCCAGATAAGTAAACATAAGTGAAATTTTGCCCGTCTAAAAGTAATTGATTCTCATATGTGAAATGTTCCTATACAATGCCAGCTCTTGCTATCTCTTACTATTCTTAAATCTGTATTTTCATTGTGGTTTATTTCCCTGTCCTTGTGACATTTCTCTTGTTGCATTATTTATATTTGATTAAACTTCTCATATATCTTATTTCCCCAAATGGTATACAGACTTCTTACCGAGAGAGCCCTTATTGTTATATTTCCTTTTATTTCCCAAAATAATGAACAAAGTACTATACATTTAGTAAGCCTTTAATAAATTTGTGTTATTTGAATGTTTGGCATCAAGAAACTCGCTGGCAAGTCAGTGTTGCATTTTTTCAGAATTCTCAGTAATTTTCCTAAAGATAGTGTTACCTGTCACTTAGTGAGTGCCTCCTGCTACAAGTCCTACTCTCCAGTTGCATCAGATTTAATGTTGGAGGAACATCACCTTAAAACAAAGGAATTAAGGCTTTCTCTCCCTGTCTGGCTCACCATGCTCCTACCAGGAAAAATCCCCAGTTCACAGCTTCCATATGACTAGTATTTAGGATCTCCTCAGAAAACATGAACAGAGTACCTTCTAGGAAAGTTACTCAGTGCATAAAATGGAGATCAGACAAAGGACAGTCATTTGTTTCCTCTACTCTTCCTCAAATTCTTCAAACACAAAAGGTGCATAAACGTGTATTAGTGTTATTCAGTCGTTTCAGTTGTGTCTAACTCTTTGTGACCCCATTTGGGGATTTTCTTGGCAAAGATACTAGAGTTGTTGGCCATTTTCTTCTCCATCTTGTTTTAGAGACCAAGAAACAAAGGTAAATAGGGTTAAGTAACTTGCTCAGGGTCACAGTCACATTTGAACTCATGCCTTCCTGATTTCAAACCCAGCAACTCTATCCACTGTGCCACCCAGCTGGCCAAGCATGCACTAGCAAATATTTAAAGCATGAAGAGATAGCCTACCAGACTCATCATACTGCCTAAAGTAGTTAAGACAGTGTTGAGGAACTACTGTTTATACAGTCCAAGAAAGTCACCAAGTTGAGATTTTCTGGTCAACCAGGTAGGCTCATTCATGCCTTCAGGTTCAAAGAAGCTGTGTAGTTGCAGGAAATCCTTATCAATGGATATCATGCTCCAATTCAAGAACACACACACCTTCAATCATATGAGGTAACTATCCAAACCAAGATACATCATCTTTTTAGGATTACTTTTAATAACTCAGGGAAGGAAACACAAACCAAAGAAGCACCCAGGAACTTGGTGACCAGTCTCAGGCTGGCCAATGAGAACACATGTAAACAGCCATAACTGACACATGATCAATTTGTGGACCGCCATGATCTTTATCCCAAGGGAGAGAGTCTTAAATGTGATATACTCAGAAGAGATTGAAATCAATTTTTAATTTGTGTTTCCTCTTCAGGCGGGGGGGGGGGGGAGGAAGGAACTTGCATCCTGAAGGCCACATGTGGCCCTGTGGGTCCTCAAGTACAGCCCTTTGGATTCAGTAAAAGGGTGGCATTTGAGGACCTAGAGGGCCAAATCTGGTCTCCAGGATGCAGGTACCATACCCCTGCAAATTTGCCCTATTAAGTCTGAAGGCATCTCCTTGAGAATCTGTCCCCTAAGACGTTGTTGATAGAACCTCCAATCTAAAGTCACACAGATAATAATCAGAAATTGACATCTTCCCAAAGTCCATGTCTTTCCAGATTAAACCAGAGAGTATGTCCAGTTCCATGGGAAATGCCCCAATCCACCAAACTGGAAGGGATTTCCCTGATTATCCTTGTGATAATGGAAAGGTAAAAAAAAAATTAGTAAAGAAGTTGGAAGAGTTATTTAGTTAGTTTTGTTCTGTCATATTTACCTTTAATCCAACTATAGGGCTCTATAGAGGGATGGATCTTCATATTAGAAGTGAGTAAAAAAATCATACTTAATCATAAACTGACAGTATTCTACGTGGCACCTGGTCCTTTGTGCCTAACCAGTACTGTGACTAAAGAGGTGTCAACCCATCTTTGTCAGACAATGGTTTCTAGTCACTGCACCCAATCAAACTGGAACTCAGATGTCCAGAAATTTTTCTAAAGAAATGAGTCCCAGAGTCTAGCACTGGAAACCACAATACCATTGGTTCCCCTTTAATCAGTGTTCATAAGAGGTGAATAAGAAAAAGGAAGGACAACTCAGGAGAAACTGCATATCATGTCCACATATCTGGAATAGACTTTATGCTCTGTGAAACGTGTAAGGAACGGACTCAGCATGAACATTCTGGAGTCATCATCCAAAGACATTCGAGATTTTTCAGGCATGAGTTAGCCCTTCACATATGCAACATGACCACAGGTGTTCCCTCTGTGTATGCTCCTTTACAGATGTCGCCAAGCTATCTAAATTAATGATATATGTATTTGTGAGAGATTATACGTGAGGTTATCATTAAAGTATTCTATTTATTCCTAAATATGGTATTGCAGAAATATCTTTAGTTTTAAGTAGTTCTCTTTAGTTGAATTAAAATAAACATAGGTAGACCCTCACACTCTAACACTTTTTTGAATAGTCGCAGATCTGGAGACTACTTTGAACCTGGGGTAGCTTTTCTGGGATCCCAAATGGGAGGTTTATTAATGGAATATATTAATATCATACAAACACCCAATGATACATTCATAAAAACAATGATAATAATAACTACCATTTATATATCGCTAACTGTATGTCAGGCACTGTGATCAGTGATTTGCAATTATTTTCTCATTTCTTCCCTTATAACAAGTCTGGTAGGTAGATACTATTATTTTACAAATGAGGAAACAGAGGCAAACGAGTTAAATGACTTGTGCAGAGTCACACAGCTAATAAGAGCCTGAGGGTGGATTTTAACTCAAATATTCCTGAATCCAGGCCTAGCACTCTATATAGATAAAGAATTATGTGTTTCATTCACTGCCATGCATGGGTCCTAATTTTGTTTTGGTTTTAGTCAATAAAGTCACCCATGTAGCTGAAAATCAGTTAATTACCTCTGTCTAGAGCAATATATTTATTTGCAGTGATCCTAAAGGGCAAAGAGCAGCCTATCTTATTTTCTTCCAAGTTAGACAAAAGAACATGAGAAACTTTTACAGATGCACTCATCCAGAAAAAGCACAGTCCAGGGACCCTCAAATATAGACATTAGAAAGAGGCCTTTTAATGATAAAGAAAAGAGTTCCCAAAATCCTTCTGGTGTCAAGAGCTGAACTTAGGGAATCTTCTGTCATTCAGGTTGCTTCTATTGACCTGCCCTGTCTATTGCCTCTTTTCAAAGGACTCTGATGTGGTCAGACTACACCAGGATGGCAATAATCCATATTTTGGGTACAGTTGGATAGCACAGGATGATAATGTCATGGTATACACAAAGTATATAAAAAGACTTATGATTTCTGTTTTTAAGCAGGATGCTAAAAGTACAATCTGTGGTTCTCAAACATTCTGTCTACCTCTGGGTGGCACTGAAACATCAGGGTGAAGAGCTAATGGTTTCCCTGGAGAAATCTTCCCAAAAGTATAGATGGTTCTAGTATCCCAGGTATAAGAGGAAACCCAGCCTAGACATGAACAGAACTCAGTACAACACCTAAATCCCTAGAAACTCTCTTTACGTGAGACCGTCCTGAGACTTTTTAGATTTTTTTTCAGGGAGAAATGTACATTACGATAGTTTTCTTAAGTTCCCATCTCACTAGACTGGTTGAGTATGGATAGACCTGAAATAGATAATTAACCGTGGGAAAAACTTTGAAAAGGGGAATTCATTGGAGCCTGAAATAAATTTCTTTAATGATGTAATATAACGATGTAACATAATACTTTCAAATATTTCAAAGTTAAGGGTAGACCACTTTAAGTTGTGGCATACCAACTAAGATCCAGACTGCACACAACTCAATGAAGCAGACTTTTCAAATGATTTTCTGAGATAGTACCTCACAAACAATAGTGACCAAATTAATGTTTGGCCATTTTTTTAGTTTTAAGTATTTTTTTTCATTTTCCATGGTAGAAATTTAAAATTTTCTATCATTCATCTTGAGGAAAATTCAGATATTTTTGTCTATAGTCTATCTGTATTTGAGGTTTCATCATGAGAGAGAAAGTAGCTTACAATTTTAATTAGTTCATTCAAATTAATCATACCAGACTGAGAGGTAGATTGTACTATAATAATAATATCACTCAGTTTATCAGGTATCTGCCATGTCACAATCTAGAATTTCTTGTGTTTTTTGAAGATCTATGAAAGCTTATTTATATACCTGCCTTTTGCCAACTGTAAATTTCCTTTTTCTTAGTTATTGGCCTTGTGGGGCTATAAACACTTGTCATTTGCACTTTGAGGGTTCATCAATGTAAGACATATTATTGTTGCCAACGTTGCTTTATTTCCCTTCACATCCTCTGAAATGCATATCATGTTGCCCCTTGAAAGGGGCAATTGATAGTTTCCAATTATCAGTCATCTTGAGTGATTCTCTTTTATTAGGTTCAGGATTGTTGGCATCTCTCTCTCTCTCTCTCTCTCTCTCTCTCTCTCTCTCTCTCTCTCTCTCTCTCTCTCTCTCTCTCTATATATATATATATATATATATATATATATATATATATATATATATATATATATATATATATATATGCCTTTATTTCCTTTATAGTCATTTATAATTTAGTAGGAAGGTGTGAAATATCTTTTCACACAGCATACCTTGCAAATGCAAACCATATGTTATCTGTTTTCCTACGTATTTTGTATTGCCAGGGCCATGTGCCTGAAGTGATTGATCTTTATGTTTTGAGGAGGCTAAAGACACATATATTTTAAGTTTCCCTCAAAGGAAATAAGATATTCCTCTCTTTCCACACTAGTTTAATGTGTTAAGAGTCTCTCTTCATCTCTAATGGATGACCCATAATTTACATCAAAATCTCAATCACTTTAAATTAATATAGCCATTTCCCTAATGAATCTTGTTACCAGAATATGCCCTGACTTTGGCAACACAATTCAGTTACAGTTCTTTAACATCTCTGCCTTCCATAAAAAAAATAGGTATTCAGAGTATTTTCATTAGTTCAGTTTTTGATGTTGATTAACCAATTAAATTCATTATTAAAAATTGGATATTTCTTTTCAGCAACTTTTCAGGGAAAACATTTTTACATACATTACTACTTGTTTTTCAGCTTTAGGGGAATGAATAAGTAGAGGAAAAACACATAGTTTTATTTATTTAGGAAAATGTATGTATTTTAGTAACAAGTTGGCATAAATACGTAGTAGCCATCTCTGACAGTTATCATATGTATATTTTGTTTTTGCATGTGGAATTCACAAGATTTGATCACCTTAATTCCAGTGCAATTTTACAACCTATTTGTGCATGTGAAATGCTAATGAAATAAAGATATCCAGAGATAGGAAGGGAAAAAAGTCTCAGAATCATTCCCCATGACCTTAATTTTTGTGATAATTGTTAAATCATTAACATCACAGTACCTAATTCATTACCAGCTCTTCTCTGTTTCACTGTGTTTACTCTGTAGTGAAAATAAAGAAATTTATCAATCCCCATTAAGCACATAATTGAAACAGTTCCAAAAATCATTCTGAGGTTTGGAAACATTCAGTTCATACAATATTACCAAAGTCACTAAGAGAATATTGAAGTTCGTATGACAGAATGGAAATCATTCAAATTGTGCACAAGTGAGACCTTCGGTAGTCCAATCTGGTCTAAATTAAGAGGGTGAGGGATCACTTACAACTCGGTTTTATATTAAAGTTCCCCAGGATCCTTGATTTGTGTACTTTAAGAAAATAGATTATCATTTTGTGGAACATTTCTAAGGAAAATAATCTCACATATAGTGAAATGAAAGAGTTAGCATTATCAACAGGACAGTCATTGTCAGGGATGGAAAATCCTTGGCAAAGATTTGCTCAAGCAGGTGAGGAGAAAGGCCCTATTGTGCTCCTTCTGTCATACTAACATTTTTAAAAATTTAAATTTTTTTTGAATGAGAAAAGGAATATTTGAAGAATGAATGTCTTAGAAGAAAAGAGTACTGGCCTGGGAATCAGGAGACCTGGGTTAGAGTCCTAGCTTTGCTGTCAACTTACCCTATATTCTTCTCTATATCTCCATTTTCTTATTTATGGAGAAAATTTACATTTCTATAATGCTTTAAAAATTTTTTAATTATTTCTCTTTCACACCACAACCCTCCATGGCAGGTAAGGTACATATATACTATAAACCCCATTTTCAGATAAGAAAATTGAGACCTAGACAGATAAACTTACTTACCAAGAATTACATAGCTATTTAAATGGCAAAATCTGCATTTCAGCCCAAGAGTTGGCAACCAGGTTGAGAGTGTGTTCCATTGCAGCCCCTGCCTTTTAGCTCATTTCTAGCTTTGACAGTTGAATCTATGAGGAGAATAAGAAATGCCACAAAGAGGCAATTTACAAATTGAGGGGAACACGAGAATAAAGGCGATTTGTTGCCAGGACATATCATTGTTTTGGGATGTGTCTGATGGGTCTGTATATCTATTCATGTCTTAGGACTTTTTCTTTTTTGTAAGTTGGGTATCACTTCATTTGTCATGTGTTAACTCCAGTTTCCTGGACTCAATCTTGTAATGTTTTTGTGGATAAGATGGAAGGAAATGTTTATTCCATTTGTGGGAACACGTGTTGCAAATGTTGATTTCTTTTATTCTAAACTGGTCAGACTAAAAATTTAGTGATTATTGAGAAAAATCTTCAGGGGATTGCCACATAGTTCTGTCATTGGATCGCTTCTTTGGAATGTGTTTTTGTCACTACCTTGGATAAAGGAGCAGATAGCATGTCTATCATATGAAAGGTAAAATGAAGCTGAGAGGGATAGTTGTGCAGAGATCATAGAATCAGGATGCCAAAATATTCTGGTAGACTAAAATTATGGGTGGAAGTGATAATATAGAATTTAGTTCTTATCAATGTAAAATCTTACACTTGTGAATGGAAAGATCAACCACACAAGTAGAGAGTACAGGAGACCTGTCTAGAAAGTAGTTCATGTGAAAGAAAAAAAATATCTTGGAGAATGCTGGGTCTAAGTTTAGCACACATTTCATATGAGACTGGGAAGCTAAGTGGTATAGGAGATTGAGGGCCTGGCTTGAACTCCTCCTTAGTCCAAATCTGGTCTCAGACACATACTAGCTATGTGATTCTGGGCAAGTCACTTAACCTTATCTGCCTCAGTTTCCACAGCTGTAAAGTGAGCTGGAGAAGGAAATGGCAAACCACTTCAATATCTTTGCCAAGAAAACCCCAAATGGGATCATGAAGAGTTGGACATGACTGAAAAATGACTGAACAGCAGCAAAGCCATATGAGTCAGTGATGTACTTTTCTGTCCAAAAGAGCTAATTCATTTTAATTCAACAAATATTTATCAAATATCTGTTACGGTAAGGTAAGGCAAAGTGTTGTGTCATGCAGTAGTGAGTCAGACTTAGAATCAAGATGCCAGATATTCAGTTTCTGACTTTGACACATATTGGCTTGTGATCCTGGCTAACTCATTGATCCTCTCCATGCTCTAGGCAACCAAGATCATAAATTGTAGAATAGTTTCTGAGTTTCTTCATCTGAGGTCTCTATACATAAAAATTAAATGTAATCATGATCTCTGCATTGCAATGAATCCATGGCATCAAAATTGATTCGTGTACTCAATGATTTGAGCTGCAAAAGGATGCTTAGTGTCCAGAGCCAGGAAAACCAGTCCAGTTGTTTTTTTACTTTGGCCAGAATACATCCAGAGAATTATGGGTATGAAAACTGACAAGCTGATACTTGCCAGAAAAAGACAACCAGAACGATGAGAGACCTGAAAAATGTCATTGAAGGACCTGAGATATTTAACCTAAAGAAAGAAAGGTTTAATGGAAATGTATTTTTTTTCACCTCCAAGTCTTTAAGAGGGATTAGACTTCTTTCTCTTTACCCCAAATAGCAAAACTAGGACAAATGAGTAGAAGTTAACAGAAAAACAGATTTTTGCCTTAGAATAAGGAAAAAATTCTTAGTGAGCTGAGTTGCCCAAAAGTGGTCTGGACCAATTTAGGAAATGAATTCCTTATCACTGGAGTCCTTCATGTAAAAGATGAATAAATACTTCTTAAGGGTGACATAGAAAGAAAGGTACTTTGGGTATGGATTGAATTATCCATTTCAATTCAGTTCAATTCAACCAGCCTTAATTCAGTATCTATGTTTTAAGAACTATGTTAAGACAGATAATAAAAAGACATAACAAGTCAGTCTCTACCTTTAAGGATACTAGACAGATATGGTGACCTCTGAGTGTTGAGTGTTCTTCCAAATCTGAGAATTAGTGATCCTTTGAACCTCAAAAAAGTCACTCCACAGTGAGGTATAATTACCCTGATTTTACAGAATAATGAATTTTAGGTCTGGAAGGAGAATTAAACAATATTGGTGCAGCCTCTTTATTCATGGGTTTTTGTTTGTTTTGTTTTGTTTTTAGCTGTGGAAACTAAGGCATGGAAAGGTCCAGTGACCCATCTCTTTAATAGAAGAAGAGGGTGATCAATGCTAATGTTTTGATTGGAAATCTAGCACTCGTGTCACTATACTGGACACAAGAGGTGATTGTAGCAGTAGTTGCCAGGGAAGGAACCCAAATGGTTCCTTTTTCTTATCCCTAAGTCCATTTTACCTTCTTCTGATCCTAGTGGTAACCTAGAACTTCAAACTCTATTAGTAAGTATTTTAACAGTATCTTGGTCACTCATGTGAGAGGCCTTTTCCATATGCATGTTTCTAGTCAAATCTCCCTTATCTTGCACTTATGCAATTGAAATTTTTGGACTGGAGTGTACAACACTACATTTTGCTTATATGTAAATTTCTGAGATACCCATGATAATGGTTCACTCCTTAGATTTCATATTATCAATCCCCAAAGGAGACTTCTTAAAGAATTTAAAGGCATGACAAGTTGTTTTTAAGACAATACTACGATGCAATGGGATGTAGACCTAGATGTAGACTTTGGAGAAAACTTAATATAACTTCCTCAATCTAAATGTGGGGAATCTGAGACTCAAAGAAGATAAATTATTTAAGAGCACATATTTAATAAGTGACTTAAACAGGATTGGAACACAGTTCTTTGACATCCAAATCCAATTTTCTTTCCACTAGGAAACCAAATGCTATATTTTTTAGCTTTTGGTTTTTATTCACCTGGTAATTCACAAATATCAGGCTACTAAAGTCCTTGAAAGTGCTGCAGATCTGAGATCAGTACCTAATAATACTTTTTAAAGTTCTTTAAAAATATTTATTTATATCATTCTTTTATTTTTAAATTTTGAGTTCCAGATTTTCTCCCTACCTCCACTATTCCCCAACCACTAAGAAAACAAAATATGTGATGTCAATTATACATGAGAAATTATGCAGAACCTATTTCCACATTAGCCATATTACAAAAAAAGCAAGAAAAATAAAGTAAAATTATACTTGAATTTGCACTCAGAGTTCATTATTTCTCTCTCTGGAGGTGGATGGCATTTTTTCTTCATGAGTCCTTTGAAATTGTCTTGCTTAGATTATTGCGTCAATCAATGTAATCAAGTCTTTCACAGCTGATCATAATTACAACATTGCTGTTACTTTGCACAATGATTCCCCAGCTCCTCTCGCTTCTTTTTGACTTAGTTAATATAAGTCTTTCCATGTTATTTTCTGAAACTCCTCATTCTCATTCATATGTGATAGGACAATCATACTTTATCACAATCATATATCACAATTCGCTCAGGCATTCTCCAGTTGTTGTGCATCCTCTCCATTTCCAATTCTTTAGCATCACAAAACAGTACTACAAATGTTTTTGTACATAGAGGTCCTTTTCCCCTTTCTTTGACTTCTTTGTGGTACAAATGTTACTGATATCCCTCAGACAAAGAGTGTACACAGTTTTATAGGCCTTTGGGCATAGTTCCAAATTGTTTACCAAAAGTTTCACCAATAGTGCATTAGTGTGCCTATTTTCCTTCATACCCTACAGTATTTGTAATTTTTGATGGTATAAGATACTACTTCCTAAGAGTTGTTTTAATTTATATTTTTCTTATCAGTAGTGATTTAGAGTTGTTTTTTTTTTTTATGTTAACATAAAAAAGTTACCTCTTAGGGAAATGTATTTTCTCTGATTATCTTAATTAGGTCTAGTTTTGCTTTTGTTTTTCTGAGATCTTGATTTCTTTCTCTGCCTTTTTTACACAGCTGAAGTATAGCAGATTCTGATATCTCCCTTTATAACTCTCCGTGTGCCTTTCTGTTTCAAGTGTGTCTCTTGTACCCAACATATTGTTGGATTCTAATTCCTAATTCATTCTATTATCCTCTTGTTTTATGGATGAACTCATTCCCATTCACGCTCACCTTTATGATAACTATGTATTTTCCTCCATCTTATTTTCTTCTATTTATTCTTCTCCCTCTCTCTTTTTATCCTGTCCCTTCTTACAAATCTATTTTGCTTCCTACTACTACCTTCCTTAATGTGCCCTCTCTTGTATCCTTCCCCCCGCCATTTTCATACTGAGTAAGTTAGATTTCTATACATAACAATGTGTGTGAGAGAGTGCATATATGTATATATATACATATATATTTATGTATGTGTGTGTGTGTATATATATATATACATACATACATATACATATATATTATATCTTCTTCCCTCTTTGAACCAATACCAGAAAGACTGGGGTTCCAGAATTGCCCTCCACTCTCCCATTTTTCCCTCCACTGTAAAAGCTTTGCCTTAAACACCTCCTTTAGGTGACAAAAATTTCCCCTATCTTCCTCTCCCTTCTCACTTCTCCCAGTACAAACATCTTTCTCATCACTTTTTTTTTGAGATTATTCCAAGATAACTGACTTGCACATTTGTTTTTGTCTGGGTAGACTGCCTCTAATAACCCTAAAAATGATCAATTTCTTCATTGTCCATTTACATATATAAACAGTTTAATTTTATTGAGTACCTTATAAAGACTTTTTCATGTTATCCTTTCAGTGCCTGTCTTCAGTTTTGGATTTCAATATCAGATTTTCTATTCAGCTCTGCTCTTTTCATCAGGAATACTTGAAAGTCCTCTATTTCATTAAATATCCATCTTTTTTCTCCTGAAGGGGTTTATACTCAGTTTTTCTAGGTAGGTTCTTTTTCGTTATAATTCTAGCTCCTTTGCCTTCAAGAATATCATGTTCCAAGTCCTCCACTCCTTTAATGTTGAAGTTGCTAAATTGTGTGTGATCCTGATTGTGGCACCATGGTTTATGAATTGTTTCCTTCAGGCTCCTTGAAATGCTTCGTCATTGATCTAGGAGATCTGGAATTTGGTTATACTATCCCAGGAGTTTTTTTATTTTTGAATCTCTTTCAGTGAGAGATTGATAGATTCTTTCAATTTCTATTTTAACCTTTGGATCTAAAGTATCAGGGAAGTGTTTTCATATAATTTCTTGAAATATGATGTCTAGGTTCTCTTTTGATCATGGCTTTTAGGTTCTCCCGTTATCTCCCCTGGATCTGTTTTCCAGGTCAGTTGTTTTTCAAATGAGCTATTTTACTCTTCTCTTTTTTTTCATTCTTTTCACTTTGTTTTATTATCTTGAAGTTCATGGAGTCATTAGCTTCCACTTTTTCTATTCTAATTTTTAAAGAATTATTTTGCTTAGTGGGCTTTTGTACCTCTTTTTTCCCTTTGCCCAATTATGCTTTTTAAGTTCTTTTATTTGGTGAATTTTTGCACCTCTTTTACCTTTTAAACAATTCTGGGTTTTTTAACATGTTATTTTCTTTAGTATTTTGGTGCCTCATTTACCAAGTGGTTAATTCTCTTTTCATAATTTTCTTATATCACTCTCATTTCTTTTTCAATTTATTTTTCTCTATCGCTCATCTCTTTCTTTTATCTCTTCTAGGAATTCTCACTGGGCTTATGTCCAATTAGCATGTTCCTTGAGACTCTGCATGCAGCTGTTTTCACTTTATTGTCTTCTGAGTTTGTCTTGGTCTTCCCTGCTACCATAGTACCTTTTTGTGGTTAAGTTCCTTTTGTTGCTGTTATCTGCTCATTGTCACAACCTGATTCTTGACTTTATGTTGAAGTTGTGTTCTTCTCACCTGTAGTTATGGAGGCATAGTCCCAAGCTTCAGGATTTTTGAGCAGTTATTTTCAGAGCTAGTTCTGGGGAGATCTGTTAGTTTTCAGTGTTTCCAAGGTGTTGTGATCCAGAAACAGGTGTGGGCATGGATCTTGTGGTCTGTGCTCTGTCCTTTAGTCGAGAAATGCCTTTTCTCCCCTAAAGCCACAAATCTAGCTCTCCTATCTGCCTTGGAACTATGACCCTGAACAGTGTATGGGTAATAGGAGTTCCAATCAGCACCAACGGCAACCAATGCCAGCAAAAGGTCCCTTATAATATCTTTCTGATCAGTTTTCTGACCCCCTCACTGTCGCTTGGCTGAAAGCTCCAGAAACTTTTCTCACCACTGTCAAGACCACCTCCAAGGTCTAATACCGGTATTACATGATTTCAGCTCTACACAGGGCACTCTAATGTCACAGACCTCTCCTGATGACCTGGGGTCACCTTGGAGGTGGCCTTGACAATGTCAGGAGAAGCTTGTGGAGCTCTCAACCATGTTCTTAGCCTGGAAAAATGTCTTACACTTGTCTTTCGTTGCCTCTGATACTCCAAAATTTGATTTGAGGTGTTATATTGAAGTTGTTTAGAAGGAAATGTTAAGAGAGTTCAGCTGACTGGCTGCTTCTAATTAACCATCTTTATTCCACTTCCTAATGTTTTTTGCTGTCCTTTATGCCCCTAAACCAGATATCACTATTATTTTTATATTAATCTCACTGGAGATTCATAGATTAAGAGAATTTCTATGTCAACATAGCTAATGTGTGCAAGCAGTAGACAAATAACCTAGTCTTCTAGGATACAGGATAGGACCTGTATTGCCTAAGACTTATTAACTCAAAGAAAATCTCTCCAGGGATACATTCACAAGCGCCTTTCCCTTTTCTCAATTTTTTTAAATTTTTAAATGGTATTATCAAAGAAGATAAATTATCTGTGCTTGTAGATACTTTTTTTTTAAATGTATTTATTTAACTTTTAACATTCATTTTCAGAAAATTTTGGGTTCCAAATTTTCTCCCCATTTCTCCCCTCCCCCCACTACAAAACCCCAAGCATTCTAATTACCCCTATCACCAATCTGCCCTCTCTTCTAACATCTCTCCTTTCCCTTGTCCCCATCTTCTCTTTTGACCTATAGGGCCAGATAACTTTCTATACCCCATTGCCTGTATTTCTTATTCCCTAGTGTCAAGAACAGTACTCGACAGTTGTTCCTAAAACTCTGAGTTCCAGCTTCTCTTCATCCCTCGCTCCCCACCCATTCCATTTGGGATGGCAAGCAATTCAATATAGGTCATATCTGTGTAGTTTTGCAAATGACTTCTATAATAGTCATGTTGTGTAAGACTATCTATATTTCCCTCCATCCTATCCTGGCCCCATTGCTTCTATTCTCTCTTTTGATCCTGTCCCTTCCCAAGAATGTTGACTTCAAATTGCTCCCTCCTCCCATTGCCCTCCCTTCCATCCCCCCCACCCTGCTTATCCCCTTCTCCCCCACTTTCCTGTATTGTAAGATAAGTTTTCATACCAAAATGAGTGTGCATTTTATTCCCTCCTTTAGTGGAATGTGATGAGAGTAAACTTCATGTTTTTCTCTCACCTCCCCTCTTTTTCCCTCCACTAAAATGTCGTTTGCTTGCCTCTGTTATGAGCGATAATTTTCTCCATTCCATTTCTCCCTTTCTCCTCCCAATATATTTCTCTCTCACTGCTTAATTTCATTTTTTAAGATATGATCCCATCCTATTCAATTCACTATGTGCTCACTGTGTGCGTGTGTGTGTGTGTGTGTGTGTGTGTGTGTGTGTGTGTGTGTAATCCCACCCACTACCCAGATACTGAAAAGTTTCAAGAGTTACAAATATTGTCTTTCCATGTAGGAATGTAAACAGTTCAACTTTTATAAGTCCCTTATGACTTCTCTTTGCTGTTTACCTTTTCATGCTTCTCTTCATTCTTGTGTTTGAAAGTCAAATTTTCTTTTCAGCTCTGGTCTTTTCATCAAGAATGCTTGAAAGCCCTTGATTTTATTGAAAGACCATTGTTTCCCCTGAGGTATTATACTCAGTTTTGCTGGGGAGGTGATTCTTGGTTTTAGTCCTCCTTCCTTTGACTTCTGGAATATCCTATTCCATGCCCTTTGATCCATTAAAGTAGAAGCTGCTAGATCTTGTGTTATCCTGATTGTATTTCCACAGTACTTGAATTGTTTCTTTCTAGCTGCTTGCAATATTTTCTCCTTGACCAGGGAAATCTGGAACTTGGCCACAAGGTTCCTTGGAGTTTCTCCTTTTGGATCTCTTTCAGGTGGTGTTCGGTGGATTCCTTGAATACTTATTTTGCCCTTTGGTTCTAGAATTTCAGGGCAGTTTTCCTTGATAATTTCATGAAAGATGATGTGTAGGCTCTTTTTTTGATCATGGTTTTCAGGTAGTCCCATAATTTTTAAATTGTCTCTCCTGGATCCATTTTCCAGGTCAGTTGTTTTTCCAATGAGATATTTCACATTCTCTTCCATTTTTTCATTCTTTTGATTTTGTTTTGTGATTTCCTGGTTTCTCATAAAGTCCTTAGCGTCCATCTGTTCCATTCTAATTTTCAAAGAACTATTTTCTTCAGTGAGCTTTTGAACCTCCTTTTCCATTTGCCTAATTCTGCTTTTGAAAGCATTCTTCTCCTCATTGGCTTTTTGAACCTCTTTTGCGAATTGACTTAGCCTATTTTTCAAGGTGTTATTTTCTTCAGCATTTTTTGGGTCTCCTTTAGCAAGGTGTTGACCTGATTTTCATGCTTTTTTTGCGTCTTTCTCATTTCTCTTCCCAGTTTTTCCTCCACCTCTCTAACTTGATTTTCAAAATCCTTTTTGTTCTCTTCCATGGCTTGAGCCCATTGAATATTTATTTTGGATACTTGGGATACAGAAGCCTTGACTTCTATGTGTTTCCCTGATGGTAAGCATTGTTCTTCCTCATCTGAAATGATGGGAGGAGATATCTGTTCACCAAGAAAGTAACTTTCTATGGTCTCATTTTTTTTCCCCTTTTCTTGGCATTTTCCCAGCCAGTTACTTGACTTCTGAGTTTCCTCTCTATACCCACCTCACCTCCAGATCCACCCAGCTAGTGCTTAGGGGCTGAGATTCAAATGCTACTTCCCAGCCTCAGGGCTTTTGGTGGGGGCAGGGCTGCTATTCAGTGTGAGATTAAGTTCAGATGCTCTGGTAGGGGCAGGTCTACCACACTTGGGGCTTAGTTCCCTCAGGGGGTTTATGTAGAGACCTTCAACAATGGATCTGAGCTCCTGCCTGCTTTGGGAGCCCCTGTCTGCTGTTGCCTCCCAAGGGGGCCTGAGTTATGGAGCCACCCTGCTTCCCTCTCAGCAAGCTGAAAAGACCCTCTCAGTGATCTTTTGTGCCTGTGGGTGAAGAGATCTGCGTGGCTGCTGGAGATTCTGTCCCTGAATCCTTCTCTGATCTGCTCCTCTTGGTGCCACGTGGCCAAGGCAGGGCTGGGCTCTGCTCTGGGTCCAGTGCGCGATGACAGACATTTCGTGTCAGTTTTTCAGGCCTCTGTGGAACTGAAGTCTCCTCCACTCCATTGTTCTGTGGCTTCTGCTGCTCCAGAATTTGTTGGGAGTTCTTCTTTACAGGTATTTTATGGGCTGTGGGTTAGGAGCTAGCATATGTGTATCTTTCTACTCTGCCATCTTGGCTCCTCCCCCCACTTGTAGATACTTTTCATTCAGTCAGTAAACATGTATTAGGCTCTTACTATGTGCTAGATGTGATACTAATCCTGTGGATACAAACAAAGGCAAAAACCATCTACTAGGGCAGGCAACATGCAAATAACTATGCAGAAATAAGCTATATACAGGTTAAGTCAGAAGTAATTAGCAGAGAGAAGGCACTAGAGATTGGGAAAAGATTTCTGTGAAAGGTGGATTTTGACTGAAAGTTGAAGGAAGTCAGGCAGTAGAGATAAGAAAGAAGAATATTCCGAGCATGTAAAACTGTAAGAATGTCCTGAGTTGAGACTTAGAGTGTCTTCTTTGAGAATCAGCAAGGAGAATGTTATAATTGGATCAAAGAATGCATGAGGAGGACTGGGGAGAAGGGGTGTAAGATGTAAGAACACTAGAAAAGTGGAGGAAGCAGGTTATAACTGGCTTGGAATGCTAAAGGATTTTAGTTTTGATGCTAGAAGTGATATGGAGCCATTGGAGTTTGTTGATTAGGTGAGTGACATGGTCATACCTCCACTTTAGGAAGATCACGATGACAGGTGAGTGAAGGATGCGCTTGTATGTGGGGAGACTTGTGACAGGCAGACCAACCAGAAGTCTATTGTGGTATTTCAGGCATGAGATGATAGGGGCCTTCACTGAGTTATTGGCAATGTCAGAGGAGAGAAACAGACATATGTGAGAAATTTTATGAAGGTAAAATTGACAGGCCTTGGAAACAGATTTTTTCCTCATGTTTCCTTAACTAAAAATCACATTATATAAAAATGCAAAGATGTATATTTCAGAGTCTGTCATCTACTGTCAAATACATACCTGTATAGTTTGGTTTCATGCAATTAAACTACTGAATTAACAATATAATTGACATTTTGTAATAGCCCAAAGGTCCTATTGGAAGGTTGCATATGTGCTCAAAAATTGTAACACAGTCAGTCACTCTTAGTTATGGGGCTTACTTAAAGATACATGGATGACATATTCCTCTTACCCCCAAAAAAAGGCTACCCAGTGGTTTAAAGAGCTATAGATTAATCTGGATCTTTCACATTCAGAAAATAGCATCTTATTATGTAGTACATTTCATTGGTTGTGATGGGGAAAAATTCAGTCCCTCATTATCTAGAAATCCAGAACAAGAATCTGAGAACTCATGGTGAATTGAAAAGGTAAGCCAAGGTTAATAACAATGATAATTGAATCTCCCACCCTTCTGGAGAAATGCTTTCATTTCTATTGTAATTAGTCATTCTGAGGATCCCCTGGCGGGAACCAGACACTGAAGTCTTTGCTTGAGCTGAACTGCCAAGCATTCAGACTGTGCTTCAGAGAGTGCAACTCTGATGGGCTGGCCACATTGTTCTAATGCAAAATGTACACTTGTCAAAAAGACTATTTTATGGAGAACTTGCATGGGGCAGGCTTTCACATGGTGGCCAGAAGAAATGATACAAGGACACTCTCAAGGTCTCTCTCAGGAACTTTGGAATTGATTGTGTGTCATAGGGAACACTGGCACAGGACAGCTCAGCATGGCATGACCATATAAGGAAAGAGGCTGTGCTCTTTGAGTAAAGCAGAATTCAGACAGCACAAAGTAAACGCAGGATGCCCAAATTTGGGATATCCACCCCAAATATTCAAATGGACTATCTGTGCCCAACCTGTGGTAGAGCATTCCGAGCTCATATTGGTCTGATCAGCCACAGTCGGACTCACTGAAATTTCACTTTATCATGATGATGTCACTTTGGTCCTCTTCGAAGACAAAGGACAACAACCACCAACCAAGTTACTCATTAAGACTATTGAACTTTGTAAGGATAAATCAGGATCCCTAAATCCTGGTGAAGTATAGAATTAGTCTTTTTGATTCTAAGTTTTAAAATACTTCACTTTACTTCAAAGAAATTTGCTATGCATAAATTTGAACTTGCAAAAAAAAAGCTTAGCAAAGAGGTAATTATTTTAGTCATTAATGGACTTTAATGTACTGTATGTTTAATATGACTCCACAGTGTGGCATAGCAGCTAAAAAAAATCTTAGAGTTCCTAGGATCTTAGTCTATACTGATGATGGCAGAGGAGACTGGAAAAAAGTCCCATTGTCTCCCATGCTTGGGTCAAAGAACACTGGTGTTATGCACTCTGCAAAGAAGAATCAATCCACAGATCCTATCAAAATCGTGAGAGACTGAGAGAATTTGCCAAATGAGGTTTAGTTTAGGGATCAGAGATGCTTTGCAAATAGAAGAAAAATTCTAGGACCTTCAGATATTTGGAGGGCATATCCTAAGTGAATGCAAGAGAAATTACACTTGTTTTGCTTGACTCTGGAGGCATGAATGAGAATTGATGTTTGGACATTGGACAGCCACATATTTCAGTTTATTGTAACTGTTCTTAACAATTAGAGCTGTCCAAAAGTGAAACGGGTTGCCTCAGAATATAGTGGATTTCTCCTTATTAGAGATCTTCAAGTGTTTGCTGTATGGCAAATTGTCTACGACAGAGAAATTTTGTTTCTGTAGAGAACGGACTAGATGGCCAAGAGGATGGAGTTGTTGGCTGTATTAGAGAAGAAAAGGAAAATAGAAGAAGAGATAGGACAACTGAACTACTACTTTTGAAGGATGGGAGGGTGGTAGCCAACAATGGAGGAATGAAGGGGTTGCTTTGCTGCTATTCTTTCTAACAGATTAAAAATAGCTAGTAGATAATTAATATCCAAGGTAAGTATGAGATACTGACAGAATACCTGACTTATTTTGACATATTGTCATTGGTCCAAAAGAACTACATCCTGTGGTAGTTAGAGACCTGGAACCCATGATTAGTAAGCTACTACCACTGACCTTTGAAGGAGTCAGTCAGTCAAGAAGAGTTTATTAAGTACCTTCTACATGGCAGGACCTATGCTATCTTATGAAAACTAAAAGGAAGGCCAAAAAAAAAATGGGCCTTACTCTCAAGTATGCCCAGTTTAATTGGGCATACAATTGTGTGAAAATAATACATCCAAGATGGAGGGTACTATCAGAGAATAGCTATTTAGATTGAAGAAGACTGGAAAAAGCTTCTTGCAGAAGTTAGAACTTAAGCCTAGACATGAAGGAATCCAACGAAGCCAAGAGATAGAGATGGGGATAGAGAGTTCCAGCATAGAAGACAGGGAAAATGCCTCGTATTGGGAGAAGGTGTTTATGTAACGAGATTTATCAAGGAGACCAGTGGTGCTGAATCACAGAGTTTATGAAGGAGAGTAAATGTAAGAAGACTGGAACATTAAGAAGGGACCAGGTTTTGAAGACCTTTAAAAGCAAAATGGAAGATTTTTATTTTTATTCTGGATGTAATAGGGAGCCATCAGTGTTTATTGAATGTGGTGTGAGATGCCAGTGACATAGATATACCTGCGTTTTATTAAGAGCTTTGATAGTTAAGCTGAGGATGGACCAGAGTGGGGAAAAACTTGAGGCAGGGAGAATAACCAGAAGTCTTTTACAATAGCCCATGTGTGAGGTGAGGAGGGCCTGGAACAGGATGGTAACAGTGTCAGTGGAAGAAAAGGGCATAAATTAGTGATATAAATAAGGAAAAAATGACAAGAATTTGCAAGCAATTAGATTTGGAGGGGTGAGAGAATGAGGAAGTGAACATTACACCTAGATTACCAGCTTGAGAAATTGGAAGGATGTGGGTACTCCTGACAGGAGATAGGAAAGTTTAGATGACAGAAGGGTTTGGAGGAGGATGTAATGATTTTGCTGAGTTTATGATGTCCAGCATGTATTTGGAGATCCAGGAGAGATGGAGATTGGGAGAGATTTTAGTCCTCAAAAAAGTGATCTAAGCATCATGTGCACAGAGATGGTAACTGAATCCATGGAAGATAATGACATCATTAAGAGATAATATATAGTGGGATTCTTTTTTATTGTTTTTGGTGAATTATGAGACAAGATTCTCAGTTGAAAGTGTGGTGGGTGGGAAAATATAGAAGGCTTGAGGAAGGATGAAAACATTTGGGAAAGTTACCATGGTAAATAAAATAGTAAATTGATTAGCAATGTGTAAAATGATTGCCTTGTTGCAGTGAAGGCCCAGTTGAGATAATGAAATATAAATTTGTAGTGGACCCATTGGGCATAGTTTTCTGGGTTTTTTTCCTTGCCTCTTTTAATAATATATGAATTGGAGTAAACACAGTGGATGATAGGAGTAATCCAATGTTAAAGTTTAGAAGAGTAAAATCTTCAATAGGATAAAGAAGCAAGGACTCTAGGGAAAAGCACAAATGTAAAATTGAACCAGTTCACTAGGGGATCAAATGGGAAAGGGAAGAGAATGTAGCCAGTTTCGAGGTGATCATTTGAGAAACAATTTAGGGGTGGAGGGATTGGATGTCACAGTGAGGATAAAGAGCTTGACAATAGATTGCAAGACAGAGAGATAGTTGCAAGAGAGTGTGATGAAATAAAGGAATTTCAGACTTTATAAACATGGAAGTAGGACAATCATTGGGGATGGTAAGGTCAAGGGTGTGGTACTCTCTGTGGATGGCTCTTGTGGTGTGTAGGAATAGCTTATGAAGTGGAGAATAGACGAAGTACCTGCATGATTTTAAAAGGGAACTATTGTTCCAATTTTTAAAATATGAAAGTTAATGGAATCTCATACCTACTGGCCATTAAGCTTTACTTTATTTTTCAGAAAAAGTCTAAAATGCCTAGGACTATGGAGATGATAGCCCTGCTGTTACCTACTTTGGTCAGATCATCTGTCATATTTTATTCAGTTCTAGATACCATATTTTTGCATGAACATTAATAAGTGGCAGAGTACCCAGAGAAGGGCAGTTAGTATGAATAAGCATATTGTAAATTTTTACCATAGGCCAGACACTGTGCTAAACTCATAACATGCAAACAAATGGAAAATAAAATGGACTTTGAATTTATTAAGCATACATTTTAGGGGAGAAGACATATAAATAACTAGGTAATTATAAGATATATACAATATATGGAAAGTAATCTCAAAGGGAAATGTACTAACAGTTGGACAGACTGAGGACACCCTAATATGGAGAAAATGGGCTTTGAGGTGAGTCTTGAAGGAAGTCATGGACACTTCAGTGATCCAAGTGAGGAGGCAGAGAATTGTAGGCATTTGATATAGATATAGAGAATTGAAGTGGAGTGTCTTTTGTGAGGAATAGCAAATAATACGGTGTAGCTGGATGTTAAAGTACACAAAACTTATGGAGGCTGGGAGATAAGAAGGGATCAATTTATGAAAAACTTGAAATCCCAGAGGAGTTTATAATTGATCCTAGAGTTAAGGAAGTCAGTTGAGTTTAATGGGTAGAGGGTAACATGGTCAAACCTATGCTTTACAAAAATCACTTTGTTAACTGAATGGAGAATGCATTGGTGTTAGAAGAGAGTTGAGACAGGAAGGGCAATTCTAAGGCTCTTGCAGTAGTTTGGACAAAAAGTGTTGAAGTTGGGAAACTAGAGTGGCTACTATGAACAGAAAGAAAATGACATGCTCAAGAGTGGTCTTGAAGGTACAAAGAGCAGTATTTGACGATGGATTGTATATGCTGAGTAAGTGCAAGTGAGGAGTGATTAATGGCACCAAGATTCTATGCCTGGGTAACTGGGAGATTTGTCAGTAATAATGAAGTTTAGAAAAGGAGAGATTTGGTGGGGAAATAATGTTATAGTTTAGAAATGTCGAGATTGAGATGCCTACAGGATATTCAGCTCAAGATGTGGGATTGAGATTCAGGAGAAACCACAGCTACATTGATCTGGGCATCAATTACATATAGATGACAACTAATCTTTTGAGAACTGAGATGACCAAGTGAGATAACATGGAAGGAAAATGAAGACATCACAAGGTAAAGGCTTGCCAGGAGTGGGGGTGGGATGGAACAGATTACACATAGCTCCTAGGCTTGACCAAAATGAAGAACCAACAATGTTCAGGAATGGTCAAACAGGGAAGAAGAAAACCAAAGAAAGCAACCTATAAACTTAAGGTGAATATGGCATTAGTATGACATCTTTAAAAGGTAGTTCTTGGTCCTAGAGCAAAGAAGATCAGTGGACAGAAGTTGAAAAAAATAAATTTAGGGTTCATGTAAGAAACAACTTCCTTTATTTATCTATTTATTTTTAGATATCGACATTCATTTCTACAAAATTTTGAGTTCCAATTTTTCTCCCCATCTCTCCCTTCCCCCCACCCCATAATACTCTGAAATCTGATTACCCCTTTGCTCAATGTATCCTGCCTTCTATCACACCTCACCCTTCCTTTTCTCCCATCTTCTCTCTTTTCTTGTAGGGCAAGATAAATTTCTATACCCCATTACCTGTATTTCTTATTTCCCAGTTATATGGAATAATAATTCTCAACTTTCTTTCTAATACTTTGAATTCCAGCTTCTCTCTCTCCCTCCCTCCCTACCCATCCTTACTGAGAAGGCAAACAATTGAATGAAGGCTATATATATATAGATATATATGTGTGTGTGTGTGTGTGTGTGTGTGTATCATTTTGCAAAAGACTTACATAATAGTTATGTTGTGTAAGACTAGCTATATTGCGGTCCATCCTACCCTGTCCCCCTCCTTTTTTTCTATTCTCTCATTTGACCTTGTCCCTTCCCAAAAGTGTTTATTTCTAGTTAGTCCCTTCTCCTGTTTGCCCATCTTTCTATCATCCCCCTCACCCCACTTGTCCCCTTCTCCCCTACTTTCCTGTAGTGTAAGATAGATTTTCATACCAAATTTCGTGAGCATGTTATTCCCTCCTTAAGCCATATGTGAAGAGAATAAGTTTCACTTTTTTCCTCTCTCACCTTCTCCCTTTTCTCCCCCACTGAAAAAGATTGTTCATATCTCTTTTATGAGCGATAGCCTGCCCCATTCCATTTCTCCCTTTCTCCTCCCAATATTTTCCTATCTCACCCCTTAATTTAATTTAATTTTTTTATGGATATCATCTCTTCTGATTCAACTCAACCTGTATTCTCTGTCTGTCTGTGTGTGTGTGTGTGTGTGTGTATGTGTGTACAATCCCTCCACGTACCCAAATACTGAGAAAAGTTTCAGGTGACAAATATTATCTTTCCATGTAGGAATGTAAAGAGTTCAGCTTTAGAAAGTCCTTTATGATTTCTCTTTCCTGTTTACCTTTTCATGCTTCTCTTGATTCTTATGTTTGAAAGTCAAATTTTCTATTCAGTTGTGGTCTTTTCATCAAGAAAGCTTGAAAGTCCTCTATATCATTGAATGACCATTTATTCCCTTGAAGTGCTGGGTAAGTGATTCTTGGTTTTAATCCCAGTGCTTTTACTTCTCGAATATCCTCTTCCAAGCCCTTTGCTCCCTTAATGTAGAAGCTGCCAGATCCTGTGTTACCCTAATTGTATATCCATAATATTTTCTCCTTGACCTGGGAACTCAGAAATTTGCCCACAATCTTCCCAGGAGTTTCTCTTTTCGAGTCTCTTTCAGGAGGTGATCTGTGGATTCTTTCAATATTTATTTTGCCCTCTGGTTCTAGAATGTCAAGGCAGTTGTCCTTGATAATTTCATGAAAGGAAAAGTCTAGGCCCTTTTTTGATCATGGCTTTCAGGTAATTCCATAATTTTTAAGGTGTCTACAACTTCCTAGTAAGTAGTACTGCATGAAAGTAAAATAGATTGCCAGGAGAGGTAGTGGTACCTCCTTCACAAGAGACCTTCTAGTGAAATCAGAATGAGTGTATTGGGTATGTAATGGAGATGGGGTTACTTTGATTTGAATTATAGTAGGAGTAAAATCCCTTGTAGCATCAAGAATCTAAAATTCTTCACTTTATAAAATCAAAATTTATTTATTGAATTTCTAGGATTTGAAATGTGATTTGAGTCTCTGTCTCTTTCTTTGTCTCTCTGTCTCTCACACTCACACACACATACAGACACACACACACACACACACACACACACACAATGTGATTCAAAGCCAAAACACTCTTTAGTGTGGTTCACCTCTGAGGAAAAAAATTGATGCATCTCTTTATTTCTTCTGGGTTCTCACAAAATGACAGTTTAGAGATATTGTCACTTTACATTTTCCTTTTTAAAAAAAGTCTGCCAATATCATTAATCAATAAACAAATAAGCATTTTTGAGCAACTATTTAGTTTCTGGTTTTATAGTGTACTAGGATCTGGTAATACAAACATGAAAATCAAACAGTCCCTACCCTCAAGGAGCTTACCTTGTGTAGATCAGAGCTCAAATCAGCAGAGGTTTTGTGTTAGGAATTAAATATCTCTATCCTGTATTGATTGATCTCTATAAAACTATTAGTGAAGTCAACAGCACAATTTGATCTGGCACATTCCCAGAATGGTTGGTACAGATGTAGTAGATTTGATATACAATTCATAGCTACTGCTTCCTGAATAAAGAAGTGCAACATGATATGACAGCAAATAAAGACTGATTACATCTGAAAGTAGCTTACCTTTTAATGTGTATTGAAAGTCACTGATGTTGAATTTTTCCCCAAATTTACTAAACAGTTCTATTTTTAATATTTCCCCTTGTAGGCTCATTTGGTTATTTTTTGTGTTTGGAGAGATAAAATAAGGAAACTCTCCTATGATCAGTGTGATTTATTAAATTAACACAGGACAAATATAAGAATAAGAATAAAAGTAGATTTTTTTCCATAAAAAGGTGAACAAAAAAATTTACCAAGACTAATTTTACGTGTATTAGAAACAGGAATGTTTTAAGTTTCTATAAGTCTCTTTTTCCTTATAAAATTTTTGTGGACATAGTGGGACTTAGAAAGGAGAGAGTAATAAATAAACTACTATCTTACATCCCTCCAAACCCTGATTACTTCATCAACTATAGGAAAATTTTAAATCTATAGAAAAGGACTCAAGAGAAGAGAGGAATACAAAATTTCTAGAGATAAGAATAGACATGACTTAGAATCTTAGACTTAGAGCTTGAAGGGACCTCAGAAGTCATCTCTTACCATCACTTCATTTTAGAGAACAGATGAGATAGAAATATGTGATTTGTAGAAAGGTTATATCTAAAGTCAAAAACAAGACCAGACGAAACAACTTGACCTTTACTTCCTTCCACATCTATGTAAGTATGTATTTGTGTATGTGTGTGTGTGTATGTATATATTTGATCTATTTTTCTATCTCTTCATCTATGTCTATATATTAACATATTTCAAAAATACATTTAGCAATTGAACAAAACTACATATATATGATTTTAAAATTACTTTCAGCTTCAGAAGCAAAATACAATGAAACCTTTTTTTGATCTAATATTCAATAGACTAAAGAATATCCACATTTTGAAAAAACAAAAATAAAACCTATGTTCCTAGGGCTCCCGTTCTTTCTTACCCTTAGACCATTAAACAAATTAACAGGAAATGTCATAAAACACTATACAGAGGGTAGAGCAGATGTAACCCCTCTCCCAAACATCCGCATCATCTTTAATCATCATCATCATCATCATCATCATCATCATCATCATCATCATCATCATCAACACTGTTTGTCTTCTTTCACCATTTGATTCTGTCCTCTTTCTTTTTGTGTTCATGCCTTTATTTCTCCTTATTTCATTCCATATCTCACTATGATATTTTATTCCTAGTAGTTTTTGTCTTGGAAAGAGATCTTGATTTAGAGTCAGACAACCCAACTTTGAAGCCTGGCTCTAACATGTACTGCCTCTTTGTGATTTTGAGACTTAATTTTTCGGAGTCTCAGTTTCCTGAACCTTATAGTGGAGATAGATTTGACTAGATCATATCTAAAATCCCTTCCATCTCTCAAGTTATAGTCCTATAATACCAGAATATTTTCGTTAATAAAGTACCAAATAATAACTTTCTTTTTCATTCTAAGCCATAATTTGAGATTCATGATTTCTTTTCGATCTTTTTATTTTAGTAAACTATTCATTTTTCAAAATTTGCATTTACTAATGAAAAAGTTTTGAGTTGAGAATTCTCAACCTCTATCAATTTAATTAACTTAAAACCTGGATTTTAAAGTGTCTTTTTCCCCACATCTTAATTTGCAATCATTGAGTCCTTCCCTCTTCACTCATTTCATTATTATAGAAAAGAGACTTCATCATGTTTGTCCGATTCCCTAATGGCCATTTTCTTGACCTTCTGAGCCCTATGTACAATGTAAATTCTCAAGTCTAAATTACTTCTACAATATGCTTTTCTGCTCCACCTTTCAGGCTTCATAGAATTGTTGTGGAGACACATATTAGTTTACTTTGCATGCTACAAAGTCTTGCGATTTAATGCCACATGGCTCCCTATTGCTACATGTTATTCTCTTATTCATCTCAGAGCTTCTGTTAGTGGTTGCTCTCAATGTTTTCCAGTTTTTTGAGTCTTAATTTTCCTCTAATTCACCTCATTCTTACTAGAGTGAGAATTTCATCTCCTGTTTCTGGGTGGTTTTGAGACCACTATGCAAAAGGTCCCTTTGAAATTGTACTCATGATTCAAGACTTAGCTCAAACAGTCATTTTCTGTGTTAGTGCTTCCCTGAGTTTCCCTCAGAGAAATTATCTTTCTTTCCTATGATCCAAGTCCAAGGAGTACCACCCTATGAACCTGAACAATTCATTTCTCTTTTCTGAGCCCCAATTTCCACAAATATGAAATAAGGAAACTGTACGTGTTCATTTCAGTTCTACTTTGTAGTAATAAATCTATGGTCTAATGTCTTTATCATTCAGTAATTATCTAAACTTAAGTAATAGTTCAAATAGTATTGTGATTAGTTAATGGAAAAATCAATCCTAGTCAATATCTGTAAAGAAGATACTATATCAGATCCCAAAGATTCATAAATAATGTGCAAAGCAATGGTGGCAAGTTTTAAAACAGAGTATTTCTGTAAATGTTATAGGAGCTCTATTATGCTTATACATTTCTTTCTTTTTTTATTGAACAATTTTATTTGTTTTCAGGGTTCTACAGTCACTTTCGTATATCTTAGATTTTTCCCCTCCCTCCCCCTTCTTTCTTACTCCCTCCTCACTCCCTCCCTGAGATGGCATACAATTTTATGTAGGTTCTATACATACATTCCTATTAAATACATTTTCACCTTAGTCATGTTCCATATAAGAATTAAAATGAATGGAAGAAATCCTAAAACAAAATACAATACAAAAGACAATGGTCTGTTTCATTCTGAGGTAGAATTCCATAGTTCTTTTTCTGGATGTGGAAGGCATTTTACCTCAAGAGCCCATTTGAAATTTTTTAAGTCCTTGCGTTGCAATGAAACACTAAGTCTACTAGAAAAATTCCTCATACCCTGTGGTTGTTGCTGTGTACAAAGTTCTCCTGGTTCTGCTCCTGTCACTCATCATCAGTTCATATAAGTCTTTCTAGGCCTCTCTGAAGCCTTCCTGATCATCTTTTCTTATAGCACAATAGTTATACATTTTTTTTCTTATTTATACCATTCATCATATTAATGTTAAACTGGAGAATTTTTGTTAGGGTATGAATTATCTACAAGTTCAACATTGTAAGGTTTTCTTCATCCACATGCAAGTCATTGATTAGTTTTTAAAGTTAAATAATTTTGGGTAGAAAAAATATTTAATTGCTATCCTATCATGGGAACTCAGCTGGTGTCATTTTTAGCAGACATATTTAAACCTTTGATGACACTCTCCCACAGAGTGGCAGTCATACTTTAATAATGGTATTTATATAGCCTTTTCACAGTTATGAAGTGCCAATTATTAACAATTATTAATTTGGTTCTCAAAAGAACCTTTGGAAGTAGGTATTTTTATCTGTCTATAAACAAGGTCAGAGAGGCTAAGGGACTTGCCCAGAGTCACACAGATAGTGTCAGAGGATGAGACTTGAATCCTGGTCTCCAGTGATTCCAAATATTGCATGCTTCCTGACACAACAAATTGTCTCTCTTTTTTGTTAGTATTTTCAAAAAATGTTTCATTGATATCCATTACTGTTACATCACATTTGCTTGCCAATATATACCTCTCTCATTCATGGAAAAATCCTTTATTTAAAAAGACAACAAGGAAGGGGGTGGGGGGAACGTTCAGAATATTAACAAAGACATCAGTTAATTCCAGCTGTATTTCCCTCCATGTAAAGAAGGTGGGGTTGTAAATTCTTATATCTTTTTTATGTACCAAAATTGGTCATTATAATTGCACAAGATTCAGTTTTCAGTTTTTATTTTTTATTCTTTTTTAAATTTCTGTTAGTTTCTGCCCTCTATAAAGTAAGGAATTGTGCTACTCCACCCTTTAGCCCTCTAATCAGAGGGAAGATGGATCTGGGGGAGGTAGTATGAACCAAGGTTTGAGTTACAAGCACAGAGATGAAATTAAAAGTGATGAGTTTATTCTAAAGGGGCATCTTGTTGAAAAAGGCAGAATAATAAATACAAAGTAGCTATTTTATATTGTTTATGTATCTCGGATACCAAATCTTTATTAATTAAATTTGTTACAAAGAGTTTTTCCTATTCCACAAGTTCTCCTCTTATTCTAGATGAATTAATGTTGTCTGTGCAGGTTTTTCAGTTGCATGTAATCCTAATTTTCTCTTTTCTTTTGTATTAATCTCTATCTATTTCTCGTTTAAGAATATATCTCCTTTTAATAGCTATGAGAGATATAGGATCTGTTTTGCTTCTAATTTTTAATAATATGATCTTTATTTTTTTTTTTTGGCTTTCTGTTTTTTTTTTAATTAATTTATTTATTTAACTTTTAACATTCATTTTCGCAAAATTTTGGGTTCCAAATTTTCTCCCCTTTTGTCCCCTCCCCCCACCCCAAAACACCGAGCATTCTAATTACACTCATCACCAATCTGCTCTCTCTTCTATCATCCCTCTCTGCCCTTGTCTCCATCTTCTCTTTTGTCCGATAAGACCAAATACCTTTCTATACCCCTTTACCTGTATTTCTTATTTCCTAGTGGCAAGAACAGTACTCGACAGCTGTTCCTAAAACTTTGAGTTCCAACTTCTCTTCCTCCCTCCCTCTCCACCCCTTCCCTTTGGAAGGCAAGCAATTCAATATAGGCCAAATCTGTGTAGTTTTGCAAATGACTTCCATAATAGTCGTGTTGTGTAAGAACTAATTATATTTCCCTCCATCCTATCCTGTCCCCCATTACTTCTGTTCTCTCTTTTGATCCTGTCCGTCCTTGACGTCAAATTGCTCCCTCCTCCCCATGCCCTCCCTTCCATCATCCCCCCCCCCACCCTCCTTATCCCCTTATCCCCCACTTTCCTGTGTTGTAAGATAGGTTTTCATACCAAAATGAGTGTGCATTTTATTCTTTCCTTTAGTGGAATTTGATGAGAGTAAACTTCATGTTTTTCTCTCACCTCCCCTCTTTTTCCCTCCACTAATAAGTCTTTTGCTTGCTTCTTTAATGAGATAATTTTCTCCATTCCATTTCTCTCTTTCTCTTCCCAATATATTTCTCTCACACTGCTTGATTTCATTTTTATAAGATGTGATCCCATCCTCTTCAATTCACTCTGTGCACTCTGTCTCTATGTGTGTGTGCATGTGTGTGTGTGTGTGTGTGTGTAATCCCACCCAGTACCCAGATACTGAATAGTTTCAAGAGTTACAAATATTGTCTTTCCATGTAGGAATGTAAACAGTTCAATTTCAGCAAGTCCGTTAAGACTTCTCTTTCCTGTTTACCTTTTCATGCTTCTCTTCATTCCTGCGTTTGAAAGTCAAATTTTCTTCTCAGCTCTGGCCTTTTCATCAAGAATGCTTAAAAGTCCTCTATTTCATTGAAAGACCAATTTTTCCCCTTAAGTATTATACTCAATTTTGCTGGGTAGGTGATTCTTGGTTTTAGTCCTATTTCCTTTGACTTCTGGAGTACCCTATTCCATGCCCTTTGATCCCTTAATGTAGAAGCTGCTAGATCTTGTGTTATCTTGATTGTATTTCCACAATACTGGAATTGTTTCTTTCTAGCTGCTTGCAATATTTTCTCCTTGACCGGGGAACTCTGGAATTCGGCCACAATGTTCCTTGGAGTTTCTCTTGTTGGATCTCTTTCAGGCGGTGATCTGTGGATTCCTTGAATACTTATTTTGCCCTCTGGTTCTAGAATCTCAGGGCAGTTTTCCTTGATAATTTCATGAAAGATGATGTCTAGGCTCTTTTTTTGATCATGGCTTTCAGGTAGGCCCATAATTTTTAAATTGTCTCTCCTGGATATATTTTCCAGGTCAGTTGCTTTTCCAATGAGATATTTCACATTATCTTCCATTTTTTTCATTCTTTTGGTTTTGTTTTGTGATTTCTTAATTTCTCATAAAGTCATTGGCCTCCATCTGTTCCATTCCAATTTTGAAAGAATTATTTTCTTCAGTGAGCTCTTGAACCTCCTTTTCCATTTGGCTAATTCTGCTTTTTAAAGCATTCTTCTCCTCATTGGCTTTTTGAACCTCTTTTGCCAATTGAGTTAGCCTATATTTCAAGGTGTTATTTTCTTCAGCATTTTTTTGGGTCTCCTTTAGCAGGGTGCTGACCTGCTGTTCATGCTTTACCTGCATGTCTCTCATTTCTCTTCCCAGTTTTTCCTCCACCTCTCTAACTTAATTTTCAAAATCCTTTTTGAGCTCTTCCATGGCCTGAGCCCACTGGGTGGGCTGGGATAGAGAAGCCTTGACTTCTGTGTCTTTCCCTTATGGTAAGTATTGTTCTTCCTCATCAGAAAGAAAGGGAGGAAATACCTGTTCACCAAGAAAGTAATCTTCTATAGTCTTATTTTTTCCCCTTTTCTAGGCATTTTCCCAGCCAGTGACTTGAGTTCTGAGCATCCTCTTCACACCCACTTGGCCTCCAGATCCTCCCAGCCAGCGCTTGGGGTCTGAGATTCAAATGCTGCTTCCCAGCCTCAGGGCTTCAGTGGGGGCAGGGCTGCTCTTCAGTGTGAGATTAAGTTTAGGTGCTCAGGTGGGGGAAGGGCCTCCTCACAGGCTCAGTTCCCTCAGAAGGTTTATGCAGAGACCTTCAAGAATGGATCCAGGCTCCTGTGTGCTTGGGGAGGCCTGGTCTTCTCCTGCCTCTGCTGCTGCCTTCCGAGGGTTCCCAAGCCATGGGGATACCCCACTCCCCTCTTGGCTACCCAAAAAGACTCTTTCACTGACGCTTGTCACCTGTGTGTGGAGGGACCCGCGTGGCTGCTGCAGAATCTGTCCCTGAAGCCTGCTCGGATCTGCTCCTCTTGGTGCTGCGCGGCCACGGCAGGACTGGGCTCAGCTCCTGGTCCAGGGTGCGACAGACCTTTCGAGTCCGGTCTCTCTGGAACAGAAATGTCGTCTGCTCCGTTGTTCTGTGGCTTCTGCTGCTCCAGAATTTATTGCTCCAGAACCTTTTTTACAGATATTTTTATGGGCTGTGCGTTCGGAGCTAGTGTATGTGCGTCTTCCTACTCCGGCATCTTGGCTCTGCCCCCCAATAATATGATCTTTAATGTAAGGTCACACATCTGTTTAAAATATATTGTGTATGGTGTACACAATAATTGTATACATAATTGTAATGTGTAGCAAAATATCTCTTGTTCTATTCATTATTTCAGTTGAATGATACTCTAATCAATGAGCTCAAGAACGGTCTGTATCCATCTTTATACTATCGACCTTTGACCCTCTTGAAGATTCAAAACTTGAAAAAGAACATTTAGCAGAAATAGCTTTCTTTTCTACCATTAGACTTCCTTCACATAGTTACTTGCATGATTAAATTATACATACATAATACTCACATATGCCTTGACTAGGCGTTAATATTGTTAATTGTTTTGTAAAGTAGATGACCCACAATTTCTACTAGCTATTATGTGCGATGCACCCTCAGTCTAGTAGAGCACAGGATTCCTGTGGCCTTCAGTCCTTAGTCACAGAACACCTACAAAGCTAGACACAGTGAAACAAATCGTTCAGCTTAAAAAAGGTAGATTTAATAAGTATCATCAGCACAGAGAATACAAAGGAAATATCAATTCAGTAAGGAGTATACAAATTTGTTGTAAGTTGAACTTGAAAGCACATCAACTGTTACTGGAATTATTAGCTTATTAATGCACATATGATTCTATTAGACTAGCAATAATCCTAAATATATGATGTATATAATTGCTCACTTGATACCCATTCTAAGTCCAATTGGGCATAGCTGAACTTAAAGCCATATAGATTTCCCAACACCTAGCAGAGAAAAGGGAGAGAGGGAGGGAGGGAGGGACAGAGACACACACAGAGGGGGGAGATGGAGAGAGAGAGAGAGAGAGAGAGAGAGAGAGAGAGAGAGAGAGAGAGAGAGAGAGAGAGAGAGAGAGAGAGAAGAGAGAGAGAGAAGAGAGAGAGAGAGAGAGAGAGAGAGAGAGAGAGAGAGAGAGAAGTGAAGTAATTGTCCCTTCCTTTAATAGAAGAGATCTCTTTACCTCTGTCCACAGACAAATTGAGAAGCAGGAACTTCTAAGAACCTCAACTATGTTCCATCCATTAGCAATGCAGAAACCAAAGGAAGAGATATGATTAAGATTGATCTTTTTTATGATTTGCTAAAATGGAAGGGAAGAGCAGGAAGGAAAGCATTTGTTCTTGAAGCTAACCTAAATGGAAAAGAAAGGATTGTTAACAAGAGGCTGTACTCCTTTCCTTAACCAGAAGAAAGGAAAAGTTTCTAGAAGACTTTTGTTGTGAATCCCTTCCCCTTTTGGTTTAATCAAGTCTCATGCCTTCAGGTCGTATGCTCTCTTACTGTGACCCAAAGCTGTATCTTGACTGTAGCCCTAAAAGTGAAGAAACCTTCCATCAGAAACTCTGGCCATTAAAAGTTGGTTTGGAATAAGAGAAATATGATTCCATTATATAAAAAGAAAGTCAAACTACTTCAATTCACTTAACATGAATTAAGTACCAATCCCATTTTAAAATAGAAATTTCCCTTCTCAATTCCCTGCACAATTGGTGGAGAATTTCTAGACTGAAATTAATTAGGTGAGAGAAGGAAAGGGCCTTTTACTCCTTCATTCATATAGCTTAGAAAATCTCATTTTATAACTATGACATTTCCAAGTATATCACAGAATTGAAATTGTCTTGTAACATAGATTTGGTTTACCTTTGCAGCACACCAGCACTATCACCTCAGCACTTAAGGGTCAACCCTGAAACTCCGTGTTAGTAGATATTTAATGTTTCCAATGACTTTGTGATGAAATCAAAGTTTCAGAAGTAGAATTAGGGAATTAATTAACATGAACACTTAACACTACTCTCAGTAGGCCACTACAATCCAGGGGATATCTAGGATTCAAGGATACTGAAACAAACATACGCTTCACTCCAATACACAATGGGTCAGGAGATTCTTCCTCTCCCAAATAAAGTAAAAAAAAGAATAGAAAGAATATATTTTTCAGTTTTTTTCTTCCCTCCTTACTCAATAGTATTTTATTTTTTCCAATGCCATACAAAGATAGTTTTCAACATTCACTTTTACAAGATTTTGAGTTTCAATTTTTTTCTCCCTCCCACTCTTCTCTAAAACAACATGTAATTTGATACAGAATATACAATTGCAATCATAATAAACATATTTCCACACTTGTTATGTTGTGAAAGAAGAATCAGAACAAAAGGGAAAAACCAAAAGAAAGAAAAAGAAAAAACCAACATCAACAAAGTAAAAATAGTATACTTGATCTGCATTCAGACTCCATAGTTCTTTCTCTGGATTTGGATAGTATTTTCCATCCTGAGTCTTTTGGAATTTTCCTGAATCATTACATTGTTGAAAAGAACTAAGTCTATTAAAGTTGATTATTGTACAATGTTGCTGTTACTATGTATGTTTTCCTGGTTTCCTCACTCCACTCAGCATCAGTTCATATAAGTCTTTCTAGGTTTTTCTGAAATTCACATGCTCATCATTTCTTATAGCACAATAGTATTCCATTACATTCATATACCACAACTTGTTCAGCATTCCCCAACTGATGGTCATCCCTTCAATTTTCAGTTTTTGCCCCACAAGAAAATGTGGTACAAATATTTTTGCACATGTGGGTGTTTTTTCTCTTTTTTTTGTGTATGTTCGTCTTTCGTTGCCAAAGAACACCATACCATCAGAGAAATAATGGCATGATCTCTCAAAAAGACTACTTTCTACAAAATGAAGATTATCCTTACAGTATCACAAATTTGGTCCATATCTTGTGTGATTGAGTATTTCAGTTAGCATACAATGTCTTAAGGCTGAGCATCCTTTATTTAGATTGCCTGAACCAATCATAGCCATCCCCCATATTTCTTTTCTTGATCTGATATTCAGATCACTAATAATTGGATATTATGTTAATTTCCTCCATGTCCCATTGTAGGACTTGGTAGGATTTTGCATAATGAGTCCCTTATTTAAAAGTAAAAGAATTTCCTGGAATCAAAGATGCAGGAGGCAAAAAAAAAAAAAATGCTGACTTTTGAAGAACCATTCGAAGTCTCTGCCCTCTTCTTCATTCTTATTCTTAGTCTAGCCTTAAATTTAGTCATTATTTTGATTCACAGTTTTCCAGGAACCATAGAAAGGAGTAGGATGATTCATTTAATGTAGGAGCAGGTTGAACTATATTGTGGTATAGATGAGGCAGGGTAATTGTATGCACTTAGGAAATCAAAGTTTCAGAAGTAGTATTAGAGAATGAATTAACATTTAATAAATTAGATTTCTATTGCCTACTCATTCATGTGTTCAGTGGTGAACAGACACTTGGTCTCAGCCCATCCCACCTCCTTACTGGGACAAAAAAATTCCCATTTCTTGTTTAGTTTTAATGTTGCTTCAGAGGGCTCTCTATATTTGAGGGTTACCCTTTACTGTTCTTGAAGGTGAAATACTGTTAGAGATATCAAAAGGAAAAAAAAAAGAACTGATTGAACAGCTCAAGAAATTACATTGTAATAAATCATCAGTAAGGTGGAATTCGTCGAAGTGATATGAAGGAACTACAAAATGAAGTCGCTGTGCTACTAACAAAATATGTAATTTATCATTTAAAACAGCCACTGTGCTGGAAGACTCGAAGACTTCCAAGGTGATACCCATCTTTTTGATAGGACTAAAGGTGATTTCAGAAATTATGCGTTTTTGAGCTTCACACTAATGTTTTAAAAAAAAATTCTTTAGAATTAAAATTATCTTCCAAGTAGTGAAGCACAAAGTTTATTAAAAAAAATTAAAAACAATTGGGCTACAAAATTGTCACTGGATCTACAAAGCCTCAAAAGCCATCCATATTACCACCCAATCAATGGCTAAACTGTGTTACACATCTCCAGACGCAGTACTATTGACACAGATGGCCAAATGGACAATCATATCAACACACTTGTGCACACACGCAAATATATATATATATATGTGTGTGTGTGTGTGTGTGTGTATATGTATATAATGGTATTGCTACCACCCCCACCCTCAGTTTTTATATAAGAAAGGTCGTTTGGGTTATATCCCATAAAAGTTTGGAAAAGGTGAAATGAAAGTCAGGGGTATGAGAAGATGGAACTAGACATTCCTGAATGATTTCTAGTACCACAAAGTGTTTGTAAAACTTGTTACCTCTTCTGTGTAATAAATCTGTCATTTAACAAGGCTTTATGCTAGGACCTGGGGATACAAGTGCAAAAGGGAGAAAATTCCCAAATTTTTTGGGTCTCCAGTGACCAGTAAATTTCACATCTGCTTTTCAAGAAAAATAATAAAAATCTATTTGCCAAGTGATGTCTTTCCAATGTGTGATAATTCTCTGAAAATATTATCATCCCCAGTTAAATGGAACTCACTGAATATATTTCAACCCTTAAAACCCTTTTAATAAATATTTCTCACTAAATGTTGCTAAGGAAAGTTGTTAGCAGTGGAGGAAAGGCCTGATACTTAATATAAAATACTTTAGTGTTAGGAAGAAAGATACCATTTTTAGATGGCAAAGTATTAGCAGGAAAAGAGATAAATAGTGGTGACCCCAGGAGCAGAATTATGTATGGTAAATTTACTCTCTTTATTGATGAGCCAGAAGAGGATGGGGACAATCAGTCAAAATATTTGCTGACAACTCACAAAAACTCTTCTATTCCTTCCCAAATAGAGTATCTTATGAACGAAACCACAGAACCTAAAATATTAAGACCAGGGTGGGATATAGAGCTGCAGAGCCAAGATGCCAGAGAAGCAGAAGGAAGTAAACTTCTCTTAAGAGTGAACTTTAACTCCCCCAAATGTAGAAAATGTTCCACACTGAATCCTGAGAGAGAAATCTAAGACAAAGTTAAAATCATTTTTCCAACCCAGGGTAGCCTAGAGAGGTAGAGATCAGGAAGCACTAGAGACAGCATCTGGTCAGCAGCCTGTAGCTTACTGCATTCTGGTACAAGGAAAGACTACATTAGGACAACAGGAGATCCCAAACCCATACCAGGGCACTGGGACATCATGTAGCTTGCAGGAACAGGTGCCAACTGCCAGCTTTGTTACTGACTATTTCTGGGTAACAGATCCTGGGCAGACTGAGGAGGAGACCTGTGCCCAAGAGTGACTTTTTGGGATAAGGATTTGTTGTAGTCCTTATCCATGTATTATGTACCAAAAGAGAAACATATAACAATATTGGGGTTCAGACCCAGGAGCTCAGTGGGATCTCAAGGTCAACACCAGGGGCAGAAATCTCAGACAAAAAAACAAATAAACCCTCACAGTTCTGTCATCATGAATGAGCAGATCCTGTCAGCCAGATGTTAGGATCTGAGTCCATCATCATTCTACTCTTGCTTAGATCTGAATTCAGGTCAGAAACCTGCACAACTTAGAATGAGGTGAAGCAGTCAGGGGTGAGCACCATGATTAGATTTTGCCCACAATTTTACACTTGGGGATTAACGAGAGCTCACAAGTCCTCAGCCTGAGCTGCCCCTACAAGTCTGTAATAACCCAATGTTCCATACCCCAAGATAACAGTGCAAGGACCAGCCCAGATCTGGCACTCAGAAGGGTTGCAAAGCCCTGCCCTAACATCAAGTCTGAAGTTAAGAAGTAGCATAGAAAAGAAGAATGTGTAAACAGACCAAAAAAGGATCTCACCATAATAACTTATTAGTATAGAACAAATTCCCAAGACTTAAAAGCAGAAGAGAATGGTTCCAAAACATCTACTAGCAAAGCCTCAGAGTAAAAAGCAGTTAGGGCACAATCTCAACCTAGAATTCCTAAAAAAGGATGAAGCAAAAGATAAATAAGAGTTTAAAATATTTTTAGTGAATGGAATAACAGCACTTAAGGATATAATAGAAATGGGAGCTATGGAAGAAAGTATTGGATAGGAAATTAGCAGCTTGGCAAAGGAGGTACAAAACTTTGTCCAAGTAGCAAACATTCTGAAGATTATGCCACTATAAGAAACATTTCTTTGCCACTATAAGAAACATTAAAACATAGTGAAAAGACTGAACAAAAAAATATAAGAAAATATAAGGTATCCCATAGCAAAAACAACTAAGTTGGAAAACAAATTGAGCGGCAAACAGGAGAGACCCTCTTTGATCAAGCAAGATAAAATCAGAAATTTTGCCATGTACTTCCAACCCACCCCTCTAAATAGCTTTTTTAAAAAGTTTCATACTTAATTCTGAGGAGAATAACAAATGAAAAAGTCAGAGTGAGTCATTTTTCCAGCCCAGAGCACCTTGGTAGAACAGAAAGAGACACTGAAGTAGGACCTGGTCTGGAACATGTTGGCAAAAGTATCACTGACTGTGGGCCTTGAGAGTAGTGTTGGCAACTGCAGCAGTGGGCAGCAATATTGAAAGCATCCACTGACCAGGTTTGGTATGGAGACTCCACCTGGACAGCTGTGCTTAGCATCAGAAACAGGATTGGGTGCCATTTGTCAGCTCCATCATGGAGTAACCAGTTCCAGGGCAAGGAGAGTCGTTTCAGTCACAGAGGAGGGAATGTTTTACCTTGGTAAGGACTGGAGCATAGACCAGAAAGGCAAGGACCAGAATACACCCAGGTTCACAACACTCAGCTATCGTTGAAAATTTATAGGCTTCCAGAGCTATGAAAACTTTAGGACATAAAAACCTATATGCATAGGCCAATAACTGCCAACCTCCAACAGGGGGACAGAGCACAACTCTCACATAATGTCCACAAGAAGAAGAAGCACCATTTTGGTGCTGATGATACCCATATTGTCCATTCAAGAAATAGGCTGAAAAAATAAGCAAATGGCACAGAAAGACTGACTAGCAACAGACTTGAAGTCAGAAATAATTTACTCATAAGCAAAGCTACAGGAGAAAAATGGATCCCTGATGAAATAGAGGACTTCAAAGCATTTATGAGGAAAACGACCAGAGCTGTATAGAAACTTTGAAACTCATACACAGAAAAGTAAACCTTCGCAAGCAAACATAATGGACTAAACAAGGATAAAACTGTTTACATTTTAATATAGGGAGATGATATGGGTATCTGTCCCTTCTGAACACTATCATCAGAAGTCATAAAGGGATACTAATTAGACAGAGGGGCTATAAATGTCTCTGTTATATCTTGATGGTCTTTTAAAAGTAGAAATTGAACTGAAGAGGAATACCTTGGGGGTGAAAGAGCAAGAGAAAGGGAAAGTAAGGTTAGGAAAAATCATTTCAGTTTATTGAAATGTTCAAGGAGAAGTTTATAAAAACAAGGAGGAAGGAGGAGAAGCAGCTTATAGTGAACCTCAGTCTAATCTGAACTGATCAAAGAAAAGAAGAATACATACTTACATAGGGGTGGGAGTGGGGAGGGGGAGAGAGAGAGTTTGACTTAGATGCAGAAATTTCACTGAACAGAAGGGAAAGGAGGGAGAGGAAAAGGTAGGAAGGATATATTAGAGGGAGAGATATATATTAGATATAGAGATATATTTTAGATACACTACATTATGAGAGATATTAGTTCTAAGCAAAACAAATTCTGATGGAGGGTATATAAAATATTTATAGGTCTTTTTGAGGTGGCAAAAAATAGGAAATCTGAGGGTATTAGCCAAGTATTGGGGATTAAATTATGCTTTATAAATGTCATGAGAAGATAGATACAAATATATATGTACGCATGCACACATGCACATATACATATTGGGCTAGGGGATTAGAAATGAATCTGTGATTTGATCTATCCAGGGAAATCCCATGTGAGGAAATTATTCTATACCAGTGTAGATCCGAAACACCTAGGAAGGCTTATATAAACTGAAGCAGAGTGCAGAGAACAAACCCTTTTAATAAAATTTTATTTTTCTTTTATTCTCAATGGGATTGGGTGAGAAAGGGAGAAGGTACATTTGTTGTTGTTGATGACTGAATGAAATAAAATTTAATTTAAAGCAAATAAAAAGAAATGATCTAAAATTACCAACCTAGGTGCCTGAAAGGATGACATTGCACAAAATCAAAATACCATGTTAGGAATGAGAGAGAGCTTTAAAGGACAAGTTGAAATTCAAATGGCTATAGAACATCCATTTGGAGATGTCTGATAATCAACTGATGATGAAAGATTGGAATTTAGATGTAGAAATATAGATGTAGGTGGATCGATAGATCACCATTTTGGTGCTGCTGATACCCATATATTTGTGGGTTTGTGGAAAATAAAATGTAAATGTATGTGCATATAAATGTGTACATACACACATATACATGTATATATACATATGTAGACATCCATCCATATGTATATACACACATATACTTATGTACTACACAAATTTTTATTAAACTCTCCACTAGGCCAAGCATTACATGCAAGGGATGAAAATACAGAAGTAAGTTAGTCTTGAATCTCCTGGGCTGTAGATCAACAGATATCTGTCATATTGTTCTATCAAGTATTATCTGCATAGATTTGAGTGTATACACACATAGATAAGCATGTATTTACATATTATGCTAGGGGATTGGAACTGGACCTCTCGTGACTCACAGGTTGTGTTTGTCTTTTGTTTTCGAAGAGGTCCATGACATCAGGGAAATGATGACATGACTTGCAGGTGACTTTGATTTGAGGGAGGGCTGTGCAAAGTCATCAGTCTGACTTTCTCCTACAGAGCCATCTGGGTCCAGTGGCCAGATATTCGTCAGCATGACTGGAGATGGCCTAAGATGCAATGGCCCTTTTAGGCTAAGACCTGTGAAGTTTCTCACTTTGAGTGAGGCCAGGCCCATTCAGTGAATAGTTGTCTTAAAGAAGTGAGTCTGGGGATGGCCCCTTTAATTTAAAAAAGAGAAAAAAAAACTGGGAGGGGAAGACCCTCAGGGTTGCTCGTCCAAAGAGAAATAGTTACTATTGCCGTTCAGTCTGAGGCAGGAGGGCCCAAAATATAGGCATTAAGTGGAGCTTGCGAAGGGACCAATTGTGGTGCAATGTAAGAGCTCCAGAATGAATTGAACTAGGCTAAAGGTATTGTGAAAGGAGAGAGAGAGAGAGAGAGAGAGAGAGAGAGAGAGAGAGAGAGAGAGAGAGAGAGAGAGAGAGAGAGAGAGAGAGAGAGAGAGACAGGAAGGAGGGAAGAAAGGAATCTTGCCAGCAAACCCCAAGTTATCTGGGCAGGTTCCAGCTATCAAAATTTACCTTCCTTTGGAGAGGAGGAAGGGAGAGAGGATGAGTTGAGTTACCAAATTGACTGGGTCCCCATTCAGGCAACTCAGACTACTCACAGGTTGCGTGTGTCCTTCATTTTTGAAGAGGACCGTGACATCAGGGCAATGATGACATGACCTTGCAGTTGACCTTGGTTTCAGCGAGGCTGATCCAGGGAAAACTCAGGTGAGAAAACTCCCTGCACTAGTGTAGATCAGCACCTTCTCTGCAATTCAAATTCTTAGTGCTTAAAGCAGTTAAGTTGTTCAGGGTAACACATGGTTGTGTATTTGTTATATACATATACATATATATATGTATATATGTGTGTTTGTTATATATTTGAAGTGGGACTTAAATAAGGATCTTCTTGTTTTTATGGGCAACTTTCTATCCAGTATGGAGGCTGCCTCTCCTGTAGAAACATTTTTATATACATTTATACATGTTCATATATATGCATACGCACACACATACACATCCACACAATGAGATAGCCTCCAATATGTTATACCATAGGTCTTCCATCTTTTCTATTCATATTTTATTTTATTATATATTTTTATTTTTATTTTTATTTATTTTTATTTTTTAATGTTTAACAATCACTGCCATACAATTGAGATTTTATCCCCCACACCTACCCCCCTCTACCCCCCTCCCTCCTCACGACTGCATACAATTCTGTATAGATTCTATATATACTTTTCCATTGAGTATATTTTCACTATAGTCATGCTATGTAGTCAGACTAAAATAAATGAAAGAAATCGTATAACAAATCAGAACATGATACACAAACACATACACATACACAAACATGATCTGTTACATTTTGTGAGTGACTTCCATATTTCTTTTTCTGAGTGTGTAAGGAATTTTGCCTTGAAAACCACCTTTGGGATTTTTTTTTTTTATAAGAAGTTTTTGTGTTATTACAAAATTCCAAGTCTATCAGAAAAAACTCTCACACACTGTGGTCTTTGCTGTGCACAAAGTTCTCCTGGTTCTGCTCCTTTCACTCAGCATCAGGTCATATAAGTCCTTCCAGGCCTCTCTGAAGTCTTCTTGTTCATCATTTCTTATGGCACAATAGTACTCCATTACATTCATATACCATAATTTATTCAGCCATTCCCCAATTGATGGACATCCCCTTGACTTCCAGTTTTGGGCAACTACATAGAGTGCTGCTATAAATATTTTTGTACATGTGGGACATTTTCCCATTTTTATGATCTCTTGGGGATATAGTCCTAGTAGCGATATTGCTGGGTCAAAGGGTATGCACATTTTTGTAGCCCTTTGGGCATAGTTCCAAATTGCTCTCCAGAATGGTTGGATGAACTCGCAGATCCACCAACAATGAATTAGTGTTTCAACTCTCCCACATCCTCTCCAGCATTTATCATTTTCTTGTTCTGTCATGTTTGCCAGTCTTATAGGTGTGATGTGGTACCTCAGAGTTGTTTTGATTTGGATCTCTCTAATCAATAGTGATTTAGAGCATTTTTTCATATGATTATAGATAGCTTTAATTTCTTCCTCTGAAAATTGCCTGTTCATATCCTTTGACCATTTATCAATTGGGGAATGACTTGTATGATTATACATTTGGGTCAGTTCTCTATATATTCCAGAAATGAGGTCTTTATCCCCGAGCTTAGCTGTAAAAATTCTTTCCCAATTTACTACATCCCTCTGGATTTTGGTTGCATTGTGTTTGGTTGTGCAAAAACTTCTCACTTTAATGTAATCAAAGTTATCCATTTTGCATTTCATAATGCTTTCTATCTCTCCTTTAGTAAAGAATTCTTCCCTTCTCCATAAATCTGATAAATACACTATTCCTTGCTTCTCCAGTTGATTTATGGTATCAATCTTTATACCTAAATCATGTACCCATTTGGACTTTATTCTTGTGTACGGTGTCAGGTATGGGTCTATGCCTAATTTCCGCCACACTGTTATCCAGTTTTCCCAGCAATTTTTGTCAAACAGTGAGTTCTTATCCCAGAAGCTGGGGTCCTTGGGTTTATCAAACAGAAGGTTGCTATATTCCTTGCCTACTGCGTCTTGAGAGCCAAGTCTATTCCACTTGTCTAACTCTCTGTTTCTTAGCCAATACCAAGTGGTTTTGATAATTGCTGCTTTATAGTACAGTATGAGGTCTGGTAGCGCTAGGCCACCTTCCCAAGCATTTTTTCATTAGTCCCTTTGATATTCTGGACCTTTTGTTTTTCCAAATGAATTTTAATATTATTTTATCCAGCTCTAGAAAGTAATTGTCTGAGAGTTTAACTGGTATGGCACTAAATAAGTATATTAATTTAGGTAGAATTGTCATTTTTATTATATTAGCACGGCCTACCCATGAGCAACTAATGTTTTTCCACTTACTTAAATCTGACTTTATTTGTGCAAAAAGTGTCTTGTAATTGTGTTCATATAATCCCTGGGTTTGTTTTGGCAGGTAGACTCCTAAGTATTTTATACTGTCTACCCTAGCTTTAAATGGGATTTCTCTTTCTATCTCTTGCTGTTGGACTTTGTTGCTAATATATAGGAACGCAGAAGATTTGTGTGGGTTTATTTTGTAACCTGCAACTTTGCTAAAGTTGTTTATTAATTCAAGTAATTTTTTACTTTAATCTCTGGGATTCTCTAAGTAAATCATCATATCATCTGCAAGAAGTGATAACTTAGATTCTTCTTAGGCTATTCTTATTCCTTGAAGATCTTTATCTTGTCTAATTGCTACAGCTGACATTTCTAGTACCATATTGCATAATAGTGGTGATAATGGACAACCTTGTTTCACCCCTGCTCTTATTGGGAATGCATCTAGCTTATCCCCATTGCATATAATGCTTGCTGAAGGTTTTAGATAGATACTGCTTATTATTTTATGGAAAGTTCCCTTTATTCCTACGTTCTCCAGTGTTTTTAGTAGGAATGGGTGTTGTATTTTGTCAAAAGCTTTTTCTGCATCTATTGAGATAATCATGTGGTTTTTGTTAGCTTTGTTGTTGAGGTGATCGATAATGCTAATAGTTTTCCTAATATTGAACCAGCCCTGTAATCCTGGTATGAATCCTACCTGATCATAATGTATTAATCTCGTGATAAGATGCTGTATTCGTTTTGCTAAAATCTTATTTAAAATTTTTGCATCTATATTCATTAGGGAAATGGGTCTATAATTTTCTTTCTCTGCTTTGTCTCTTCCTGGTTTGGGTATCAAAACCATATTTGTATCATAGAAAGAATTTGGGAGGACTCCTTCTTCCCCAATTTTCAAGAATAGTGTATGTAGTATTGGAATTAACTGTTCTTTAAATGTTTGATAGAATTCACTTGTGAACCCATCTGGCCCTGGAGATTTTTTCCTAGGGAGTTCATTGATGGCTTTTTCAATTTCTTTTTCTGAGATGGGGTTGTTTAAGTATTCAAATTCCTCTTCTGTTAATCTGGGCAATTTGTATTTTTTAAAATATTCATCCATCTCATTTAGATTATCGAATTTGTGGGCATAAAGTTGGGCAAAGTAGTTTCTAATTATTGTTTTAATTTCCTCCTCATTGGAGATGAGTTCACCCCTTTAATTTTTAATATTAGTAATTTGATTTTCTTCTTTCTTTTTTTTAATCAGATTGACCAAAGGTTTATCAATTTTATTAGTTTTTTCATAAAACCAAGTATTGGTTTTATTTATTAATTCAATAGTTTTCTTCATTTCAGTTTTATTAATCTCTCCTTTGGTTTTCAGTATTTCTAATTTGGTATTTACTTGGGGATTTTCAATTTGTTCTTTTTCTAGATTTTTCAACTGCAAGCCTAAGTCATTGATCTCCTCTTTCTCTATTTTATTTTTGTAAGCATTCAAAGATATAAAACTTCCCCTAATAACTGCTTTTGCAGTATCCCATAAGTTTTGGTATGTTGTCTCACTATTGTCATTCTCTTGAATGAAATTGTTGATAGTTTCTATGATTTCTTCTTTAACCCAACCCTTCTTTAGAATTAGATTATTTAGTTTCCAATTGATTTTTGGTTTCTCTTTCCATGGCCATTTATTACATGTAATTTTTAATGCATTATTATCTGAAAAGGATGCATTGATTATCTCTACCTTTCTGCACTGGATTGTGAGATTTTTATGTCCTAGTACGTGGTCAATTTTTGTAAATGTTCCATGTACCGCTGAGAAAAAGGTATATTCCTTTCTATTCCCATTCAATTTTCTCCAAAGATCTATCATATCTACCTTATCCAGAGTTTTATTTACCTCCTTAACCTCTTTCTTGTTTATTTTGAGGTTGGATTTATCGAGGTCAGAGAGGGGGAGGTTGAGGTCCCCCACTAGTATAGTTTTGCTATCAATTTCTTCCTTCAACTCCCCCAACCTCTCCTCTAAGAATCTGGATGCTATACCACTTGGAGCATACATGTTTAGTAATGATATTGCTTCATTGTCTATGGTGCCTTTTAGCAGGATATAGTTTCCATCCTTATCCCTTTTGATTAGATCTATTTCTGCTTTCGCTTTGTCTGAGATTAGGATTGCTACTCCTGCCTTTCTTACATGAGCTGAAGCACAATATATTCTGCTCCATCCTTTGACCTTTATCCTATGTGTATCCCCCCCCGTTTCAAAAGTGTTTCTTGTAAGCAGCATATTGTTGGATTATGGCTTTTAATCCATTCTGCTTTCCCTCTCCATTTTATGGGATAGTTCATTCCATTCACATTCACAGTTATGATTAGATTCTGTGTATTTCCCTCCAACCTCTTTTCCACCATTTGTGCTTTTAGCTCTCCCGTTTCCCTTCCCCTCCTCAATAGTATTCACTTTTCTCCCCCTCCCCCTGCAGTCTTCCCCTCCTTCTTTTAGCCCCTCTCCCTTTTACTCCCCTTTACTCTTATTGCTTCTTTCCTCCTTTTTAGCCACCCTCCCCTTTCTTCCCCCTTCCCCTCCTACTACCTATAGAGCTAGTTAGGATTATCTACTTAAGATTATTGTTTCCTCCTTTAAACAAATTAGATGAGAGTACCTCTCAAACGATGCTCATCTCCCTCCCCTCCTTCCCTCTACTATAGTTTTGTACTTCTTCCTGTGATATAATTTGCCATTTTCTGCTTCCCCCTTTTCACACCTCCTATTACAATCCCTTCTCATACTCAAATCATATTTTTGACATGACATCATTTACTTTATGCCCGTTCCCTCTATATATATCCCTTTTATCATAATAGCTGCACAGTTCTCAAGATCAACAGGTATCATCTTCCCTTACAGGGAGGTAAACAGATTGCCCTAATTGAGTTGCAAGTTTTTGTTTTTGTTTTTTCCCCTCTGTTTACCTTTTTATGATTCTCTGGAGACCTGCATTTGAAGATCAAATTGTCTATTGAGTTCTAGTGTTTTGGTCAGGATGCTCTGGGAATCCCTTATTTCGTTGAATGACTTTCTCCTTGCCTGAAATGTTATGCTGAACTTTGCTGGGTAGTTGATCCTTGGTTGAAGTCCCAACTCCTTTGCCTTACGGAATATTGGGTTCCAATTCTTTCGATATTTTAATGTAGAAGCTGCAAGGTCCTGTGTGATCCTGACTGTGTGTCCTTGACATTTGAATTGTTTCTTTGTGGCTGCTTGTAGTATTTTCTCCTTCACTTGATAGCTCTGGAATTTGGCAACTATATTTCTTGGGGTTTTGATTTTGGCATCCCTTTTGGGAGGGGAAGGGTGGATTCTTTCGATGACTATTTTGCCCTCTGAGTCTAGTACTTCTGGGCAGTTTTCCTTGATGATTTCCTGGAAGATACTGTCCAGACTCTTTTCTTCATCATGGGTTTCTGGCAGGCCAATAATTCTTAGATTTTCTCTCCTGGATCTATTTTCCAGGTCAGTTGTTTTTCCAATTAAATATTTTACATTTTCTTCTATCTTTTCATTCTTTAGATTTTGTTTGACTGATTCTTGTTGCCTCATTGAGTCATTAGTTTCTACTTGCCCAATTCTAATCTTCATCGTATTGTTTTCTTCAGTTAGCTTTTGCATCTCCTTTTCCATCTGACCAATTTTTCCCTTTAAGGAGGTATTTTCTCCATTTAATTTTTGTACTTCTTTTTCCATTCGACCAATTTTCCCAGTTAGGTTTTGGATTTCCTTTTCCATCTGATCAATTTTCCCCGTTAGGTTTTGGGTTTCCTTTTCCATTTGATTAACTCTTCCTTTTAGGGAATTATTTTCTCCAGTTAATTTTTGAACTTCCTTTTCCATTTAGTCAATTTTCCTTTTCAGAGTGATGTTCTCATCAGTGAATTCTTTTTTTAAAATTTTAAAATCATTGGCCAGTTTTTCTTTTATATCCTTCTTCAGATGTTCCAGGTAATCTAATTGTGCTTGTGAGAAATTCATAGTCCCATCTGAGGTTTCAGATGGAAGTACAGTCTCAGCTCTGACCTCTTTGGTGTTTGTGTTTTGGTCCTTATCCCCATAGAAAGTTCTATGGTTTTTTCACTTTTCTTCTGCTTTTTCCTATTCATGATGTTGGCTCAGTGTTGCAGCTTCTGGTTCTTTCATTCAGAGGGTACAGATCTTTAAGTTGAGCTGATGTGTGTCTAGGCTAAAAGCAGGCTTTTTTTTTTGTTTCCCAGATCAACCCTGGGGTTAGCTTGTTAGGTGTGTGGGAGGGGTGGTCTGGTCTCAGGAAATCTCCTCAGCTGACCTGAGGCAAAGGCAAGGTCAGGGGATGGTGATCCCAGCTTCCCTATTGTCTTCCCTTTTCCCCTGGAGGGCTGGGGCACGCCTAGAAGCTAATGCGTGTTACCGCCCCTCCTGGGGCTTGTCTCCCGTCTCTGAGGCTTGCCTGGGTCTCAGTGCGAATTTTCTCTGCCCTGGGTCGTCTGTCCTTTCAGATTGCCTCCGCCACAGTAGGATGAATTCCCCTTTGCTATTTTTCTAGCCTCTGGTGTTATGAAACTATTTGCCCCCTTCTGCTGTTCCTGCTGATCCAGGATTTATCTGGGGAAGAATTTTATGGTTCTGTCACGGTCATCAGGGGGGAGGAGAGAGCATTTACTGATCACTCCGCCATCCTAGCTCCTGGAAGTTCAAGTAGGTGACTTACCGAAGTTTAGTCTTTAGGCTGAAGGTTTCATGGGCTGCTGCGCTGATATCTGGCGCTCAGCGGCTCTCACTGGCTCGGTTTGGCCTGTCTCCTGCTCCACTGGCTTGGCCCGCCACTCTCGGGCTTCTCAGTTCCCTTCCACCCTGCTGCGCTGACCACACTGCGCTGTGCACTGGGGGCTCACCTCCGCGGAACAGATCCTTCCCATGGACCTTCCAGTCCAACCTGGGCTCTGAATCTGTCAAAGTCTGTCACCCACTGGATTCTACACCTCTAAAGTCTGGTCAGATTCTCCTTTCAGAGATATCCAGAGGATTTTGTCCAGGAGCTTAGGTGAGTCGTTGCTTTCACTCCGCCATCTTGGGTCCGCCCCCCCTTAACTTAATTTTATGCTGAATTAAAACACCTTGGAGTACAATATGCGTATTATTTCTGGAACATAAATTGTACTAATCTCAAAAAAAAGGGTATCTTAGTTAAGTGTAGCATGGTAAATAAGTAGTGAAAATATAGGTAGGCATCTCCTGATCAACATTACTGAACATTAGAGGTTTCCATAACATAAAGATTTTATTTGCAAACTTTGACACTTCAGTCACATATTAGACAATCAAAGCAAAGTATGCATATAGGAATAACTCACTTAGCAAAAGTACGTTTGTATAAAATTAGTTATACATGACATTGTTGCAAATTAGTTATTGTTTGATGAATCTCCCCTCAAATACCTCATTGATGCTTTGAGGGAATCCTGGGTCTTCAAAGGCTATGACTATGTACTGGAAGTTTTAGCTGATCTAAGTTAGAAATACCTTGAGTATAGGTTAATACTCTTATTATTAAGGCTGTTAATGGGTGCAGTGGACAGAGAGCTGGACCTAGAATTAGGAACACACACAATCGAATCCTGCCTCCGATGGTTCTGTAACGCTGATCAAATCACTTAACCTTTGCCTCAATTTCCTCATCTGTAAAATGGGGAATAATAATTGTGTCTACCTCTCAGGGTTGGTTTTGCACACCTTGAAGTTCTGTATAAATACTAGTTGTCATTCTTGTCTATTATCTGAGGAGGATCAATGTAGTAAAACTGGCAGAGGCTCATTGCCAGAAATTTGGCAAATGGGTAAGAAATATAGCCATTGCAAATTGGAAACACTGGTAATTAAAGGGTAGAGAATTTCTACTTATATTAGTGGAGACAGCATCCATACCAAAACAAATCAATCACCAGAAATTATTTATGAAGTGTTTACTATGTGCCAGGCATTGTGTTCAGTTCTGGGCATACAAAAAAAAGGGCAAAAGACAGTCCCTGCTTTCAAGGGGTAAGCATTGTAATGAGAGAGACAGTATGTATATGAATAAGTACATACACCGAACACAGAGTAGTTGGAAGGTTATGTGGTAGTCAAGTAGCTGGGTGACCTGGAATGGTCTCCAGAAGGAATCCGTTGAAGGAATCCATGAAGTGTAAGAAGTGAGATGAGGAGGAGAAGATTCCCGGCATGTTAGACAATCAGTGAGAATGGATAAACATGCAAACACGACTGCATAATAAAGTAGATAGAAGGGAGTAAAATCTGAGAACACCTGAAAGCTAGAAAATGGCTGCATTTTGGATCACAGAATGAAGCAGACCATTTTCTCTTGTGTTATTTTTTGTTGTTGTTGTTTTATGGTTTCTCCCATTCATTGTAATTGTTCTAAACAACATGACTAAGGTGAAAATGTGTTTAATAGAAATGTATGTGTAGAACCTATGTAAGCCTTCACACCGCCTCAGGGAGGGAGTGGGAGGGGAGGAGCCAAGGAGGGGGAGGGAGGGAAAAAATCTAAGATATATGGAAGTGATTGTAGAAAGCTGAAAACCAATAAAATAATTTAAAATTTTAAAAGATATAAAAAAGATCACATTGGAGTTTTCAATGCAAAAATAAGGAAGCATTGATACTATTTAAAGAAATCCTATGCAAATTTTAATATAAAAATGAAAAGTATTGTAAAGCAAATGACAAGTTCATCTAGACTTTCAATTTATCCATCCATCCTTCAGCTGATTTTTTTTTTTCAATATGTTGCCTTCCTACAATAGAATGTGAGCCCCTGGAAGAAAGGAACTGTAATTGTCTATTTTTATCTTTAGTACCTGGTACATATTAAATGCTTAATAAATTTTAAAAAGTTTTTTAACCATTCATTAATCTTTGGGCAAATCTAGGCATTCATCTATTATGTTTGTTTACAGCAGTAGTGAAACAAAGAACCCTCCTTTAATTTTTTGAGTAAAAGTTCCTTTTGTCAGTCCTTTATTCTAGTATGAGAATTTAGGTAAAGACAATTTTTCATACACAATTGAAAAAGAAAGCATTCCTTTCCCCAAAAATGTGTTCTCATTCCCTGTTTTAATTGAATGGGAGCTTGCCAGGAAATTTCTGGTTTTGACTAATAAAAGACAATACTAAGAAAACAGGTTAGTGTAGACACTTTGCCTGCCAATGGAGGTTCTTAATGACAACAAGGAAAGGGTTATGCAAATCCAATTTAAAAAATAATTCTCTTGGCTAACGTACAATGAATCTTTTTCATCCAGGAAACTATGACGCAAATTGTGCTTGGGAAAGTCACAGGAGAATAATGTGTCTCCTCTTTCTTTTTTTTTTATAGGATCACTTTAAAGCAACATTCATGCTCCTTCTAAACTGAGATGAAACTGGGATCCTTATAAAATATTCAATTATTTTCATGTAGGCTAAGTCATCCTATAAGTAACTCAACTGCTTGCCAAGGGAGTGTATACATGTATGTCAAGGAAAATAACACTGAGTTCACTGTGTTATTTGTCATATTGTAATAATTTAATATAGATTTTGAAATGTGTTTATTCTAGTAAATAGCAGGCTTATCCTTAAACTGAAGGACAAAATGCAACATGAGTCAGAGTTAGCACATCCAAACAAAAATGGAAGGTTTTCTCAATATTTCACTCTTAGTACTGGTTTGCCAGTTCACATATATGGATTCTTCATCTGACTATAGAGAACACACAGTCTATCAATACCCATATTGTGTGATTTTTGTCTGTGTATATCCTCTCCTTTATATGTCAATCAGTCAGTCAGAGCTTGGTGCTGGGGATGAAATGACAAAAATGAAAGAATCCCTTACCTCAAGGACCTTGAATTTTATCAGAATAAAAAATATTTATACATATAATCACATTAAATATACATGTATAAGAAATACCTTCAAGATAATTTTCAAGGTGATTGATTATAGTAACAATAACTAGTTCTTATCTAGTACCTACTGTGTGCCAGGCATTGCATAAGTTCTTTCCAAACATCGTCTCATTTGATCCGCACAACAACCCTGGAAAATAAGTCCTAGTATCATCCCATTTTAAAAATGAGGAAACCGAGCAAACAGGTCAAGTGGTTTGCCCGAGATCATATGGCTAGTGTCTGGAGCTGAATTTGCATGTTGTTACCTAGTTACCACTACTACTATTGGGAAGGAATCAAGAAAGGGCTCTTGTACAAGATGGAATTTGGACTTACTTTCAAGGAATTTGGCGATTCGAAAGGGCAGAAAGGAGGAGGGCATTTATGCCTTGCAAAAACGCAGATCTTCCAAGATGGAATGATTGATATGAATAGGACTAAAGTTTATTTGGCTGGACTGAAGAATCGGCAAAGGTATATCCAGAGCATGCCCCAAGTCCTAAAGATCTTCTTGTTCTTTTAATCCTGCCAGTCCCAGACACTTATGGTTGTGTGACCTTGGACAAGTCATTGGAACTGTTTGCCTCAGTCTCCTTTTCTGTAAAATGTGGATAGCAATAGCACCTACCTCCTAGAGTTGTTGCGAGGGCCAAATGAGATAATAATTGCAAAGAGCACTTATCACCATACCTGACACACAGTAAATGCTATATAAATGCTAGTTATTGTCATTGTTAATGTTGTTTTTGTTTTATTGACTATCCTTCACTTTCGCTATATTATAAACTCTCTCCATCATATATTTCCTAGGTGATATAGATGACTGATAATGTAAGTAACTGGCCTCTGCAAAAGCTCTGCTGGGATATTTTCTTACTCAGTTAATCAATAAGCATTTATTAAATGCCTACTGTGTACTAATCTCTGGAAAGACAAAAAGGGGTGAGATACAATCTCTGCCCTCAAGGAGTTTACAATTATGAATTGTGAAAAGGATCTGTGCCAATAGAACATATATTCTGACAGATTCTACCAAGGTAGAAATACTTTGTGCTGAACACTAGTGATGGGCACAGTGTCTGGCATTTAATAAACATATTTTCATTCATTCATTCAGATTAGCTATGAGGTAATGCATAATTCGGTCAAAGCAATTCTCAGAGACCATCGACCAATTTATAACAAATGATGGCCAGTATCAATAAAAGGAGTCTTTTACACAATTACAGAACCTTAGAATATGAATAGAAGAAGTGAAAATTTTACTTTTGCCTGATTTACCTAAATAGATCAAAGCTAAATTAGGTAAATTAGGCTACTTATATAAATAATTTTCTTTGTCGTTTATTTGGGTTCACTAACAATGGCACTTCACATGTGTCTATCACATTTCACCTTACAAAACTTATCTAGTCAGGATTTTAGTTCCTTCATGTCTAGTCTGTGACTTTGAGTAAATCATGTAACTTCTTAGATCTCGGTGCCCTCATGTGTAAAGAGAGATAGTTGAACTGGATGAACTCTAGAGTCCCTTACTACTGTAAATCTATTTTCCTGTTGTTTTCTTTGATCTTCATAAAAATATTTGAGAATGAGCATTACTATCTTGATTTTAAAGATGAGGCAGCTGTGACTGAAAAGGGTTAAATGGCTACCCCAAAACCATATAGTTGAGTAAGATATACTGCTGGGATTTGAACATAAAGCTACTTATTTCTAGCCAAACATTCTTTTATAAGAAAAAAAGCAGTCTTTATTAATTATCAAGCTTCTATTCTGACTCCTTCCTACTTCTTAATTTCCAGTTAAATAAAACAGGAAAATAATTTCCATAATATTATGCATTTTTCAGAAGCAAATTTTCTCATTGACCATATCCAAAAATATACGTCTCATCCTGAATGTGGAGTACATCACTTCTGTCATGTGGTAAGCAACATGCTTCACCCAGTCTTTAAAATTGCAATTAGTCATTGCATGGATTGCAGTTCTATAATTTTGCAAAGTTATTTTTCTTCATAATGTTGTTGTTGTTGTATAAAATGTTTTCTTGGTTCCACTCCATTATATATCAGTACTCACAAGTTTTCACAGGTTTCTCTGAAAACAATCCTTTCGTCCTTTCCTATGTCACAATAATTTTTCATTATATTCACATGACATTATTTTTTCAGTCATTGTCCCCTTGATAGCAACATTTTTATTTTTACAATTATTTTCCATCACAAAAGGGCTGCTATAAATATTTTTGTCCATATTGGCCCCTTTCCTTTTCCTTTGATATATTTTATGTGTAGGCCTGATAATAGCCCTAGCTCAATACTCCTACTGTGAGAGCACAGATGTGAGAGGCTATGAAAACCAGAATGTCCTCGTGAATATTGCTCACTAGTAACAGTGATACTATTTCATCAAATTCCTTTCCAAATTCTTATGTGACTGTTGTGAATGACTGTCTGTCTCTAAAGTGCCAGGCATAGCACTCCCCTACAGCTGCCTACAAGCCTTCTGTTCCATATGCCACAAACAATTATATTATGTCTGTGAAGTGAAAACTTTCTCTTTTTTCAAAATTCACCTCAAATCTAACTTTGTCTATACACACATTGTCTGTCCCCTCAAATATCTTCTAAATGTGTATGCCTTCTAATTTCCGATAATGTGTATGTGAGTATATAGGTGTATTTGTGTGCAGATGTGTATATAATATATATTGCATGTACATATTACCACACTTACTTGTGTGTGTGTGTATAAATGAGAACTTAACAGAACCAGAAGAGTACCCTATGCCCAAGTCAATTGATTCTATCTCTATTCTATCTCTAAACTATTTTAACAGAGAAAAAAATCAGACCTCTAGTTTGGCTGACTTGACCAATCATTGTGTTGCACATAGACCCACCCTTTAAGCTGCAAAAAGGTAACGAATTAGGGCAAGTCTACCTAGAAATTGTATATGAAATCTAGTACATGGACTGGTCACCATTATCTCATTTACATTTAAACATGTGAAAGTCTAAAAATCATCTGATTTTTAATCTATGTTTTACATGGACTTTTATCCGTGACTATGACCAGGAATGAGTTATTGACAGCTGATCTGGGGGCTTTCTTCTGAAAAACTTCCCTCTATACTAATGTACTTGAAAAAATAATGAAGAAGTTAGGAAAGCACCAAGCCCTAGGATTGCCACCCATGCGTGTGGATTTCTTGGCTGTCTCTATTGGTGTATGGAGGAAAGGGACAAAACCTGCAGGGCTATATAAATAAAGACAGATTCTCTGTCTTATTTCATCTCCAAAGGAGACCTCTACTCTCTTAGACTTCAAGTCCCATTCAGACTTCCTGAAGATCTGGCAAAATTGTTTCTCAGTCACATCCAAGTCTTTGTGATCCCATTTGGGGTTTTCTTGGCAAAGATACTGGAGTGGTTTGCCATTTTCTTCTCCAACTCATTTTATAGATGAGGAAACTGAGGCAAACAAGGTTAAGTAACTTCTTCGGGGTAGCATGGTTCGGATGCATCTGAGGCTGGATTTGAACTAAGGAAGATGAGTCTTCCTGACTTCAGGCTGGGCACTCCCAAACAACACCCTGTAGATGCCTGAATGTAGCTAATCTAATGAGAGATTAACTACAGGTAAATACACCAAACCTGAACAGACCTGCAGCACTCTGAGATTATTCCTAAATTAAGTATTCTCCCCCTCCCAAATTACCTGATATCCTGTTATTATTACCCAACCTCTCAGATACAGAAAGTGGCAGAACAGCTTCACCTGATAGAATTCTTTTGGCTTGCCCTAAAGCTGTGTAAAACCCTACGTAAGTATGTATCTCACTCTCTTCCATAGTTGCCGACCACCTAGTACTTAGCCACTCAACTGGTGCTAATGAAAGTTTTTTGTCTAGCCTCATCTCTTGATTATTGACCTTCAGTCATAAGGACATAGGAGGGAGGAAGGATCTCACGGTTGAGGCATGCTAGTTTTTCAAATCCCTAGTCAGAAAAGCAGAAAAAGTCAAAAGCTGAATATAAAAATGAAAAACACTGATTATTTTATTGAATTTTTCAAAAGTCTTAAATATCACTCTTCCTTCTTATTTCCTTAGTCTATTACTTAAATCTATTTTAAATCTCTACTTAACATTTGAATGTCTTTTGGGCTAAGCCTCTTTGAAACTTGGGCAAATGATATAGCATGTTCTAGGGCATGGTGTTGAACTCAAATAGAAATTGATCTCTGCAAGTTGCAAAATGACTTAGAAAACCACAAATTTATACAGATAGAAACATAGATGAAGATGTAGACATAGATACATATTCATAGACATATGTATCTGTATCTATGTCTATATGTATCTCTATATATTTTGTCTATATCTGTGTCTATATCTATATCTATATACATATAAATAACATTTTTTTAAATGTATGGAGTAAAACTGGCATTTCATAACAGTATAATAAAAAAGATGGTTATATTTGAAACTAAAAATCTATTAGGTAAAATTTGCTATTCCTTTTCAATATATCATAAAGTTATCATGTAAATTTCTTTTTTTCCCTTTTTTCTTCCCTCCCCCCTGCCCTAGAGATAGCTACACACACACACACACACACACACACACACACACACACACACAAATCATCCTAAACATCCATTTATCAGTTCTTTCTCTGGATACAGATAGCATATTCCTTCATAAGTCCTTTATAATTAATTTAAGTGTTTATAATAGGGACAATCAAACTTAATGCAATAAATAAAAATACCACTATATATGTAGAGTTATATATATACATATATGTATATATAGATGCATATATATACATATATGTATATATGTACATGCATATATATGTATATATAGTGATTTTTTATTTATTGTGCTTAACATGTCCCGGGAGTTTTGACTTTGACACATGCCCCAGAGCACTAGACTGGGGAACTGAGTTTGAATTCTGACTCAAAAACCTACTAGCTATGTAGTCCGAGCAGAATATTTGATCTCTCCAGTCTTCTCTTCCTCATCTGTAAAATGGGGATAATACAGGTAGGAAGAGGATTATTATGTGGATAAAATGATATTAAAGAATGTAGCAAAATTAAAAGTGCTAACTGTGAATAATTGTTACTATTTCTCCCTCACTTACCTGGATAACTGGCTCAATCGTCTATAAATTCAACTAATAGAGTCTAAGAATTGTGGTAAGTGTGTACAGCTGTGTGCCCATGGCTACAGGGGCACCCAGCTGTCTACAGCTGGCAATTATGTCAAAACTTATTTAAGATGCATCAGTGTGTCTCCTCAACACTGGTATGAATAAGAGCTGTGGTGGTGGCAGAAATTAGGCCCACATTTGTAGGAGAAGGTTCTTGAAATTGAGCAAATTGAAGAGGGTAAAATAAATCTATGAATGGGATTTAAGTGGAACAAATCTATGAATGAGATATGAACAGGCAGAGAGAAAGATGAGGCACACAAGTGAAAGCAGTGTGCTTTGTGTGGAGAGATCCTTTACCATAGATACCATTTCATTGCAGAGGGCTGAAGAAAACTATGGCAGCTCTAATGGAAAGCAGTCCCGGGACTAAATAAGGAATACTGGGCAGTAAACTTAAATATCTCAGTACTGTAAACACCTATGATTTCATCCTCCACTGCTGCACTTCAAACTTCTTCATGCCTTAATAGACCATCCTGTGAGACATTGGGGATGGATGGGGGGTGGGGACAAATCTATTAGCCAATGACCAGTGGTCTGAACTGAAAAATAGACACAGAGGCTGTCTCTAGGCCTTTGCAGTCTAGTAGAGTGTGTCCTTGCTTTCCTTATAGAACCTTTGAAAACCGAGGCACTCAAAAAGCATTTATTAAGCTCTTACTGTGTACCGGACCCCAACTCTAATTCATAATGGGGTCCCTCCAAGGTGGCATTGTGCAAAGAGAGGGCCTAAAATGAAATTTAATATTCCTCATTTCTCGTTTGTATTTCTTTTATATATATTTTCGTGGAAATCTGTGTGTGGGGGATATTCTGAATGCCAGCACATGTTCTTCTAGTTTCCTGAGGGTGTTAAAAAGATGCCAAGCATATCTAAGAGGGACAAAATTCTGCATAACTACAGTGAAAGTCTTGCACTAGCTTATGAGGGTAGACTAAAGAAAAGAAAAGGGAGCTAATGATGTTGGAGGATTTGGAGAAAGGTTGACTTGAATCTACTGTTTGTAGAAGCTATGGTGCATGAATTAATTGGTGGCAAATGGGAAAAAAAGATGCTAGATGCTTGCTTTTAAACTTCTATAATCACTAAAAAAAAGTTAATGGCAGAATATTTTTTACTCTCTAATTTTGAGGAACCTGGAAAGAAGTTCACTATTCACCTTGTAGATATAGTTAAAGAATAGTGGTGGAATTTGTTTCTTCTTTCCTGGAGACACATCTAAGTTTGTTTGTTTGTTTTCCTTCAACTCTGCAATACTTTAGGTTTCCAGATGGCCATTATTATATAAGTATAGTCTTCGCTGTCCAAAACTAGATGGCATTTTTCTTTATTGCTTAGATGCAATATCCTTTCTGTATAAGTAACTTTGCAATGAAGTTAGTTGGTATGTAATCTTTCCTGTCTGGAATTTTTCTTCACTCTATATAAGATAATACTTCAACCACAGGATGGTAATGATTCAAAGAATTACTAACTCATGACTATACATCAAGTAAAGATTTCCCAATTTCTCTAAGAAACAGACAGACAAAATCTGATGTCAGACTTGCACAGCCTTTCCTAAATAACAGAACCATAAAAGGGGAGAAACAGAAAACAGAAAGCAGGCTTCTTTCTAAAACCTTTTGCTAAGCCATACTGAAAACACCGAGGTATGTAAATATAGATATTGGCATTGATTTTAATGAACACATCGTGCTCTAGTGGCTAGAACACCAAACTTCCAATGCTAGCTTTGTGATCACGGGCCTGTCATTTAAACTTTCTCATCCTTATTTCTTTCATCTGTAAAATGGGGATCATGATACATGTGATAACCTACCTAATAGGGTTGACAAAAATTTTGCAAATCTTTAAGTAATAGAAATGTAAATTATTTATCATATTACATATATTTACATATAAATTGCATAATCCCTGATAATCACAACACCTAAACTATATATGGATTTAAAATATTGCTCAATGTAATGTTCTAATCCTGTGTCTTGACTGCAAACATTGAGTGACAAAATTAAAAGTCATAAACTTCTTAAGTTTAAAAGTACTGGGCAGCTAGGTGGTACAATAGATAGAGTACTGGCCCTGGGATCAGGAGGACCTCAGTTCAAACCTGACCTCAGACAACTGATACTTACTGTCCCTGGGCAAGCCACACAACCCCAAGTGCCTCACAAAAATAAAAACAAAAGTTTAAAGGTACCTAGGTACCAATTACTGCACCTTCATTTTACAGATAAGAAGGTTAAGTGACTTTTCAAAGGTAAGAGAATGAGCTATAGGCCCAAATGACAGAAATTTTCTCTTTTTTTCCCCCATTACATGAAGACTGACAAAATTTTGATAAAAATGAGGAGAGGAGAACAGAAAGAGAGAGGGGAGAGGAGGGAAGGGAAAGAGGAATCTTGTTACATATTTAGTTAACTACCTGTAAAACCAAGACTCATATGTTTAACCCTGATAAGTATCTAGCACAAGAGACTTAAATGCTAATGGTGCCACAGATGATGTGACAATTAACAACTAAATAATTAAATTAATTATAAAACAAGAAGGCTTTCTGAGCATTCAACTCCTGCTAAGGAGCTAGCAGTGATAAAATGAAAAAATGTGTTAGCCCACTAAGGGTTTAACTTTAAACTTTTCTTCTTCGAAAAGATGATCTCTTTTGGCCTATATTTTTCCCATAATATTTTCTCCACTAAAAGAATATCTCTTTGATTAACATAAAGTCAGTGATATGAAGTCAATAAAAATAGTTGTTTCATTGAACTCAAGCCTTAGTGCAGATAAAATTATTAATCTTTAATCTCCCCTTATTTAGAGACAACCTTTTCAAATGGAAATTATGTGATGTAGTTGTAACCCAAGTGTAGGTTATTTAACATAAAGCAATGATGCTCAGTTTCAGATTTGGTCCTGACTCACTTTGTCAGCCAGGGGTTAAAATTATATCAAGTATTGACCCTCCCTCCTCCCCCACATATTCTGATTCAGTGACATCTGACTCCTTGCTGTTTCTCATGTAGGACTTTTCACGTCCCAATTGAGTATTTTCACTGGCTGTCCCTTCATTCCTGGCAATTTGTCTCTACCTCCTTGCTTCCATAGCTAAATACCCACCTCATATAAGAGGCCCTTCCTGATCCCCTTAACGTTGTTGCCTTCTCTCAGTTGATTGCCTTCAATTTATCTTGTGTATTTCTTGTTTGTACAGTTGCTTGAATTCTGTCTTCTTCATTAGACTCTAAACATCTTGAGGCCAGGATTCTTTTTGGTATTTCTTGGGCTATTTCAGTTTGGTTTGACTTGATTTGGTTTAGTTTTTCTTTCTTTTTTTCCCTTTTTTTGTGTTCTCAGTACTTAACACAGTGCCTATCACATAGTAGGTGCTCAGTAAATACTTGTTGCTTTGACACTACTTCTTGAACATTAGTCATGATGACTATGATGCTGCTTATTTAACATTCATCATCTCACTTTCCATCACTTTGCTGATTATTTTAAATTTTGATTCATCTACTGAGAAGCAGCATAATGTAATGAATAGGATACTGAATTTGAAGTCAGGAGGACCTAAATTCAGATTCCATGTCAGAAGTCTAAGCACCAATGTGATGTTCACAGTGCCTACGGCAGCCATGAATATGCTGGTGCAATTCTGAATCGTGAAATATAACAGACGATCCACATGGAAGACAGAACCAAAACATTTATCCAAACACCAGAAAGCCAAATCCATCATAGTAACAGAATAACACACATAATAAAACACAATAACAATGCAGACGACAACACCAGCCTTAAACCTTTTTTCTGTAAGGCTTCCCATAAACCAGCTTCATTAAACAAATCACAAACAAGCTCTTTCGCTCACACTAGCCAGCTGCCTGCTTACCTGCATCCTTCCTAGCTCTGACTGCTCTCAGACTAACTTCCTCTCACCTCTTCTAGCTCTGTCTCTTCCTGTTCCATCTTTCCTGCTCCATCCTTCCTGTTCCACTCCTTCCTATTCCATTTGACTTAGATGTGGCTCAGGCTTCCATATGACCTAGGCAAGTCACGAGCCTATTAATGAATGGGAAAGGTCTTCCCATTTAAATTACCATTACAGACACTCACTAGCTATCTTACTCAGGCCATGCAATAACTTCTGTATCTCATTTTCCCTTCTGTAAAATGAAGGAGTTTGACTCATTGGCCTCCTATGTTCCCTTCTAACTCCTAATCTATGATCTAATAATGACCCTAAAATCATGTCTTCCATGATTCATTAGCATATTGCAACAACAAAATGAATGTTAGTGGTATCATGCAGGTCAGTGACATATAGTTTCTCACATACCCTCCTGTCTGTATTCAAAGTCAATAAAAGATGAAAAAATAATGTACTTTAACACAATTCACAATGAATTAAGAAGTAGGAAGCTGTAGAATATTTAGTGTACTGCACAATGGCAAAGGATGTCCAAATCTGAAGCAGTTCCAGGGGAGAGTCAGAAAGATAAATAGAGAACATGAAGAGCAAAAGTAATTAAGTTATTTACTAGAGAAAATGAGGCCAAAGGGTAATTCAGGAACATTGTACGAGTTTCTGAGCAATTATTTCTGCTTCTTCCCTTTTACTCACACTCATTCTTCCCTGTGCTAGAATACACTCTCCCATCAGCCACCTCTGCCTATAGACGTCTTCAAGTTCTATTGACCCTTCAAGACCAATCTGAAATGCTTCCTCCTTTTCTCATAGACCCCAATAAGAGTAATTTCATGTCATCCCAGAGAATTTTAGATTCATCCTGTGCACTTGTGTTCTAATTCAACTCTTCTATGTCTAGTCTGGGTGCACTTCATGTGCTAAACTGTTGGGATGACAGGGACAAAATTCTCATAAGATGAGCAGGCATAGATGAGATGTATTCTGCTTCAGTGGAGGGGAGGGGAGTAAGCAATTATATAGTGCCTACTGTGTGCCAGGCACCATACCAATTAAGCAAATATTATCTCATACCAATCCTGCGGGTTAAAGATATGCAACGATTTCCCTAGGGTCTTACAGCTGGATATGATCAAAACTTGGAGAGCAGCTCAGATTTCTCCAGATTCCAAGTTCAGTGACCCTTCCACTCCACTCCATTGCCTCTAATCTTGGTCATCTGAATACATTCTCAACAATTAGCTGTCATTTGGGTGGGGTATTACCACAGGGCATAGAATTTTAGTATTTCAGTGTTATATAGCACCCTCAAGTATATTCTGTTCCAACCTATGCCTGAACAAGAATCTGATCCATTAAGTCTGTTATCCAGAATCAGTAATTTTGTACAATACATTTTACTCTTCAGTTCACTGATTCATTGATTTACACTGAACTGCCCTCTTTAATAGGACTCTTTCACCCTGTCTAATTTGTGACTAGGGTCCTTTGTTGTGAGGTCAAAGTTCAAAGTTCATTCTGGGGCTAATTAATAGAGTGGAGCTACCACATTCATACCTTGGGGCAATGGGGGAAAGGCAGGACAAAAGGGAAGGAGATGTTAGAACCTAGTCATTTAGCATCATGCTCTTATCAGTTGTGCCAACAGGTCATTTGCCATATTTTTTATTGACTTATGTACCTTTCTTACTGGATTCTCTTTCCCATTCTCCTCCCCTATTTCCCTCATTCCTTCTCTACCTCTTTACCTTCCTTCTCTTTCTCTCTCCCTCCATGGTCTGTTTCCCCTCCTCTTCCTCTCCATTTTCCCCTTTCTATGTCTCACTTCCTGTATCTCTACCTCCTACTTTATTTGTCTCCCTGTTTCTGCTATTCTTTCTATCTGTGTCTACATCTTTCCTCTATCTGTTATTATCTCAATTATATCATTGTAAGCAAAAAGACTCATTGTTCACTCTTCAGTTTGTTAAACAAGATGGTGTCCAGTTCTATCTAAGAAGGAAAAAAATGAAATTAATTTAATAGGACTTTGTTCTTTTATTTGATCCTACTAATTTATTAACAAGAATTCAGTTATCTTCAAAGTGAATATGAATTAATTTCTAATTATGTTTTCCAATTATTTTTCCCTTTGTAGAAGTTAGGTTTATCATCCTTCATTTTTAGGATACTGTATTTTTCCTATAAAAAATAAATGCACTAACTCCACTGATATCTTTTGGGGTCTACACAAATTTTCTTAATCATAGCTATGACTTGTGCATTGGTTTTGACCGGTTTGCTTTGTACTTAAAAAATAAAACATTAGGGTTTTTAGATATCTGCATCTGTTTACAGATGCATTTAATCTTAATCCATGTTTTTTTCACTGATTCAAAACAGTGAAGAATCCCTACCTTCTAACATCAATTCAATTTTTTATGAAAATAAAATTTAAAAATATATACTTTAAAAACCGTTTTGGAAGAATCTATTCCTGTTCTAGTATTCCCTTCACTATCCAGTAAAATAACATCATTTCTCCTTATCTTTCTGGTACTCTGGCTGTGAATGACTTCCTGTGCCTTTTTATGTCTTATTTTTTTCATCAGCTCCAGGGATCTATTTGTGTGAGAACACAAGGTATTTTAAAGGAAATGGAAGTGCACATCATTCTCCTCCTCTAGAAAGTGAGGGGGTTTATCTAGATGATGTCTGAGTGCTCTTTCAGCCTTAAATTCTAGAATTCAATGTAAATAGTGCCCCTTTGAATTCTCACACAGTTCTTAACTTATCTGACTATTTTTATCACGCTTCAAGAGGTACATCTGGTCAAGTGTGAGCTCTACTTGATGGAATGACTACTTTTTAGTAACGTTTTGAGGACAAGCCAGGGAAGAGAAGGTATTATTTTAATTAATTGATATCTCCCTATTATGTGATCTTTATTTCCAAATAGATTCTCTCCCCCTCCCTACTACACAAAGCACTAATACTTGTTACAAAGAACAAAGGAGAAAAAAAATTAAGTTCAGTCAAACTAACATATCCACCAAATCTGACTCAAAAGCAACAATTCACATTCATAACCCCATGCTTCTGCGAGGGGAGAAAGATTCAAGTTCTATCTAGAGGAAGAGATGAGATATTAAAGATGAGATACATGCTATCACATTACAGTCATGTGCCACAGTAGCTTTGTCCATTCTTCAGTTAGCCAATAGGCATCTTCTTTTTTTCCAGTTCTGCAACAAGAAGTGCTCTTAGTTGTGAACTGATCCAACCATCCTGGAGAGCAATTTGGAACTATGCCCAAAGAACTATAAAATTGTTTATTTCCTTTGATACAGCAAGATCACTACAAGATCTGTATCCCACAGAGATCATAAAAATGGGAAAAAGACTCACATGTACAAATATATTCATAGCAGCTCTTTCTGTGGTGGCAAAGAATTGGAAATTGAGGGGATGTTTATCAATTGAGGAATGACTGAACAAGTTGTAGTGTGTGAAATAATAGAACAGTATTTAGTACTATAAGAAATGATGAGCAGGTCAGCTTCAGAAAAACCTGGACTTATATGAACTGATGCTGAGTGAAATGAGAAGAATCAGGAGAGCATTGCACATAGTAACAGTAACATTGTGCAGTGATGACTGACCTTGATAGACTTAGCTCTTTTCAACAATGCAAGTATCTAAAACAACTTAAAAAAAACATGATGGAAAATGCTATCCACATCCAGAGAAAGAACTTTGGAGTCTGAATGCAGAGAGAAACATACTATTTGCTCTCCTTTTCTTTTGTTGTTTTGTTTTGTACCTTCTTTTTCATGGTTCTTCCTATTAGTTCTAATTTTTTACATCAAGACTAGTGTGAAAATATGTTTAATATGAATGTATAAGTGGAGCCTATATCAGATTGCATGCTGTCTTGGGGAGGGGGGAGGAGAGATGGGAAGAAAATTTAAAACTCAAAATCTAGTGGAAGTGAATGTTGAAAACTAAAAATTAATTTTATATATATATATACATATATGTATACACACACATATGTATGTAGTGTTCCTATACACATTCTGGTATATATGGAAACTGTCTCTTGTACCTATAAAGACTATATGCTTAGCAGTGAAATCTGAGTGTCAAAGACTATGGATATTTCAGCCACATCCTTAACAGAATTTCAAATTGCTTTCCAGAATGGTCAAATCAATTCACAGTTCCACCAACAGTGTGACTGTGTGCCTTTCTTTCCACATCTCTTTCCAACAACTACTATTCAAAGGGATCTTTTAAATGGGTCTAACATCCATTTACCTTTGAGAGATTACTTTACTACTTCAAAGAAATTGTTGTCAAGGCAGAGATACTTTTACTGACATAGATTACATACTCTCCACGCTTCAGTAAATACTTTCACTAGTTGTTGTAGGGGAAAAATGTCTTTACCTGGTGGCTAGCCCTCTGGTAAAGTCTCTTTCCAAATTTAGCCAGGCCAAGCCTTAAATAGCAAACAGTTCCTTAAAAGGCCCACAATGAAAGCATTTCTGGAACCTTGAATACCATTTAGGCTGTGATCAGGTGTCAGAGTGAGGCTTTGGAGAAACTAAGAGGGCAAGAGCTCATATTCCTTCCTATCATAGCCATCCAGAAAGTTGTTAGAAGAACATAATGTAAATGGAGTGGAGTCTATACTAAACTTAACTCCTTTACTCTTGTTTTTTCTATTTTATATAATTCAGGTCTTCTTCCCCTCACCTATGAAGACTTTAATTTTCCTTACTTAAATAGAATGTTCCTGCTTGTTTGTGAGGAGTGAAACCCCAGCACTTATTTGTGTGAATACCATTCATTTTGAGTTGGTAGCTGAAAATTGTCTTGACAATGAAATGTCAGTTTCAAATGGTATGTGTTACTAGGAAATCTGCCCAGAGATGCAGTACAAGGTCTCAATGTACTTACTAGGAGTTGCCGATGTATATCAGTAGATAAAACTGAGTTGATTCTGTAGAATTAAAAGAAAATAATTTCTTGTTAGATATATATATATATATATATATATATGTACACACATATAATAGAGATAGAGAGCGAAACAGAGGCAGAGGCACAAAGAGAGAGAGAGAGATACACAGAGAGATGGAAAGAGAGGAGGGGATAAAGAGGAGGAGATGGGGGAAGGGGAGAAGGGAATGTGGGGAGAGATGTATATAGAGAGAAGCAGGCAACGGGGGAAAGGAGGGAGATATGACAAATATGTTTTCACAATGGCTTTTAATTTATGGATAACACTTGGTAAGTCTACACTCTTGAACGGTGAAATGTTTTGAGGTGTTTTTTTCATTATATGTACATGAAACTGAGATTTCTGCATAAAAGCATTGCCTTTGTCCAAAGTGAGTAATTGCAGAGTGATGTCAAAGTCTGACTGACTCCTAGCAATGCTTTCCTGATAATGTATATATGATCATGTACTATGTATTATTTAAAAGACAATCTGCATTTAGTGGTAAGTTGAGTTGTTTTCAAAAAAGAGAATACAAATTCCCATATAAAAGTATATACATTTCCCTGTCTACCAATGGGTGGTATTCAGAAACAAGTTTAATTTTAACTTTTAAAATACTGTTTTCACGAAATTGCTGCCATGTGTTTGACTTATCCTGACATTTTCATGATTGAAGATCTTTTTGTTTGGGAGGCAAAGAGTAGGATGACAAATGAAAATCAGACAGGGAGAATGGGTATGCATATTTTTCAGAGTCACCATGCCCTTCTGGATGTGAGGGCATACTAGTTTTGCTCGTCTTTGTAGGCACAATACAATAAACACGACTGTAACATCAGAGTTTGGAACTCAGCAGCTACAGACGGGTGGAACGACTCAAATACCAAAGCATCTTGCTAAGACATTCTGGCAGCCTAAATATCAAGGAATAACCTTTTTGCCCACTTAAACATCCTAGGACAGCTCTAAACCTCTTAGTAACACATTCTGATTGTGGTAGTTCTTTATTTCATGACACCCTAAGTAATCTTATTCACTTCGGTTTCAAACAGTAAAACCTAACTGTTGAAATAAAAACATTTTGTATTCTTTTTCTCTGTGAAGGGAACACTAAATGGAGGTTTTGTTGCACAGAAATACATATTCACAGATTGTCTTTTTTGTATAATTTAATAACCAATAGCTTTTCTTATTTCCCTAATAAGAAATCCTGTTGGAGAATAATTATTTCTAAATTCTTGATAGAATTGTTCACAATATATGCTAGCTTCCTTTATTGGAAGATAATGGCTTTACTTCCTTAAAAATAATTATTCCAATTAAGTTAATTCTGTACTTTATTTTTTAATCAAATAGCACATTGTCTATTTTCAATAAAAATTCCTGTAATGCTTACAAGATTTTATCTGCAGCTACAATGTTCTCTAAGAGCCCCTCCTCCCCCTTTATGACTCTGATGGGTCATTCTTCATTTGCTTCTAGGTCTACCTATTTTTTTTCCTTAACTATGTACTTTATAGTAAAAGGTAGTCACCATTTAAGTGTTTCCTTTTAAATTTTTAGTTTTTTTTTTATTTGAAAGTATATTTTGAACACCTTTGTTATCAATTAGAAAGACCAGTGAGTTGGGTAGATGAGGGTTTGAGCTCATGGTCCTAGTTTGTCATTGGATGGCCATGGACAAGTCATTTAACTTCCCAGTTTTCACATTTGTATAAAGAAGGCACAGCACTTGAGCAGTGACAAGTTCCACTTTAGCTCTGGCCCTGCGATTCAGTCATCCTGGGAAAAGCAGCAGTTTATATAGAAAATATTGTTTACTTTTTGAAAGCATCAGTCATTCTTTTACCATTAGTCGTTTGACAATTGGATCTTTAGAGTGAAATAGTATTTGCAAAAAACTGAGAAGAATTCAAACAAGGATGACCACGAAATACATTTGTTTGCACAGTCAGGGCTGTTAGACCATCTGGTAACTGAAAAAAACGATTATCTCTTTGCCTTTTTGTATTGTTGTTATTCTTTCTTGCTTTGGAACAAAACCACTCAAATCCCACACCCCAGTGACTAATATGTGGGGTATATAGTGATTTCCATTTCATTAAAATTAACTTTACCATAAGGGAAGCACAGACTGATTTATTAAATCTAAAAGTAGCTTTTTCCTTTTGTCTTCTTTCCAGCTGCATAATTGTACCAGAAGCTTTCTCTGTGCTATTATTTGGGATGGGATGGGGGAGAAGGGTACTGGGAGAGATGAAATTCCACTTGAACACTTGCTTTAAGCTGTTTCTCAACTCTGGGAAGGAATCAGCAAGTTAAAAATCTGTATAATCGTTATTTTGTTCTCCTACTCCTAGATCCTGTTCTGGAGAATAGAGAGGTCTCAGGGGCAAAGGTCTGGTTCAGAGAAACCTCAGAAAAGCCTGATTTTATCCTAGGCCACTGGCAAGTCAGAAATCTGCCAAGAAGTCAAGACATTTGGAGGGACAGTCACCTAGGATTTGGGTTCACTCTAGGCTCTAGCATAGACGTAATCCCTGGCTTTGGCTGAGAATGAATCTTCCTAAATCAGATTGATCCAATAAACTTTTCTGGGCAATAACAAGTTGGAGTCAGTTTCCCAGGATCCTTTTCTTCCATTTCATTGAAATCATTTCTAGCATGTACCAGATGCAAACGGCAGAGGAAACTGTAACAATCATTGTAAGTTTGGGTAAGCAGATTTTTTTGTTGTTCAGTCTTCCCAGTAGGGTCCAATTCTTTGAGACCCCTTTGGGGTTTTCTTGACAAAGAAACTACAGTGTTTTGCCATTTCCTTCTCCAGCTCATTTTACAGATGAGGCAACTGAGGCATACAGGATTAAGTGACTTGCCCAGGGTCACATAGCTAATAAGTGTCTGAGCTCATATTTGAACTCAGGAAGATGAATATTCCTGCTCTCAGGCCCAATATTCTATACCCTGCACCACCTAGTGGCCCAGATTCATTTAGTATGAATTAAAATGGCTTCACCAGCAATGGAAACCCATATGTGCTGATTTCACATAGCAGTCTTCATCAGTCTCATGAATTTAAGGCTAAATCATTTTCCTACTGAATCTACTGTGATATTTGCAAACTCAGCTTTTAAAACACCAGTCAGTTTCTTGATTACAAAAGCTGTCATCAATAATGTAAATCCATTAAATGGTGTACTAACTGAAGTTTAACTTAATGGAAACACAAATGATTTTGTGAGATGAGGACTTTCTCCAAGAGGATTTGGAATCTTTCCTAAACTTTTCATTTATATTCTTACACACTCACACCCCAAAAAAACTTTGTGGCAATTGAATCGTTTTTAGTTGGGTAGCTGCATGTTTAGTTGAGAAAGAACAACACAAGTATTCCCTTTTTTCTTATGCAAGTCATGTCTTCAAGCCCAACAAAGTTAACTTAACCTCTTGAGAGAAACCAACTGATGTGTTGCAGTCTTTGGGGAAAAAAAAATTTTTGATCTTGTTCAGAATCAGCGCTGAGGGGTTTGCAAGTAGGTGTCATCGTGTCTCCCATTCCCTCTTGTGAAAATCAACTTGCATTTGAATATGAATCTTGACCCATAAATGTCACTGTGGTCCACTGAGCATCTTGACTTCAGCATTTCCTGTTGTAAAATGGACAACGGATAACATTTTTCCCCTTGAAGAAGGAACCTGTGACAGTGACTGTAAGTGTGTGTGTGTGTGTGTGTGTGTGTGTGTGTGTGTGTGCAGTCAGGAGAAACTGCAACACTCAGACTTTAAGAGCATGTCATCAGCCACTGAGCAGAAAATCACAAGAGAACAAAGTTTCTGGACAGCTTTTTGAAAACACCAGGATTATCATTTGTTTCCAATTCACTTCTCCCTTTCAGAGGGCTCAATCCATCCTGGATACTCTTCATCTACAGCTTAATGACGTGCCTCATAGCTGAGATGTACCCTACTGTATGGCAGATTGGGCCACCCCTCACTGTGGGGAAGAATCCCTTCCTATTCCTCATGTAGTCACTGACCAGCTGACAAGTACCTACATTGAGAGTTCAATTTCCCCAAGTTGTGTATAAAGTGTCTTTCATTATATCTTAGCATTGTAGCTAGAATAAAAGGCACCAGGAAATTGGAATGTACAGCTGTTGGAGAAAATAAAAAGTATTCCATGTTCTGACAGTCTTCAAGAAAAAAATACAAATCTAATTTTCAATGTAAGTTTAATTTTTCTCTTTAGTTCAGGATGAAGAATTTTCCTAAATTGGTATGGTTTTCAGAACTTAGGTACACCAGCCACCTGTATGCCTCTCCTTCATTACTGAGCCAAGCAGTATACTTCAGCCTTTTAAAAAAAAACATTTGTGATAGAAAACAGTCCAGAGGGGGGAAAACAGTCACAATTTTGATGACTCAGTGGCTCTAATTATCCAGTTTCTGAACTATGTTCTTTACTACTTCTCCATATATTTGGTGCTATCACACATGTTTGAGGTATTTCTCGCTCTTTCACAATTCTATCAGCAGAAGGATAAAAGTGAGGGAAATGTGATTAAAAACTCAAAGGCTTCTAGTGGTGTTCATAAGATCATAGATCTAATTCTGGAAGGGACCATACAGGCCATTTGGTGGAACCCTCTTATCTTTTAAATGAGGAAATTGAGGCTCTGAGATTATGTGATTTTGACAAGGCTCATCTAGTAAAGATTTAAACCCTGGTCCTCAGTTTCCAGAGCTAGTGATCTTTCCAATACATCCATTGCTTATTAGCTAATCTGATAAAACATTTGAATAAATTGAGAAGTGGCAAATAGGGTAGACATTAAAATAAAGTCTAGCATTACCTGGGGATTTCAGTTCAATTCAACATTTATTATATTCTTACTATATATCAGACATGATAATGGACACAGGGAATACAAGGAGCATGGATATTTATTTGTGCTACTTCTGTCTCCATCACCATGATAATTGAAAACTTATCCGTGTAATTCCTGTTCAATATTGAAATAGGTTTAAGATTACAATTTTTCATCACAGAAAACTGAGGTTGGGAGACAGTTTCAGTTGTTCTAAGGAGTGTTGTCATGTACACATTGTGAATGCCTGTTTGAAGCAAATGTGACTCACAGGTATCCAATGTGGCAACAAAATCTAGTTGATGGAGCTCATTAGGGCAGTTTGAAACATCTGCTCTCCCTGTTCAAAGGGCTAGAATTCTCTGATTGCTGCTGTTAGTCATATGCAGAGAAAGCAGACATCTGGGTATCCAAGTGCCAGCAGGAAGGCTCATGAAAAAAAATGGCCCTATTGAGCAATCTTTCTTACAAGGAAACTACCCACCAAGATGTTCTGTAGCCTTTAAATCACTCCAACCATGGCAATCTATTCTGTGAACAAGCTCAGTTATTGTTGAAGTAACACTGCCAACAACCAGCGTCACCACATCCTGTGAAAGAAAGCCCCTGTCTTTTGAGAGGAAAGAGTGGGAATATACAACTGAGCTGAACTGGGCTACAGAGGTGCTGGTAAGACTTAAACAAATGATTGCTTTTTCTGAGCACAATAGGGGGAAAAAATGTGCTAAAAGTCATACTGAAAAAAATTTATGCTCAACCAAATTGTGATACTCACTCATCTAAAAAGCTTTGCTCATTCATTCTGGAGAGATTAATCACAGAAAGGAGATCAAAAAATTCTCTGAAACAGAAGGGAAATAATTCAGCTGTAAATCATAGGACAGGGCCATCATGAATCACAGCTGAAGGTACCAGCTCTTATGATTTAGGTGACATATAAAAAATAGCCCTCCGTGGATTGACAGTTATAGGTATAAATGATAAAATTATTCAGCAGTGATATGTTCTTTTCTTGTCATTTGTCATTTTGCATCTGATTACTTCTAAGAATTTAATTAAAGGGGCAACAGAAGCATGTACACCTTTGGTGACTCTAACAATCTGATACCTTTTTAAGCCTTTTTGAGAGAAAATACATGACTGCTTTATTCCCTTGCTTTGTTGTTTTTTTTTTTTTTTACCCCTAAATGCTGTGTGCTTCTAGACTCGTGTTATTTTTTCTTTTTTATATCATCTTACTCTTAAGGAAAAGATTTATTAAGAACATATTAAGAGTCAAATCCAAGGCATCCAATAGTTATAACATCATAGAGCTGACTTTAAATGAAACAGGCAATGAAAGTCAGAGGAACAAGCTCATCTGATAAGTAATGGCTCCAGGTTTTACTTCTGACTTAAATGCCAAATAGTATTACATTTTATTTGCCTGTTCTCTCTCCTCCCCTCCCCCACACTATCCCAAATATCCCACATTTATTTTTGTTCTCTTTCTCTTCCCTTCTTTCTTCTTTCCTCACCCTCTACACATACACACACACACACACACACACGCACACCCCAAAAACCACACATGTATAATTGCTTATGCTTAAAAATTTCACAGGAAAATAATGGACATGTTCTGGGAGGGTCTTATATCTCTAAGAAAGAGTTTAATAGAAGAGGAAAATCTCATTTTTTGAAAATAAATAAATAAACTTGAAAAACACACTTTTAACAAACAGCTCTCTAGAACATATGCAGTATTTTCATTTGCCTAAACAAAAGACTTTATTCTTATTGTAGTGCAGCAAATAGATTTTAACAAGATAAATCTTACAATAAGGTCTTTATCTCAAAATTCCTTCAAGGAAAGTGAGAATCTTAAGAAAAATTGTGACCATTATACAATGTGACCGAGCAATAGGTTCTTAAAAATACACCTATGTGTGCATTTTTATTCTTAATTAAGAACACTTAATGCCACAAGACCAATTCACTGTCACTCTAAAGTTCTGCTGGAAAACAACTTCATTGTTTTAACTGACTAAATTAAGGCTTTTCAGAGTTTCCCTCCATCTCCCAGAGCAGAAATTAAATCAGTTTTAATTTGTTTTATTTGCTAACACTGTGGGTATAATAATTGCTGCAGACTTTTTAAAATTGTTTTCGACTAGATGCTTGTCTTTAAGTTGCAATGGTCTTCTAATTCTACATGGTTTATATTCCCTTGTTAATTCTGGCAAAGTATCATGAATCCAGGTATTTAGGTTTATTGAATTTTGAAATGAGGTGATTAGTTGGTGCATGAATGAATGAATTGATACAGAGCAAAATGAATTTTATGATTTACTATGGTTTACAAGGTCCCTTGGAAACATTATGGGCAAATTGTAGAATGTATTAAGAGGTAAGATATCATGTTGATAATCAACTGAAAAATTTGCTCCAGTAAAGATATTCATGCTTTCTGCAAAAGAGTCACTGTTGAATAAGTGTTTGGCATACACAATTATTTTTGCTATAGACTCGTTCACACCATCATTTAGACTTAGGAAGCTAATGTATAAGAGTTTCTAGGACATACAATCTGTGCAGCGTGTGAGAGTACGTGTCATGTTTTAAGGTTTTAGTACATTCAAAATGTACAAGGTAATTACCAACTCAGAGATCTAATGAGATGCATGGCACTGAGCATTTTATTTTAAAGTACTAACCGAAGTGACAATTAATCACACTTCCTCCAAACGTTGTGGGTCACTAGCACAAGAAGGATTGTTTTTATGTACTCTGAGCTGTGTGGGATGATGTGAAACCTATGGCTGGGTAGACATGTTCACCTGATTCATAAGAGGTTCAATTAAGATTGCCCCATAAATAATGACGATGATATTTTCAGGCAGGCCTGGATAAATGGGTAGAAAGAATAGTAATGTTTCTTTTGTAATAGGAGAGAAACTACACAGATGTCCTCATTTCAAGTCATCTTTCCTGAATTCTTCCCCACAGAGATGCATTCTTTCATGTGAGACAAGATCCTCCTTAAAATATAATTAAAAAAAAGAAAGCCAGAGTAAATTAGACACCGATGGTGCTATCTATCATTCACACTTTAGTTAAAAGTCATTTCATTTAAACACTGCTTTCCTCTTGCTACCAAATTGAGGTCATCTGTATTAACAGAATGATTGACTTCTTCAGATTTGAAATACCTGAAAGATTTGGGGATGGGTGGGACACTCCACCTAAGGAACATGTGGTCAGCGCAGGAATAAATCACTGGATGCCTCGGTTGGGGTAAGTCACCTCACAATTTTGTCACAGACTGATCCATTTCTTTGCTCTCTCTGTGAAACATAACAGGATTTTTAGCTCATAACTAATCAAGCAAAATCTTTGAACTCTTGCTTCTGAGATTTTCCTGTGGTTATATAATTATTTCATTTACTATAGTCTTTTGAAAAAAAATACACACCAAATCAATGACTTTGAGGTTGTTCTCTGTGGTATAATGGAAGGAATCCAAAAACAGGAGTCAGAGACATGTTTTAGACAAATACTGACTAGTTAACCTCTCAGGAAGCTCCCTAGGATTATGAATTGAAGAACAAATGCAAACCTAAATTTGGAGGGTGATTTTACATTTTGAGGGTTCTCCACACCAACAAAATCACAGGTTTTCTTCTCCCATCTTCTGCTAAGAAAAATAAATACTGCTATTCATTCATCTAACAAACACTTATGGAGCAAAATAAACTACTAAATATATACGCACATATACATATATCTATATGCATGTATACTTATACAAAATAAATTCCCACACAAACCATATTTTAAAAAAGAAAGAGAAGAACCTAGACTTCAGTTTATAATATGAGTCCATCAGCTTTCTATCTGAACATGGATAGCGTATTTCATCATGAGTTTCTTGGAACTGTGGTTGGTCATTATGCTAATCAGAGTTTTGAAGTCTTTCAAAGTTGATTAACTTTACAGTATTGTTGTTATTGCATAAATCGTTCTCCTGAATCTGCTCGTTTAACTTTGCATCCTTTCATAGAAGACTTCTGAGGTTTTTCTGCAACCATCTTCTTCAATATCCTTACAACAAATTAATATTCCATTGCATCCATAGCTATTGCTTCATCATAGAGTGTATTCTTTAATAGCTTTTGGAGCCTACTTCCAAATTGCTTTCCAGACTGGTGGGGCTAGTTCTCAACTCTACTAGCATTGTATTAGTGTGCCGGTTTTCCCATATGCCTTCCAGCATTTTTTCTTTTCCTTTTTCCCCCTTACTTCCTGAGGTTGTGCCTCAGATTGTTTTAATAGGCATATTACTAATTATTAGTGACAGAGCATTTTTTTAAAATGTTACTAAGGATACCTTGGATTTCTTCTTCTGAAAACTACCTATTTGTTTTCTGATCATTTATCAATTGGAAAACACCTCTCTTTCTTGAAAATTTAATTCCATTCCCTATACATCATAGAAATTAGACTTTTATAGAGAAATTTGCTACAAATATTTCTCCTGGTTTTCTTATTTCCTCTAATTTTAGCTGCATTGATTTTATTTATGCAAAAAACCTTCAATTTTATGTAATCAAAATTATCCCTTTTGCCTCCAGTAAACATCCCTATTTTGATTTGTGCATGAACTCTTTCTCTGTACAGAGATCTGACATATAGTTTTTTCCATGTTCCATTAATTTTATATAGTGTCAGCAGTTATATCTAAATCATGTACTCATTTGAAACTTATCTTTGGATATAGTTTGAAGTGTTAGTCTATACCTAGATTCTATGAGACTACTTTCCAGTTTCCCTAACATTTTTATTTTGAATAGTAAGTCCCTGTTCCAACTGCTGGGATCTTTGGGTTTATCAAATACTATGTTACTGTGCTCATTTGCTTCCACATATTGGGTACCTGAATTATTCCACTGATCCATACCTCTGTTTCTTACCTAGCTCCAAATTGTTTCCATGATGGTTGTTTTGTAGTGTAGTTTGAGATCTGAAGGGCTGGGCCCCCTTTGCTTCCTGTTTTCTTTCCAAGGTTTTTAACTGGATCCAAAGACTCATAGATGGGGACAGTCATGTCTTGTGAGCACAGTTTGATAACTAAGGGCTTTCACACAAGATTGGGGAACATAAAGAGCCAAGATTATGTCAGTTTTAGCATGGAATCATAGCAGTGTTGGATTTTGAAGGGTCCTCAGAGATCATGCAAACATAATTGCAGAGTTGCAAGGTGTCTAGATCAGGAATCCTCTCTACAAAACTTATAGCATATGATCACCCTACCTCCACTAGAACTTTCTGAAATAGGTATTTTATGACATCAACTTCTTGTACATTGCATTTTTTTTTGATAGGGCTAGTATTAGGCATCGTTTTTTCTTCATATGAAGCTAAAATGTCTCTCTGCAATTTCAGCCCAAAGCTCTCGAGTCTGCCTTCTGTGATCAATTTATGGAAGTCTGATCCTTGGGAAATCATTTGTCATATCTGAGGACAGCGATCATGGCCCCTCCAAGACTCCTCTTTGTCTTGATGGCTGACTGAAGGGGGTTTCTTTGTTTAGTGTAGTTTTGGTCCTTACCTAAAATTTCATCAGGGTAAATAACTCAAGGTAATGAAATTGCATCAACCTAGGCAGGTAGATAGATTAGTGGATGAATTAGATAACTTGAAGTGAAGAAGAGATAATTATAAATCTGGCATTAGACTAGGCAGCTCATTTAACATGTGTCAGCCAGTTTCCTTTTCTTTAAAATGGAGAAAGTAAAAGCACATAACTCGCAGGATTGTTGTGAGAAGTCAGTAAGAATAAATGCAATTTGTAAAGTGCTTTACAAACTTTGAAGTGTCATATAAATGATTGCTATTTTTATTTTGAGTTGGTAGTTAGGTGATACAATAGCATCAGGTCTAGAGTCATGAAGCCCTGAGTACAAAAGTAACCTCAAATACTAGCTATGTCCACCTGGGTATGTCACTTAAAGTTGTTTGCCTCAGTTTACTTATCTATAAAATGAACTGGAGAAGGAAATGGTAAACCACTCCAGTATCTTTGCCAAAAAAACCTCAAATGTGGTCACAAAGAGTTGGACATGACTGAAAAACAACTGAATGACAACAATGATTATTTCCAATACAGATCAGCAACTGCTCTGCCAATGATATACAAACTATGATCCAAATTGGATATATTGTACATGGCCTTGAAGGGAGATAAAGCCTGTGATTTCATTGGCATAGGACACTGCCCAACAATGATCCCCTTTTGCTAATAAAGATTAATATTTTGGGGGCGGAGCCAAGATGATGGAGTAGAAAGACACACATACAGAGGCTGCCCCCACACAGCCCATAAAACATCTGTAGAAAGGGACTCTCAACAAATTTTGGAGCAGCAGAAGTGGAGAACAACAGAGTGGAGGAGGATCCAGCCCAGGGTGACCTTAAAGGCCTACAGGAAACGTCAGTTGCACCTGACACGGAGCGGAGCTCAGAGGGCAGAGCCCATTCCAACCTTGGCCGCCTGTGCAGGGTTAGGCGACCCGCCCTCAAGCGAGAATCTCCAGTCTCAGAATCCTCAGTCCCAGCAGCAGAGGGTCCGCAGATCCCTCAACCTTCAGGCGCCAAAGATCAGTGACAGGGTTTATTCAGCTGGCCAGGAAGGGAGAAGGGCCTTTACATTGGGCAGGTGGCAGGAGTTCTCAAGGCAGCCCCTGCAGCAGCCTGGGACCATAGCTGGATCCTAAAAACCCCTGGGGGCACTGAAGAGCTGAGTCTTACCTCAGCCCTGTGTAGACACCCTGAGACAGCTGGTTTTTGTCTCACCCTGAATGGAGGCCCTGCCACCAGTTTGACTGAATCCCACACCGCCCCCCCCCCCCAGTGCTAACTTGGTGGAACTGGAGGTCAGATGCCTGTGGAGAGGAAACTCTGCTAAGATTCTGGGCACAAAAATCCTTCCCTGTGCCCAGATCAATACACACTTGATTGTGCCACCTTGGAGGAACTGATACCTTACAGGTCCTGAGAATATACCCTACTCTTGACAAAGGACCCAAAAGTCAAGTAACTGGTTGGGAAAATGCCCAAAAAAGGGGAAAAAAAATAAGACTATAGAAGGTTACTTTCTTGGTGAACAGATATCTCCTCCCATCCTTTCAGATGAGGAAGAACAATGCTTACCATCAGGGAAACACATAGAAGTCAAGGCTTCTGTATCCCAAACATTCAAAATAAATATTCAATGGGCTCAGGCCATGGAAGAACTCAAAAAGGATTTCGAAAATCAAGTTAGAGAGGTGGAGGAAAAACTGGGAAGAGAAATGAGAGAGATGCAAGAAAAGCATGAAAAGCAAGTCAACACCTTGCTAAAGGAGACCCAAAAAATGCTGAAGAAAATAACACCTTGAAAAATAGGCTAACTCAATTGGCAAAAGAGGTTTAAAAAGCCAATGAGGAGAAGAATGCTTTAAAAAGCAGAATTAGCCAAATGGAAAAGGAGGTTCAAAAGTTCCCTGAAGAAAATAGTTCTTTCAAAATTAGAATGGAACAGATGGAGGATAATGACTTTATGAGAAACCAGGAAATCACAAAACAAAATCAAAAGAATGAAAAAATGGAAGAGAATGTGAAATATCTCATTGGAAAAACAACTGACCTGGAAAATGGATCCAGGAGAGACAATTTAAAAATTATCGGACTACCTGAAAGCCATGATCAAAAAAAAGAGCCTAGACATCATCTTTTATGAAATTATCAAGGAAAACCGCCCTGATATTCTAGAACCAGAGGGCAAAATAAGTATTGAAAGACTCCACTAATCACCGCCTGGAAGAGAGATCCAAAAAGAGAAACTCCTAGGAACATTGTGGCCAAATTCCAGAGTTCCCAGGTTAAGGAGAAAATATTGGAAGCAGCTAGAAAGAAACATCACGTATTGTGGAAATACAACAGGGATCGAAGGGCATGAAATATGATATTCCAGAAGTCAAAGTAACTAGGACTAAAACCAAGAATCACCTACCCAGCAAAACTGAGTATAATACTTCAGGGGAAACAATAGTCTTTCAATGAAATAGAGGACTTTCAAGCATTCTTGATGAAAAGACCAGAGCTGAAAAGAAAATTTGACCTTCAAACGCAAGAATCAAGAGAAGCATGAAAGGGTAAACAGCAAAGAGAAATCATAAGAGACTTACTAAAGTTGAACTGTTTACATTCCTACATGGAAAGACAATATTTGTAATTTTTGAAACTTTTTTCAGTATCTGGTAGTTGGTGTGATTACACACACACACACACACACACACACACACAGAGAGAGAGAGAGAGAGAGAGAGAGAGAGAGAGAGAGAGAGAGAGAGAGAGAGAGAGAGAGAGAGAGAGAGAGAACAGGGTGAATTGAATAGGATGGGATCATATCTTAAAAAAATGAAATTAAGGGGTGAGATAGAAATATATTAGGAGGAGAAAGGGAGAAATGGAATGTGACAGGTTATGTCTCACAAAAGAGGCAAATAAAATACTTTTCAGTGGAGGGAAAAATAGGGGAGGTGAGAGAAAAAACATGAAGCTTACTGTCATCACATTTGACTAAGGGAAGGAATAAAATGCACACTCATTTTGGTATGAAAACCTATCTTACAATACAGGAAAGTGGGGGAGAAGGGGATCAGCAGGGTGTGGGGGGGATGATAGAAGGGAGGGCAGTGGGAGGAGGGAGCAAGTTGAAGTCAACACTCTTGGGGAGGGACAGGATCAAAAGAGACAATAGATGCAATGGGGGGCAGGATAGGATGGAGGGAATTATAGTTAGTCATATACAACACGACTATTATGGAAGTCATTTACAAAACTACACAGATATGGCCTATATAGAATTGCCTGCCTTCCCAAAGGGAATGGGGCAGGGGGCAAGGAGGGATGGGGAGAAATTGGAACTCAAAGTTTTAGAAACAACTATTGAGTATTGTTCTTGCAACTAGGAAATAGAAATACAGATAATGGGGTATAGAAAGTTATCTTGCCCTTCAGGACAGAAGAGAAGATAGGGATAAGGGAAGGGAGGGATGTTAGAAGAGAGGGCAGATTGGTGATAGGGGCGATTAGAATGCTCGGTGTTTTGGGGAGGGGGGAGGGGATAAATGGGGAGAAAATTTGGAATCCAAAATTTTGTGGAAATGAATGTTGAAAAGTTAAATATATAAATAAATTTTAAAAAAATACTAAAAAAAAAAATTTTAAAAAAGGATTCATGTTTTTTAAGTTATAGTCTTAGAGAATTGCCTAGACACTGGGAGGTTATATCAGTCAGTCAATATGCATCTATTAAGCACCTTCTATATGCTAGGCACTGTGCTGAATAATGGGATTTTGGCTGAGATTTGAAGGAAGCCAGGGAAGCCACTAGGCACAGATGAGTAGGGGAACAATTCCATGCATGGGGAAAAGTTAATGAAAATCCTTGGAGTCTGGAAATAGAGTATCTTGTTGGAGGAATAACAAAGAGGTCATTTTATTGGATCACAGAGTAATGAGTAGGGAGGTAGGGGTAAAGTGTAAGAAGAATGAAAAAGTAGGAGAGTACCAGACTATGAAAGGTTGTATTTGGGAGATGATGATGAAGGGCACCAGTAACTGGTGTGATTAAGATAGACCCCTTGCATGATGTGATATACAAAGGAATCTAGAACTTCTAAGAGGAACATTTGAGAAGGAAGTATAGACAAGAGCCTATGAAAAGGCAGGGGGATGGGAGATGGAGTTTCATGTACTATAATTAAACCATTTTGTCTGGATTGTTAAGTACATGAAAGGGATTAATATGTAATAAGTAGATAAAGCTATCTAGAGCGTGTTTGTGAATTATTTTAAATGGCAAATGGGGCATTTGTATTTGATCCTAGTAGCATTAGGAGGCCACTGGAACTTCTTGATCACAAGAGTGACAATGGTCAGCTCTGTGTTTTAGGAGATCGAATCAGTCAATACTTAAAGAAATTAATTCAGCCTCTTCGCTGGAAGACCACATACTGAAGCTGAAGAGTAAATACTTTGGCTATCTAATGAGAAGTTAGAACTTACTGGAAAAAATCCTGATGGCGAATATTGAAGGCAAAAGGAAGAGAGGATGGCAGAGGATGAGATGAATAGATAATATCATGGGAACAGTAAACATGAACTTAGACTTTGAGAGACAGTGGAGAATAGAAGGACCTGGCAAGCTATGTTCCATGGGCTCACAAAGATCGGACATGACTGAAAAACAAATACTTTAGGAATATTACTCTGGTAGATATGGAAATGAGGAAAATGGAAAGGGGAGATATTTGAAGCAGGAAGAACAATTAAGAGAGAACTGAGATAGTCCATGTGAGAGATGACCATGAACTAGAGAGATAGCCCTGTTCTTATGGTGCAACAGATATTAAGAACGTGGAATTGAGAAGATTGGGCAACTGATTGTATGTGTAGGGCAAGAGAGAATGAAGAGTCAAAGATAGTTTTAAGGCTAAGACTAGGGTGACTGGAAGGGTGGTCAGGCAATAACATTTATTAAGTGTCTAATATATGATAAGAATTGTGTTAAGAGTAACAGATACTAAAAAAGGCAAAAATAAAAACAAAAAAGCCAGTATAAGTCCCTGCTTTCAAGAAACTCATAGTCTAGTGGTTGTTCCCTCTACAGAAATAAGCAAGTGAGGACAGATGGGAGTGGAGGATAAAGAATTAAGGTTTTAAAAGTGTCAATTTCAAAACACCTACAGCCTACCTCCTTAGAGCTGATAGGGAGCTCATATAGCATTTGGTCTAGTTTCCTTAGGTAAGAGATGAGAAGGTTAAGTCCTAAGGAAGTAACTTGTTCAAGATCACAAATTGCTTTTTAATCTAGCTTTGGTTTATGTTATATGCTGCATTTACTCTATAACTTGATGCAGCAGAATGATCAATGAAGAAGTCAGGAGTTCGAGATTCTCTCTCTGTCCTATCTCTAATTATCTGTGTGCCTTTGGCTAATTTATTTATTTTTTATTTTTTATTTAACTTTTAACATTCATTTTAACAAAATTTTGGGTTCCAAATTTTCTCCCTCTTTGTCCCCTCCCCCCACTCCAAAACACTGAGTATTCTAATTGCCCCTATCACCAATCTGCCCTCTCTTCTATCATCCCTCTCTGCCCTTGTCTCCATCTTCTCTTTTGTCCTGTAGGGCCAAATAACTTTCTATATCCCTTTTCCTGTATTTCTTGTTCTCTAGTAGCAAGAACAGTACTCGACAGTTGGTCCTAAAACTTTGAGTTCCAACTTCTCTTCCTCCCTCCCTCCCCATCCCTTCCCTTTGGAAGGCAAGCAATTCAATATAGGCCATATCTGTGTAGTTTTGCAAATGACTTCTATAATAGTCGTGTTGTAGAAGACTAACTATATTTCCTTCCATCCTATCCTGCCCTCTATTTCTTCTATTCCCTCTTTTGATCCTGTCCCTCCCCTTGAGTGTTGACCTCAAATTGCTGCCTCCTCCCCATGCCCTCCCTTCCATCATCCCCCCTACCCTGCTTATCCCCTTATCCCCCACTTTCCTGTATTGTAAGATAGGTTTTCATACCAAAATGAGTGTGCATTTTATTCCTTCCTTTAGTGGAATGTGATGAGAGTAAACTTCATGTTTTTCTCTCACCTCCCCTCTTTTTCCCTCCACTAAAAAGTCTTTTGCTTGCCTCTTTTATGAGAGATAATTTGCCCCATTCCTTTTCTCCCTTTCTCCTCCCAATATATTTCTCTCTCAGTGCTTGATTTCATTTTTTTAAGATATGATCCCATCCTCTTCAATTCACTCTGTACACTCTGTCTCTATGTGTGTGTGCGTGTGCATGTGTGTGTGTGTAATCCCACCCAATACCCAGATACTGAACAGTTTCAAGAGTTACAAATATTGTCTTTCCATGTAGGAATGTAAACAGTTCAACTTGGCTAATTTATTTTAACCTCTCTCGCATTAAATTCCTCACTGGCAAAATGAAAGGGCTGTACTCCATGATGTCAAAGGTCTATTTGAATTCACAAATTCTATAGAACTTCTTTTTTATTAGCAAATATGTGTGTGTTTGACTTTCTTTAGTAAAATGAATTTTCCAATTATTTGTTCAGAATACAGATGTGTCCTGAATTAAGGGGATCCAATCTCTGAAAAGGTAGGACCCTAGACTTCCCAGGGATTAGGAAATTCACTGATTTTAAGTCAGGTACTTAGGGACAGCTGGTTGTAAATTATCTTTATTTCTTTCACATCTTTCTTCCTCATTTTATTTGCTCAAGGAAAATTGGTTTGGATGAGAATATTTTGACACATAGGGTATGGGATATATAATTGCTTTGAAGTTGAACAAGGAAATAATGACACTATTTAGAGTAAGTTCAAATTGTCCCTCCATAGTGCTAGGTGCTAAAGAGGGTGAAGTACTGTAACTAGCTCAGTGTCTAATGTATTATTCAAATGGGGAGTCAGACCTTCAGGTAGCAGGGAGAAGAAAGCTCTGTAGTTGCATTCAACTTCTTTACTTACTATTCTTGGTAAATTATTCATTTTCCCAAAAATAATAAGATAAGAAATTCTTTATACTAATGTATATATATATATATATATATATTTTATGTATATATATATATATTTATTTGTATGTAGATATGTGTGTATAAGTACATAAGTATGTGTGTGTGTGTATTCTGAATGGAAAGGAATGAGTCGATCCATTTATTGTATGAATGAGTAGACTAATTTATTACTAGTTTACATTTAAATGCATTAGCATTTAATCAGCATTGACTTACATATCTCTGTATCTAGCACATGCCATTTTGTTTTGAACCAAAGGACGTCTTTAAAAATGATGTCTACATCCAGTGGCTAAAAATAGATCAAATATCCAACATAATTCAGTTGTTTCATCAGCACTTGAGCAATTCCAAGTCTCCATCCTCTAAAACAGATGACAAATACTTAATACCTCATGAGGGATTTGAATTTGTATTGGTCAGCCCTCTGGTAATAGGTTTCTTGAAACTCAGACTGTCTTCAGATGATCCATCTCCAGGTCCCATGTCAAAGACTTTTTATTTTGATTGGATCTGCATGTTTCATTGAAATGACCTTTGGGAGCCCAATGTCACCTTTACACTATAATAAGGCACTGGCATAATAATACTTTATAACCAGTCGATAAAGGAAACATTTATTGTCTACTATGCAACATCAAACAGTGTGTTAGGTCTTAGGAACATAAAGATAAAAGCAAAATAATCCCTGTTCTCAAGAAAAGACATTTGCGTTTTAATAAGGAAGGCAACATATGTATATCTAGACAAATATGTATATCTAGATAGAGAGATAGATAGATGGATGGATAGATAGATAGATGCAAAGCATAATAATCCTGGGGTAGAAGGCAGATAGAGCTGGGTAAATCAAAAATAGTTTGTATGTGGAAGGAAATATGTAAACTAAGGTTTGAAGTTCACAGTTCCAAGAGACAGAGGTAGAAAAAGGGAACAGTCAAGTCATGGAGGTCAGCCAGTACAAAAGCCTGGAGATGGAAAATGGAGTGTTTTGTATGAGAAACAGCAATAGGTATATATGGATTATCTCTAGAGGAATACTACTTAAGAAGGCTGGAAAGTTAGGAAGATCCCTGAGTGACAAACAAAGGTGAGATATGGATCAATCAACACTTATAAAGTATACCCAAAGTATTCACTAATAGCTGAACAATAGTGAGTTCTCTTTGAGGGGAGAAGAGGAAACAAAATTTTCACAGTACTTCCTCAAGCTAGAAAGTTGTTTAATGCTGAAAAATACTAGTTAATGACCCTGTTCTGTTTAGCTTTTAAGTTATACCAAATCAGTGAAAATTCTCAGTATTATATATTAACAGTGTGAGATAATGTATATAGATCATATAGATTGTCCATTTGACTAACTTCTTTCAGGAGATGTGAGGAAAAATAAAATGCACATAAATTACTTATCAATAAAACAGAGCTCTTCTTGAAGTAAATATCAGGACTGAAGTGTGATTTTTTATTATAATTTAGGGGAACACTTGGCTCTATGGAAGAATACCTCTGAAAATAGTTGGGGAAAAAGTGATTTGATATGTAACTGCATTACACATTAAATTTTCAACGTTTTTGGAATCCTGTCATTATGTATATTCCAATCAAGTTATAGCGAATTATGTACTGATAGATATTTGATCATGTAAATATCTTCCTTTGGAAGAAAAAGAATCATGAAATCAAAAAGAAATATAATGAAACGTGTCATCATAAACAGCAGCTAACATTTAAATAGTATTTAAGGTTTACAAAATTTTATTGTAATGGCATCTAACTTACATGTAATTATCTCATTTAATCCTCACTGTTCTGCGATGGAGACATTTTCATTGTTCCCATTTTACAGATGAAAAACCTGACACTGACTTACTATAGGTCACATAGAAAGTGTTAGATGTCGTATTCAAACATGGGTCTTCCAGACTCCAAATCCATTATTCTATTCACTATTTCACCTGCTTACCTGAGATATAATGCAAAGAACATTGGTTCTAGAGGTAAAGAACCAGGGTTCTGTCCTGGTTCTGCCACTATCCGACTTGGGAAGGTCAATTAATCTCGCTTTTCATATCTACAAAATGAAGTAGTTAGAATAGATGATCTCAGTTCTCTTCTAGCTCTCCTGACCCTCTGATCACTTTAGATATCTGTTATATCTTTGGCATTTTCATATACATTTTGCTAAGAAATAAAGTAATATTGTTACTTTATAAACTTCTAAATCTACCACTGTGCTTTCTCCTGTTTGTAGATACCACTTATAATTGCCCCTAGAACTAAACAAATAGAGAGGAAGGGCCGTACATATTAAATATTTGTCCATATACGATTATCATTCTGTTCATGTAATAAAACAACTTTGCTACAAGCCAGCCGATCTGCACTGGCCACAGTGAAGTTACCCTAACAACTCAAGTTTTCATTGTGATGGTTGCATCACTGGCATCCAGTCACAGTACCCACTCATCACTGCCAAGTCTAAGAAGACAAAACGGGTCTGTGAGCTATACTCAAGAAACCATACTGTCTAACAATATTTTGGATCTGAAAGAGAAACAGTCTTGAAACAAAGGGACTGGACAATTAAGTTTGGATAAATTTAGAAAGATCTTGAACAGTTAATTATCTTTGATATTACTAATATTACTGTATCGGATTTCTTATTGTTCTCTTTTACATACCTCAATAGAAAACGTCATCTTTTTTTTTTTAATTTATTTATTTAACTTTTAACATTCATTTTAACAAAATTTTGGGTTACAAATTTTCTCCCCTTTTATCCCCTCCCCCCCTCCAAACACCAAGCATTCTAATTGCCCCTATGACCAATCTGCTCTCTCTTCTATCATCCCTCTCTGCCCTTGTCCCCGTCTTCTCTTTTGTCCTGTAGGGCCAGATAGCATTCTGTACCCCTTTACCTGTATTTCTTATTTCCTAGTGGCAAGAACATTACTCGACAGTTGATCCTAACACTTTGAGTTCCAACTTCTTTAGCTCCCTCCCTCTCCACCCCTTCCCTTTGGAAGGCAAGCAATTCAATATAGGCCAAATCTGTGTAGTTTTGCAAATGACTTCCATAATAGTTGTGTTGTATAAGACTAACTATGTTTCCCTCCATCCTATCCTGTCCCCCATTACTTCTATTCTCTTTTGATCCTATCCCTCCCCTTGAGTGTGGACCTCAAATTGCACCCTCCTCCCCATGCCCTCCCTTCTATCATCCCCCCCACCCTGCTTATCCCCTTATCCCCCACTTTCCTGTACTGTAAGATAGGCTTTCATACCAAAATGATTGTGCATTTTATTCTTTCCTTTAGTGGAATGTGATGAGAGGAGACTTCATGTTTTTCTCTCACCTCCCGTCTTTATCCCTCCACTAATGAGTCTTTTGCTTGCCTCTTTTATGAGAGATAATTTGCCCCATTCAATTTCTCCCTTTCTCCTCCCAATATATTTCTCTCTCACTGCTTGATTTCATTTTTTTAAAGATATGATCCCATCCTCTTCAATTCACTCTGTGCACTCTGTCTCTATGTGTGTGTGTGCGTGTGTGCATGCGTGTGTGTGTAATCCCACCCAGTACCCAGATACTGAGAAACTTCAAGAGTTACAAATATTGTCTTTCCATGTAGGAATGTAAACAGTTCAACTTTAGTAAGTCCCTTAAGACTTCTCTTTGTTGTTCACCTTTTCATGGTTCTCTTCATTCTTGTGTTAGAAAGTCAAATTTTCTTTCCAGCTCTGGTCTTTTCATCAGGAAAATTTGAAAGTCCTCTATTTCATTGAAAGACCATTTTTTCTCCTGAAGTATTATACTCAGTTTTGCTGGGTAGGTGATTCTTGGCTTCAGTCCTAGTTCCTTTGACTTCTGGAATATCCTATTCCGTGCCCTTCGATCCCTGTTGTATTTCCACAATACGTGATGTTTCCTTTTAGCTGCTTGCAATATTTTCTCCTTAACCTGGGAACTCTGGAATGTGGCCACAATGTTCCTAGGAGTTTCTCTTTTTGGATCTCTCTTTCAGGCGGTGATTAGTGGATTCTTTCAATACTTATTTTGTCCTCTGGTTCTACAATCTCAGGGCAGTTTTCCTTGATAATTTCATGAAAGATTATGTCTAGGCTCTTTTTTTGATCATGGCTTTCAGGTAGTCCCATAATTTTTAGATTGTCCCTCCTGGATCTATTTTCCAGGTCAGTTGTTTTTCCAATGAGATATTTCACATTATCTTCCATTTTTCCATTCTTTTGGTTTTGTTTTGTGATTTCTTGGTTTCTCATAAAGTCATTAGCCTCCATCTGTGCCATTTAATTTTGAAAGAACTATTTTCTTCAGTGAGCTTTTGAATCTCGTTTTCCATTTGGCTAATTCTGCTTTTGAAAGCATTCTTCTCCTCATTGGCTTCTTGAACCTCTTTTGCCAATTCAGTTAGCCTATTTTTCAAGATGTTATTTTCTTCAGCATTTTTTTGGGTCTCCTTTAGCAGGGTGCTGACCTGCTGTTCATGCTTTGACTGCATGTGTCTCATTTCTCTTCCCAGCTTTTCCTCCACCTCTCTAACTTGATTTTCAAATTTCTTTTTGAGCTCTTCCATGGCCTGAGCCCATTGGGTGGGCTGGGACACAGAAGCCTTGATTTCTGTGTCTTTGCCTGATGGTAAACATTGTTCTTCCTCTTCAGAAAGGAAGGGAGGAAGTGCCTGTTCACCAAGAAAGTAACCTTCTATAGTCTTATTTCTTTTCCCTTTTCTGGGCATTTTCCCAGCCAGTGACTTGACCTCTGAATAGTCTCCTCACACCCACCTCGCCTCCTGATCCTCCCAGCCAGTGCTTGGGGTCTGAGATTCAAATGCTGCTTCCAGCCTTAGGGCTTTGGGCGGGGGCAGAGCTGCTATTCAGTGTGAGAATTAAGTTCAGGTGCTCAGGTGGGGGCAGGGCCTCCTCTCAGGCTCAGTTCCCTCAGGGGGTTTATGTACAGACCTTCAACAATGGATCCAGGCTCCTGCCTGCTTGGGGAGCCCTGGTCTGTCGCTGCCTCTCAGCTTCTGCCTCCCGAGGGGGCCTGAGTTATGGGGCACCCCACTCCCCTCTCGACCCTCCAAAGAGACTCTCTCACCAACCCCCATCACCTGTGGGTGGAGGGACTTGTGTAGTCCCTGGAGATCCCGTCCCTGAAGCCTGCTTGGATCTGTTCCTCTGGGTGCCACGGTCGTGGCAGGTCTGGGCTGGGCTCCATGTCTGCAGTGCGACGAACCTTTTGTGAGAGGTTTGCAGGTCCCTCTGGAACAGAAATCTCCTTCACTCCACTGTTCTGTGGCCTCACTGCTCCAGAATTCGCCGTGAGTTACTTTATACAGATGTTGTATGGGTTGTTGGTTCAGAGCTATGTGTATTTGTGTCTTTCTACTCTGCCATCTTGGCTCCGCCCCTATCTTTTGTTTTTTAATTCAACCTTTTTTATCTAGGCGAAAACTGGATTGTTGTATTTAATTGGCTACCTGCGGTTCATTAGTGGCAGCATCATTAAATAATACTAGAGCATTTGTAGCAGCTAATCTTGCCAGCACTTAGCATTCATGTTGACCTCGTTAAAGGTAACAGAGGTCAGGCTATAGTTCATCCGGGTCATTCATTCACCAAGGAGATTGGCATAGCAAAGTAATCTCTGTGTGTCACTTTCCATTAATCACACTACTTTCCTTTTCGTGAAATGCCAGGAGATAATTGTAGCCAAATGTGATTCGCAACACTCTATGCTGTGGTTGAAGGACCAGAAATAGACAAACAGATAAAAACATTGTTTAGCTTGCAGGTAGCAAGTGTTTGCTATTCAGAGGTACATCATGCATAAATAATGATTTAGCCATGAGCTGACACTTACAGAGCTTTTGCTGTTTCCAAAAAGCCCTGTGGTCAGGCTAAGTAATAGCCAGGGGAAAGTGGTTCTACCTGTTTGGCAAGGTTACATTCTGTTTCAGTTGTCTTATCTGGGGAATAAAATCAGTTTCCTTAATATGTGTGTGCTGCTGCAAGATTGCCATAGGTTAGAACAAAGTATATGAAATGAAACACCTGCATTTACAGTAGAAAACTTGTTCCAGGCAGTTTGTTGATTTTAAATAAATATTTCATTAAGTCCAAGCTTACACACATAATTTTTGAACTAAGAAATCATCTGAATTGATGTTCTTTTAAAGCTCAATTTATCAAAGTAATAAAAATACACAGAGCATTTAAATAAAAACTTCATTCCTCCTACCTACCCTCAATGAAATTTTCTAATTTTTAAACTTATTCAAAATGACCTGTAGAGTCTGTCTTTGAGACAAATAGAAATCTACCTGATCAACTGTTATACTACAGTCAAGACTGTTAAGGCCATAGGAAAGATATGTCCATTCATAGAAGCATCTTTCATTTGTAGAAAGCTCAGATTAAATGAAATGTAGATTTTCCTTCCGAGGGACAAAGTTAACACATAGAGTGGAAGCTCTTTGAGGGTAGGAACTATCTCATTTTTGTCTTTGTATCCCCTGTGCTTAGTACAGTATCTTCTTAATAATGCTTACTGGCTGACTTTTTTGCTTGATGCATTCTTTCTGCATATGTATTCAACTCAGTTAAACATTTATTAAGTACCTATTGTGTGCAATGCTTAGTATCAGACTATGCAGATAAAAGGACAAAAGTGAAACTGTTTCCACCTTCCTCTAGTATAAGAGTATAGTATAGCATTGTATACTATAAATATAAGAGTACAGTATACTACGGCATATAGTATACATACTTGCACTTAAGATATAGTGTATACTCTAAAAATAGTGTATTATAGAATATAGTATGAGTAGTACAGCTTGTAGAATTATCTCTGGACCTGTCCATGGTCTTATGGGTAGATTAAAAGAACAGGATCTAATAATCCTGAATTAGAATACAAGATACATGTGATAATTTAGATAGACTCGCTGACAGCCTAGGTGCTATATTTCTTCAAGATTCATATTCTCCACACCACTGTATATCACACTTCATTCAGTTCATTTTCTTTTAGCTCCAGAAATGACGAGCTAATGATAATTTGCATGGCTAACCTTGCTTGATATCTAAACAGCTTAGCAAAATTAAAGTATTCACCACTTAAAATGTCTGATCATTGCTAACAGGACTTCAAAACATATTTACTTTTTTTCCTTAAAGGCAGAAGAACGGTTGCAAAACAAAATGATCCATAGATATAGCATATGCTTTTCTTATCTGGAATTAGGTGAGAATCACCATACTCAGAAAATTAAAGCCTCTGGTGAAAATAAAAACAAAGGGAATGACCAATGATATATATGTCTCTCCTTCCTCCAGTGTTAAATTTTAGTTAGGTTTTTTTTTTTCTGTTTAAGAAATATTTTATTTTTAAATATTTAACACAATTAAAATGAGTGGGCTTTTTTAACAAGCTAAATGATTCAGGGGAAATTTTAATCAACACTGATTTCATAATTCGTGTTATAAACACTTTACAATTCTTTAGAAGTATTGACTTTGAAATGAGTATCTGCTAAGATGACACACATATGTCATTAGCATGCATGGGGAAAGGTTTTTTCAATAGTTCAATAGATCTGCATTTCAAGTCAGAGTTCAATTCCCCTATTATGGTCACTTCTACAACTTGCTGGAGTCATTACTACTGCCAAGACATGATAAAAAAACAAAAACAAAAACAAAAACAAAAACAAAGCTATCTTGTCCCTTTAATGACTAGTATCTGCCTTAAATAGAAAATACGTTAAGATTCTTCAGACACTGTATAAAATTTCCAGTTGTTTTTCCATATATTGATATTAATGGTAGTAGGTAAATATAAAATGATTAACATGATCGCTTCCAGTAGATTGTTGAAGTCTACTTTTGGAGTACATTCTGTTCTCCACAAAAAGGCATGGGAATTTCACATGACCTAGTGGATAATGTGCTGGGCTTGGAGTGAGCAAGTCTTAGATTCAAATCCCATTTCTAAAACTGTAGCTCTGTGTCTTTGGGCAAATAGCCTAACCTCTCTAAGCCTCATTTTTCATTAATTTGTTACTTTAGGACATGCACATTCACATGCTGGCCATGAATCCTGAGCTACTATATGGTGCAATTAGAAGTTGTCATTTAACAACTCTTTTCTAAAAGATTTTAAGTTGGACAAAGAAATAGCTACAGAATTGATGCTCAGCTGTGAATAGCACAGTCTTTGTTAGAAAGTATGGGAACCAATCTGTCTATACTTTTTAATATTCCCTATTTATGGCATACATAAAGAAAACTCTGATCTCAACACACAAATGAATACAGTTTCTGTATCTAATAGAAAAGAAGTGTATATATTATGACCATGCCTAACATCTCTCACTTCCACTGTAGGAATTCTCAGTCTTAATTAAGGAAATATTGTTAATTGCTGCACTTCTCTATGGATGATCTTTAATGGTAGTTGTTTATAAATGAAAACAGTGTTACTAAACATTGAGATTCTCTGTACCTTATATTTATCATGTGAAATTGTGGTGTTCATAACATCGCTTATTGAAATAGTGTCTACTTGCTAAATTCTTCCACATTTCTCTGGTTTCAAAAATAGTAGGTGTTATTCCCATTCTGGAGGATGAGACTAAAGTAGAGTAGAATGAATAACTTTTATATAACTATACTTTTAACCACAGAGTATTAACAACCCATTAGAAAACATTGTCTCACAAACATTTGTCTCCTTTACTGAAAGAGTATGAGAATTAAATAATTATATGTGTAATGAATGGTAGATTAAAAGACTCGAAGGAATGCTTAAAAAAGTGTTATCTTTGTAAGTGCGACACGCTACTATTAACTAAGAAGAATACAGATTCTTTGGCCTAGTTTATTCAATAGCCCTAGATATCTTAAGTCTTGGGAAGAAATGAATGATAAAATGAATAAGTTCACATTTCTGACTTAATTTTCTCCGTCTTGATAATGTCATCTTAAGTTTCTGTGTGTGTGTATGTGTGTGTGTGTGTGTGTGTGTGTGTGTGTGTGTGTGTGTGTTATGGGGATTCTTTTACTTGCTGCCATTTCATCTAACTACTGATCTCCTGAATCCAAATGCTGTTAAGCTGAGCTATCAGTGAATTTACCATCTTTCTTGTCCTGGTGGCTTCCAGATAAGAATGTTCAATGGTTTTTGCTTCTTCATCTGTTTCAAGTTAGAATCTGATTGAAGAGAGAGATTGCATGGCAGGCCACTGCATTTTCCAGTAGATATACTAGAAAATACTTTCCAATCTTATGAACCAGTTACTAAATTATAGGAGCAAAATCTTGAAGTTTTTCTATTTTTCTGTCTCTTTTTGGCCCAAGACAAAATAACTTGGAAAAACTAATAGAAATGAACATGATCCATATTACTATAATAGATATTAATCAATTAATAGTTAAAAATTAAGTATACTTATGGGTTCATGTTCATTGTGGTTGATTTAATTTGTACGAAATTATTTCCTACTGTATTGATATGACTTTCCACTCCATACTGATTTGGAAATTGCAGTGATCCAGAGGTCTTTAATGTGTACAAATGAGTAGAAATAAAGACATTCTTTGGAGGGATCTAGAGAACTTTTAAAGTATTTGATATGATATTGGCTTAACATTAAATGCAGAGCTCTTTGGAAATTTGTTCAACCTCTTCTGGCCACAGTTGTCTCATCTGTAATAGTTTGGGGGATAGAATACATGATCTCTCAGGTTCTTTGGAGATCTATAATTCTATAGATATGTGAATCCCCAACCTGTGGCCTCTTTCTTCTTTCAGCATTATATAATAAATAATACAAAATTCAGTGTATATGTGTATGTGTAATTTGAATTGAATAATGTAGTGGTGATAGGACTTATTATATAACTTAAGAATGAATTCTGGATCTTTGTTTTAGACACTTTTGATTATGTTACGTATGGAGACCATCAAGTTTAGCAATTGACATCTCTCAGTCTCAGAGGGATGTGGTTCAGTATATCAGGTCTGTCAAAACTCCAAATACAAATGGGAGCCACTAAACCATATGTAAGGATCTCTGAGTGATGCATTGACTATTGATATATGTATGTATATATATATATATATATATATATATATATATATATATATATATATATATATATATATGCACTTCATGATTCTGACCTTAAAGTATGGAAAGGAATATCAAAATCACTTATGATTCTCAATATATGTATGACTTTCCATCATAGTCCTATGCTGGTGGTTTATCCAAGGCTGACAGATTTGTTGCAGATATTTGCATGTTTTGGCAAGCCTTTATTTGTTTGTTTGTTTGCTTGTTTGTTTTTATAGATGCAGCCATGGGTTATACATTTCTAGGGCATGGTCAAACTTAACTACACACACAGAGGCACATTTTTAGAAAGTTAGCTATAAGATGATGACTTTTTTTTGATCATGGCAAGTCATGAAACTGGGTGTGAAAGGTACTAATTTATGAAAGGGTAATGACCCACATCAAGAGAGTGAGTATCCAGCAGGTGAAACAGATATTTTGAAAAACTGAAGTAAGTTTCTAAAAGAGAGAATTTTGAAGTATTTACTAAAGTTTCTAAAAATAGCTAAGAAGATACATAATTGGTAGGAACACTGACTGTAGAGTTAGAACAAGCCGATTTTAAATTTGACCCTGAACAAGTCACTAACTTCTATTTGCTTCAGTTTCCTCTTCTGTATAATTAGAGTACTAATAGCACCTAGGTCCCAGGGTTATTGTTATGAATAAATAAGATTTTGTTTGTAAAATGCCTTTCAAGTCTTAAAGTGCTATGTAAGTTACATTATTATTAGTTATTAAATAATATATTTTCTCAAAAGAAAAAATGAGAAATCTATTCAAGATTTATTTTCATGCTATTTAGAAATTAAGGTAAAACAAATGCAACAAAATTCATTAGCGAGATTCTATGCTGATCATTACTTTTCTTAGAAGTGAAATGAGTGATCAGTATCAATTTGGATAATAATTTTCATAATTGTTAATAATAGCAATGACAATAACACCTAGACTAATAAATAAATCTAATTTTTTATGTCTTCTCTCTCCAAGATATAAAGTCTTTATTGATACTAGTTCATTTGTCCTCCCCAAATCTTGGATATATAAGAAAAAAGAGAACTTTTATTCTCTCCACCTTGTAAATCTAAAAAGAGAGTGTAATGATTTGTTTAAAATCTGGAAGCAAATAAGTAGAGGTAGAAGAAAAATAAAATCCTTTACCTTATAAAATAAGCTGTAATAATCTTTAAATCTATTTAGTTTGATTCTTTTCTTTACCTACTATGTCAGCACAACATTCTAATAATTCTTCATCATATGTGATACACATTATTGATAGGTACAGAGGGACCTTTGTAACTTAATGATCACTGTTTGTAATCATAATACATTATTATTTTAAATTAAATCGAGTAAGAAGACAATTCAACGAGTGTTTCTCTTGGATCCATCCTCTCTGCTTTATTCAGCTCATAATTGCCAGAGTTCCAGCCCTTATCACCTCTTATGAGAATGATTGCAATAGATTTCTCTTTGGTCTCCCTACCTCTAGCTTCTCACCTCTCTGATGTGTATACCAAAAGACTGTCAAAATGTTATTCCTGAAGAGAGGTCTGACCCTATACTCCCCTGATTTACAAGATTCGAAGGATCTCCATTGCCTTTAGGGTAAAATAACTGCTTTATTTGATCTTTATAGTTTTTTTACAATATGGTTTCTACCATTCTTTGCAGGAAGATTGTTCATTTCTACCTTTCACACTCTATATTCCAATCAAACTGCCCTACTACTCTGGTTATTCAGTTCTTGTCTATTCTTGTTATTTTTTATTAAATGTTAAATTGATGTAAAATTTCTAATGTGTTCATAGTCTGTTTTGTTTTAAACCTATCCTAAATTTCCTCAGAACTGTTCTATAATTGTCTTTACCAATAATAGGTACTTAATAAGTGCTTGATGACTGGTGTATAGTTTACATGATTCTTACATTCATTTACATGTACCAGATTGAATCATTTTTGGTTTTGTATATATATTTAGAAGGATGCTTTCTTGGCTTTCTGTATTAGCCATGTTGCAAAAGAAAACTCAGACATTTGCCTCTACCTCCCATAAAAAAGAAAACACCAACTGAAAATGCCAACAAAAAAAAAAGAATAATGAAGTTTTAAAAGTATGCTTCAATTTGCACCCAGAGGCTATTACTTCTTCCCATGGAGGCGGATGGCATCTGTCATCTTTAACTCCTTTATAACTGTCTTGAATCATTATATTGCTGAGAATACCAAAGTCATTCACTGTTGATCATTGTACAATATTGCTATGACTGTTTACAATGTTCTCCTTGTTCAACTCATTTCATGTTTCATCAGTTCATGTATGTCTTCCCAAATACAATGGTATTCCACCACCATTTAGCCACTTCCCAATGGATGGGCATGCCCTCAATTTCCAGTTCTTTGCCACCACAAAAAGAGCTACTATAAATATCTTGTACATATAACTCCTTTTCCATTTTCTTTGCACTCTTTGAGATCTAGCCCTGGTACTGGTATTACTAGATCAAAGTGAATACACAATTTTATAGTTATTTTGGCAGAGATCCAAATTGATCCCCAGAATTCATACTTCCACCAACAGTGTATTAGTGTCCCTATTATCCCATGTCCCTTCCAATATTTCTCATTTTCTATCATATTGGCAAATCTGATAGGCATGAGTTGGTACCTCAGAGTTGTTTTAATGTCCATTTTTCTAATCAATAGTGAGTTAGAACACTATAAATAGCTTTTATTTCATCTTTTAAAAACTATCTGTTCATATCCTTTGACTATTAATTAGAGAATGTCTCATATTCTATAAATTTGGCTAAATTATCTATATATTTGTCAAATGAGGCCTTTATCAGAGAAATTTGCTGTAAATCTCCCTCCATCCCTAGTTTTCTGATTCCCATCTAATCTCAGGTGTATTAGTTTTGTTGCTGCAAAACTTTTTTTAAATTTAATGTAATCAAAATTACTAATTTTATATCTGGGAATATACATTTAGTTCTTATTTAGTAATTAATAACTCCCTTATCCATAAATATAACTTAAATATGAAACATAAAATATTCCTTACTTTTCTAATTTGCTTATGAAATCACCCTTTATGTCTATATAATGGATCTCTTCTGACTTTATAGTGGTATATGGTAGGAGATATTGGTTTATATATACCTAGTTTCTGCCAAATTACTTTTCAGTTTTCCTAGCAATTTTTGTCAGGTAGTTCTTGTTCCAAAATCTCAGATTTTTGAGTTTTTGAAACACTAGATTATTGTGATCATTGACTACTGTGTATTGTGTACCTAATCTATTCTACTGATCCATTACTTTATTTCCCAGCAAGTGCAAGATTGCTTTGGTGATTCCCACTTCATAATACAGCTTGAGATCTGGTGCTGCTAAGCAACTTTCCTCAACATTTTTTATTGATTCCCTTGATATTCTTGACCTTTTGTTCTTCAAGATTAATTTTGTTGGGATTCGGAACCCAGGTTAGACTGGAAGGTCCACGGGAAGGATCTGTTCTGCGGGGGTGAGCCCCCAGTGCACAGCACAGGGCAGTCAGTGCAGCAGGGGGGAAGGGACCTGAGAAGACTGAGAGTGGCAGGCAGAACCAGCGGAGCAGGAGACAAGCCAAACCGAGCTGGTGAGAGCCGCTGAGCACCAGATATCAGCGCAGCAGCCCTTGAAACCTTCAGCCTGAAGACTAAACTTCGGTAAGTCACCTACTTGAACTTCCGGGAGCTAGGATGGCGGAGTGATCAGTAAATGCTCTCTCCTCCCCACTGATGACCATGACAGAACCATAAAATATTTCCCCAGAAAAATCCTGAATCAGCGGGAACAGCAGAAGGGGGCAAATAGTCTCATAACACCAGAGGCTAGGAAAATAGCAAAGGGAGATTCTTCCTACTGTGGCGGAGGTGATCTGGAAGGACAGACGACACAGGACAGAGAAAATTCGCACTGAGACCCAGGCAAGCCTCAGCCCCGGGAGAGATGCCCCAGGTGGGGTGGAAACACGCATTAGCATCTAGGCGTGCCTCAGCCCTCCAGGGGAAAAGGGAAGACAATAGGGAAGCTGGGATCACCATCCCCTGACCTTGCCTTTGCCTCAGGTCAGCTGAGGAGATCTCCTGTGACCAGACCACTCCTCCCACACACCTAACAAGCTAACCCCAGGGTTGATCTGGGAAATAAAAAACAAAAACCTGCTTTTAGCTTCTTCACACATCAGCTCAACACAAAGTTCTGTACCTTCTGACTGAAAGAACCAGAAGCTACAACACTCAGCCAACATCATGAATAGGAAAAAGCAGACGAAAAGTGAAAGAACCATAGAATCTTTCTGTGGGGATAAAGACCAAAACACAAACACCAAAGAGGTCACAGCTGAGACTTTACTTCCATCTGAAACTTCAGAAGGGACTATGAATTTCTCGCAAGCACAACTAGCTTTCCTGGAACAGCTGAAGAAGGAAATAGAAGAAAAACTGGCCAATGATTTTAAAATTATAAAAAAAGAATTCACTGATGAGAACATCACTTTGAAAAGGAAAATTGAACAAATGGAAAAGGAAGTTCAAAAATTAACTGGAGAAAATAATTCCCTAAAAGGAAGAGTTAATCAAACGGAAAAGGAAACCCAAAACCTAATTGGGAAAATTGATCAAATGGAAAAGGAAACACAAAATCTAACTGGGAAAATTGGTCGAATGGAAAAGGAAGTACAAAAATTAAATGGAGAAAATAGCTCCTTAAAGGGAAAAATTGGTCAGATGGAAAAGGAGATGCAAAAGTTAACGGAAGAAAACAATACGATGAAGATTAGAATTGGGCAAGTAGAAACTAATGACTCAATGAGGCAAGAAGAATCAGTCAAACAAAATCTAAAGAATGAAAAGATAGAAGAAAATGTAAAATATTTAATTGGAAAAACAACAGACCTGGAAAACAGATCCAGGAGAGAAAATTTAAGAATTATTGGCCTGCCAGAAACCCATGATGAAGAAAAGAGTCTGGACAATATCTTCCAGGAAATCATCAAGGAAAACTGCCCAGAAGTACTAGACTCAGAGGGCAAAATAGTCATCGAAAGAATTCACCGTTCCCCTCCCGAAAGGGATCCCAAACTCAAAACCTCAAGAAATATCGTTGCCAAATTCCAGAGCTATCAAGTGAAGGAAAAAATACTACAAGCAGCCAGAAAGAAACAATTCAAATATCAAGGACACACAGTCAGGATCACACAGGATCTTTCAGCTTCTACATTAAAATAACGAAAGAATTGGAACCCAATATTCCGTAAGGCAAAGGAGTTGGGACTTCAACCAAGGATCAACTACCCAGCAAAGTTCAGCATAATATTTCAGGCAAGGAAAAAGTCATTCAATGAAATAAGGGATTTCCAGAGCTTCCTGACCAAAACACCAGAACTCAATAGACAATTTGATCTTCAAAGGCAGGTCTCCAGAGAATCATAAAAAGGTAAACAGGGGTGAAAAAACAAAAACAAAAACTTGTTACTCAGTTAGGGCAAACTGTTTACCTCCCTATAAGGGAATATGATACCTGTCAATCTTGAGAACTGTGCAGCTATTATGATAAAAGGGATATATGTAGAGGGAACGGGTATAAAGTAAATGATGTCATGTCAAAAATATGATTTAAATATGAGAAGGGATTGTAATAGGAAGTGTGAAAAGGAGGAAGCAGAAAATGGCAAATTACATCACAAAAAGAAGTACAAAACTATAGTAGAGGGAAGGAGGGGAGGGAGATGAGCATTGTTTGAGAGGTACTCTCATCTAATTTGTTTAAAGGAGGGAACAATAATCTTAAGTAGATAATCCTAACTAGCTCTATAGGTAGTAGGAGGGGAAGGGGGAAGAAAGGGGAGGGAGGCTAAAAGGGAGGAAAGAAGCAATAAGAGTAAAGGGGAGTAAAAGGGAGGAGGGCTAAAAGAAGGAGGGGAAGGCTGCAGGAGGAGGGGGTGAAAAGTGAATACTATTGAGGAGGGGAAGGGAGATGGGAGAGCTAAAAGCACAAATGGTGGGAAAGAGGATGGAGGGAAATACACAGATTGTAATCATAACTGTGAATATGAATGGAATGAACTCTCCCATAAAATGGAGACGGATAGCAGAATGGATTAAAAGCCATAATCCATCAATATGCTGCTTACAAGAAACACATTTGAAACGGGGGGGGATACACATAGGATAAAGGTCAAAGGATGGAGGAGAATATATTGTGCTTCACCTCATGTAAGAAAGGCAGGAGTAGCAATCCTAATCTCAGACAAAGCAAAAGCAGAAATAGATCTAATCAAAAGGGATAAGGATGGAAACTATATCCTGCTGAAAGGCACCATAGACAATGAAGGAATATCATTACTAAACATGTATGCTCCAAGTGGTACAGCATCCAGATTCTTAGAGGAGAGATTGGGGGAGTTGAAGGAAGAAATTGACAGCAAAACTATACTAGTGGGGGACCTCAACCTCCCCCTCTCTGAACTCGATAAATCTAACCTCAGAATAAACAAGAAAGAGGTTAAGGAGGTAAATAAAACTCTGGATAAGGTAGATATGATAGATCTTTGGAGAAAATTGAATGGGAATATAAAGGAATATACCTTTTTCTCAGCGGTACATGGAACATTTACAAAAATTGACCATGTACTAGGACATCAAAATCTCACAATCCAGTGCAGAAAGGTAGAGATAATCAATGCATCCTTCTCAGATCATAATGCATTAAAAATTACATGTAATAAAAGGCCATGGAAAGATAAACCAAAAATCAATTGGAAACTAAATAATCTAATCCTAAAGAAGGGTTGGGTTAAAGAAGAAATCATAGAAACAATCAACAATTTCATTCAAAAGAATGACAATAGTGAGACAACATACCAAATCTTATGGGATACTGCAAAAGCAGTTATTAGGGGAAGTTTTATATCTTTGAATGCTTACATAAATAAAATAGAGAAAGAGGAGATCAATGACTTGGGCTTGCAGTTAAAAAAGCTAGAAAAAGAACAAATTGAAAATCCCCAAGTAAATACCAAATTAGAAATACTGAAAACCAGAGGAGAGATTAATAAAATTGAAATTAAGAAAACTATTGAATTAATAAATATAACCAATAGTTGGTTTTATGAAAAAACTAATAAAATTGATAAACCTTTGGTCAATATGATTAAAAAAAAGAAAGAAGAAAATCAAATTACTAATATTAAAAAATAAAGGGGTGAACTCACCTCCAATGAGGAGGAAATTAAAACAATAATTAGAAACTACTTTGCCCAACTTTATGCCCACAAATTCGATAATCTAAATGAGATGGATGAATATTTTAAAAAACACAAATTGCCCAGATTAGCAGAAGAGGAAGTTGAATACTTAAACAACCCCATCTCAGAAAAAGAAATTGAACAAGCCATCAACGAACTCCCTAGGAAATAATCTCCAGGGCCAGATGGATTCACAAGTGAATTCTATCAAACATTTAAAGAACAGTTAATTCCAATACTACATACACTATTTTTGAAAATCGGGGAAGAAGGAGTCCTCCCAAATTCTTTCTATGATACAAATATGGTTTTGATACCCACACCAGGAAGAGACAAAACAGAGAAAGAATATTATAGACCAATTTCCCTAATGAATATAGATGCAAAAATTTTAAATAAGATTTTAGCAAAACGAATACAGCATCTTATCACGAGATTAATACATTATGATCAGGTAGGATTCATACCAGGATTACAGGGCTGGTTCAATATTAGGAAAACTATTAGCATTATCGATCGCATCAACAGCAAAGCTAACAAAAACCACATGATTATCTCAATAGATGCAGAAAAAGCTTTTGACAAAATACAACACCCATTCCTACTTAAAACACTGGAGAACGTAGGAATAAAGGGAACTTTCCATAAAATAATAATCAGTATCTATCTAAAACCTTCAGCAAGCATTATATGCAATGGGGATAAGCTAGATGCATTCCCAATAAGATCAGGGGTGAAACAAGGATGTCCATTATCACTACTATTATTCAATATGGTACTAGAAATGTTAGCTGTAGCAATTAGACAAGATAAAGATATTGAAGGAATAAGAATAGCCAAAGAAGAAACTGTTATCACTCTTTGCAGATGATATGATGATTTACTTAGAGAATCCCAGAGATTCAAGTAAAAAATTACTTGAAATAATAAACAAATTTGGGAAAGTTGCTGGTTACAAAATAAACCCACACAAATCTTCTGCATTCCTATATATTAGCAACAAAGTCCAACAGCAAGAGATAGAAAGAGAAATCCCATTTAAAGCTAGGGTAGACAGTATAAAATACTTAGGCGTTTACCTGCCAAAAGGAACCCAGGGACTATATGAATACAATTACAAGACACTTTTGGCACAAATAAAGTCAGATTTAAGTAAGGGGAAAAACATTAGTTGCTCATGGGCAGGCCGTGCTAATATAATAAAAATGACAATTCTACCTAAATTAATTTACTTATTTAGTGCCATACCAATTAAACTATTAGACTATTATTTTATAGAGCTGGATAAAATAATATCAAAACTCATTTGGAAAAACAAAAGGTCCAGAATATCAAAGGGACTAATGAAAGAAATGCTTGGAAAGGTGGCCTAGTGCTACCAGACCTCAAACTGTACTATAAAGCAGCAATTATCAAAACCACTTGGTATTGGCTAAGAAACAGAGAGGTAGACAAGTGGAATAGACTTCGCACTCAAGACGCAGTAGGCAAGGAACATAGCAACCTACTGTTTGATAAACCCAAGGACCCTAGCTTCTGGGATAAGAACTCACTGTTTGACAAAAATTGCTGGGAAAACTGGATAACAGTGTGGTGGAAATTAGGCATAGACCCATACCTGACACCGTACACAAGAATAAAGTCCAAATGGGTACATGATTTAGGTATAAAGATTGATACCATGAATAAACTGGAGAAGCAAGGAATAGTGTATTTATCAGATTTTTGGAGAAGGGAAGAATTTATTACTAAAGAAGAGATAGAAAACATTATGAAATGCAAAATGGATAATTTTGATTACATTACACTGAGAAGTTTTTGCACAACCAAACCCAATGCAACCAAAATCCGGAGGGATGTAGTAAATTGGGAAAGAATTTTTACAGCTAAGCTCGGGGATGAAAGCCTCATTTCTAGAATATATAGAGAAGTGACTCAAATGTATAATCATACAAGTCATTCCCCAATTGAAAAATGGTCAAAGGACATGAACAGGCAATTTTCAGAAGAAGAAATTAAAGATATCTATAATCATATGAAAAAAATGCTCTAAGTCACTATTGATCAGAGAGACGCAAATCAAAACAACTCTGAGGTACCACATCACACCTATAAGATTGGCAAACATGACAGAACAAGAAAATAATAAATGCTGGAGAGGATGTGGGAGAGTTGGAACACTAATTCATTGTTGGTGGAGCTGCGAGCGCATCCAACCATTCTGGAGAGGAATTTGGAGCTATGCCCAAAGGGCTACAAAAATGTTCATACCCTTTGACCCAGCAATATCGCTACTAGGACTGTATCCCCAAGAGATCATAAAAATGGGAAAGGGTGCCACATGTACAAAAATACTTATAGCAGCACTCTTTGTAGTTGCCAAAAACTGGAAGTCAAGGGAATTTCCATCAATTGGGGAATGGCTGAATAAATTATGGTATATGAATGTAATGGAGTACTATTGTGCCATAAGAAATGATGAACAAGAAGACTTCAGGGAGGTCTGGAAGGAGTTATATGACCTGATGCTGAGTGAAAGGAGCAGAACCAGGAGAACTTTATGCACAGCAACAACCACAGTGTGTGAGAGTTTTTTCTGGTAGACTTAGATTTTTGTAATAACACAAGAACTTCTGAAAAAAAAAAAAATCCCAATGGTGGACCTCAAGGCAAAAAGCCTTCCACACTCAGAGAGAGAAATATGGAAGTCACTCACATAATGTAGCAGATCATGTTTGTGTATGTGTATCTGTTTGTGTCTCATGTTCTGATTTGTTATACGGATTCTTTCATTTATCTTAGTCTGACTACACAGCATGACGATAGTGAAAATATACTCAATAGGAAAGTTTATGTAGAATCTATACAGAATTGTATGCAGTCATGGGGAGGGAGGGAGGTAGTGGAGGGTGGGTGGGGAGGGATAAAATCGCAATTGTATGGCAGTGATTGTTAAACATTAAAAAAAATAAAAAAAATAATAAAAAAAAAATCCCAATGGTGGTTCTCTAAGGTAAAATGCCTTCCACACTCAGAGAAAGAAATATGGAAGTCATTCGCAAAATGTAGCAGATCATGTTTGTGTATGTGTATGTTTTTGTGTATCATGTTTTGATTTGTTATATGATTTCTTTCATTTATTTTAGTCTGACTACATAGCATGACTATAGTGAAAATGTACTCAGTAGGAAAGTATATGTAGAACCTATACAGAATTGTATGCAGTCGTGGGGAGGGAAGGGGGTAGTGGGGGTTAGGTGTGGGGGGGATAAAATCTTAATTGTATGGCAGTGATTGTTAATCATTCAACAATTTAAAAAAAGATTAATTTTGTTCTGATTTTTTTCTAGTTCTATAAAATTTTTGGGTCAATTTGATTGGTATTGCACTGAATTAAGTAAGTTAGATTAGATTGAATTGTCATTTTTATTATATTGACTCTGACTAACCATGGACAATTATTATTTCTTCAGTCATTTAGATCTAACTTAATTTGTATGAAAAATGTTTTGTAATTGTCTTCACTATATGAAATGGGTTTGTTTTGGCAGGTAGACTGAGTATTATGTATTGTCTGCAGTTTTTTAAATTGAAATTTCGAGTTCTATCTCTTGCTACTGGACTTCATTTGTAATACATAGAAATGCTGATAAAATCTGTGGGTTTATTTCATATCCTGCAACTGTACTGAACTTGTTAATTATTTCAACAAGTTTTTAAATTGACTGTCTTGGATTTTCTAAGTATATCATCATATTATCTGCAAAAAGTACTATTTCCTTCCATTTCTTTTTCTTATTGGTATAACTGGTGTTTCTAGAATAATATGGAATAACAGTCATGATAATGAGTATCTTCACCTGTGATCTCATTGAGAAGGCTTCTCACTTATGTCCATTATAGATATCAAGAGATGCTACTTATTATTTAAGGAAATCTCCATTTATTCCTATGTATTCTAGTGTTTTTAATAGAAATGAGTATTGTATTTTCTCAAAAGCTCTTTCTGCATCTGTTAAGGTAATTGTATGATCTCAGTGGTTTTCTTATTGTTGTGGTCAATTATTCTAATAATTTTACTAATATTGAGCCAGTCCTATGTTTCTGGTTTTAATTTTATCTGGTCATATTGCATGATTTTTGTGATACACTTCTATAATCTCCTTGATCATATTTTATTTTAAAACTTAGCATCAATATTCATTAGGAAAATGGTCTATAGTTTTCTTTTATCTGTTTTTGGTTTAGGTATTAGCACTGTATTTGTACTGTGAAAAGAATTTGATAGGATTTCTTCTTTAACTATTTTCCCAAATAGTTTTACATAGGATTTGGAATGAATTGTTCTTTAACTGTTTGATAGAGTACACTTGTGAAACCATCTGGTCCTGGCACTTTTCTTAGAGAGGTCATTGTTGGTTTGTTCAATGTATTTTTCTTAAGACTGGGTTATTTAAGTATTCTATTTCTTCTTCTGTTAATCTGGGCAATATGTATTTTTGCAAATATTCATCCATTTCACTTAGATTGTCAGATACATTGGCATATAGTTGGGTATTATAACTTAATAATTGCTTTGATTTCATCTTACTTTGTGGTAAATTCACTCCTTCCATTTTTGATTCTAGCAATTTGATTTTCTTTTATTTAATCAAATTTATCAATGGTTTATCTTTTTTGATTTTTGTGTCATCATATCCTGTTTCATTTGTGAATTTGTTTATTAGTGTGTAATTAATATATAGAATCTATTAACGCAATTAATAATATTAATATATTTACTTGTCTTAAATGATTTTTCTTTTGATTTTGTTGATCTCTCCTTTGATTTTCAGGAATTATTAATTTTTACTGGTTTTTTAGTTATATATCTAACTTATTGACCTAATCTTTTTCTTACCTGATCTTTTTTTTAGTTAATGTAAGCATTTAGAGATATAAATTTGCCCCCAGGTACTGCTTTGAGTTCATCTAATAAATTTTAGTGTATTGTCTCATGGTTATGAAATTATCTTTAATGATAGTATCTTTAATGAAATTATCAGTTCTTTCCATGATTTGTTCTTTGACCCACTAATTCTTTAGGATTGGATTATTTTGTTTTCAATCAATTTTTAATCTATGTTTCCACAACCTTTTAAGATTAAGATTTTTATTGCATTATGGTCTGAAAAGGATAATTTCAATATTTCTGCTTTTTCAACTTTTGGTTGTGAAGTTTTATGTCCTAATAAATGGTCTATTTTTGTGAAGGCATCATGTAAAGGCATACATCTTCTATTTCCATTTCATTTTCTTCAGAGGTCTATCATATCTAACTTTTCTAAAATTCTGCTCATCTCCTTAACTTCTTTCTTGTCTATTTTATGGTATGTTTATTTAGTTCTGAGATGGAAAAATTGAGGTCCCTTGCAATACTTTATTTTTGCTATTTCCTCCTTTACCTCATTTAACTTTTCATTTAATAATTTGGATACTGTACAACTTGGCCCATACATGTTTTGTACTGATATTTCTTCATTGTCCATGGTACCTTTTAGGAAAATGCATATTCCTGCTTATCTCTTTTAAGTAGATCTGATTTTGTTTTTGTTTTATCTAAGATCATGATTGCTACCCATTTTTTTTTAACCTTGACTGAAGCATAATAGATTTTGCTCAAATTCCTTATTTTTACTCTTTGTGCACATCTTTCTGTTTCAAGTATGTTTCTTAAAAACCTCTTATTGTGGGGCCATAATTTTTAATTCATTCTGCTATCTGCTTCCTTTTTATGGGTGACTTCATCCCATTCATATTCATAATCATGATTATTAACTGTGTATTTCTCTTCATCCTATCTTCTTCTTCTTCTTCTCCTTCTTCTTCTTCTTCTTCTTCTTCTTCTTCTTCTCTCTCTCTCTTTCTCTCTCTCTCTCTCTCTCTCTCTCTCTCTCTCTCTCTCTCCCTTTTCTCTCTATCCTTTTTAAAAAGTCTGTTTTTCTTATGGCCACTGCTTCTTTTAGTCCACACATTCTCCTTTCAGTCCCCTCTCATTCTCTTATTCCCTTCCCCTTTTACTTGCCTGTGGGGTAACGTAGATTTCTATATCCAAATGAGTGTGTATGATATGGCTTCTTTGAGCCATTTCTATTGAGAGTGAGGTTCAATCTTTGCCTGCCATTCCCCATTTTCCTTTCCATTGCAAAAACCCTTCCTTTCATTCCTCTTTTATGTAAGGTAATTTTCCTATAGAGGAATACATTGATTCCTCTATGACTTCTTTCATGTTTACCTTTTTATCCTTCTCTTGAGTATTGTATTTAAAGTCAGATTTTCTATTTGGCTCTGGTCTTCTAATTAGGATATACTTGAAACTCCTCTATTTCATTAAATGTTCATTCCCCCCTCCCTGCCCCCACCAAAGGAAAAGTTGATACTCTGTTTTACTGGGTAGATTATGCTATAATCCTAGTTTCTTTGCCTTCTAGAATATAATATTGATGCCCTCTGATCCTTTAGTGTGGAAGCTGGTAAATCTTGTGTGATTCTGACTCTGGTTCCACAGTATTGGAATTGTTAATTTCTGACTCATTACAATGTTTTCTTTTTGACCTTGGAGCTCTGGAATTTGCCTGTGATATTCCTGGTAATTCTCATTTTGGTATCTTTGAGGAGATGATCAGTGAATTCTTTCGATTTCTATTTTATCCTTTGGTTTTAGGGTATCAAGGTATTATTCTTGAATCCTTATGTGTTTAAAGAAATTATGGAAGGTGCTAAATCATAAAATAATTTCTTTATAGAGAGATTGAGAAAACATCCAAAGCAATTACATGCTACGTAAGAACTCTATGAGTTTATTTTTAACATTTATATAATTAGAAATAACTTTTTAAACTTGTGTCATTTAAAGTATATATCTAACAATGTAGTTAATCTAACTGTAGATATAATCACATCATTTCCCAGTTTTCTTTGCCTTATTCCATTTTGCTACATATGAATCATAAGTTCATCAATAACCTTTGAAAATAACTAATGTCCCCTATAACCAGTTCATTGGATAGTCTTTATCTAAAATCTCAGCTCCAATTATTGCATTATAAATTATTAAACTAGTACATAATCTATGACAAATATACTAATTATAGTATGAGTTGAACATCTATATCTGGATTTGCTTTTCTAGTTCTCTGTGATAACTTAAAATGATTAAATGATAGAATTGAGAGCTGAAAGAGTCTATGGAAATAAGATCATTTACTTCAGCCTCCTCACTTGACAGATGGGATTCCAAGAGCTTCAGTGTTTTGCCCAAGGTCACCTACCCAATTAATAATGATCCCAAGATTAGAACGAGTTCCCCCAGTTCCACTCCCATATTTTTTTTTAAGAAAGTGTTAGTGGCAAAGATATAATTTTTTCACTCTTAGCAGAAAAAAAAAAAACAACAACCACAAAATTTGCTCAACTTTGGTGGTGGTAAATGATTGAAGTGGCAAAATGATATCCTTAGTGTCCTTCCCCCAGTGGATGATATGTGTGTATCTTCCCCTCCCCGCTATTGTATCTCACCAAGAGAAAGTCACTCTTAATAATGTTTCCTTCAGCTTTAGATTATTAACACATCTTTTTTTCTAACTTTGGAGGATAAACAGTCTCACAGAGTGCACTAGGTTGTAAGCCATCTCTGATACTGAGTCTTAGGACTTTGACTTGATTCTAATCTCTCACTGTGCTTTGTGTGTTGAGGGATGTGTAAATTAGGTTTGGGAGATTATCTGCTGACTTCTAAGTAAATAGCAATATATACAGACAATCGCATCTTTTAATTTTTTTCATTGCTGAACCCATACCTTGCTAGATCATGGATTAAAAAGCACACAAATCATCCAGGAGCAGAGGGAGCATATAAGATTATTAGAAGGTTGCCGTATGGCAGTCATAGCCCTTGCCTTCTTTGCTTCATTGATGATGGACTTTTTGCGTGCACACTGGATGAGACCATGATGCTACGTAGTTACAGGATGCTAAATACCAAGATGGAAAGTATTTTGTTGTTGTTTTTAATTTCCTGTCGTTCCCTGTAAAATAAGCATTCCTTTATTCTTGATATGTTGCTGTGTTATGCTAATCACAATAGGCACTGTAACTATATACTAGATAATAGGCTCTTAAAGTTTCTGTGTGCAAATTGAAAAGATACATCACAATATTTGCTTTCCCAGAGGTACTGTAGCTTAATCCAAGTGGTGCATAAATATGACACTAGCAAAAGTGATAACAATAGTTTCTGTAAGCCTGTCTAAGACACTCACAGAGCAGCATGGGAAATAGCACAGTAACCCAGAAATGTCCAGATTCTTTGGGCCCCTTTTATTGTGATAAATCTCTTGTGAACTTTTCAGGAAGGCATTGTATGAAACTGGTATATCTCTGTCTACAGCATGGTTCTCTGTTCATTGCTTCCTACCTTCTAAAAACTAGGTGGCACAAAAGCCAGTACCTTTGTAGTCAATGATACTGTGCTGGGGGAGGTTAAAGACTACCTATTTGAATAAGATAAATTAAACATTTTTCGTATTGTTACCATGTGAAATGTGAATCTTGCTTTAATGCATTTTTTTTTGTAAGTTTCAAGTTCCTCCCTTTGTGTTGGGATTTAGGCTACAGCCTCTCATTACAGAAATGCTGGTTTCATATTCGGGAAGTAATTCTTTTAGATACCCGTTTATTGTAAGAAAATCAAGAAATTTTTTTCCTATTGAGGATATGAGAAAATTACACCTGTGTATTCAGCATGAATGGTGCTATCATGGGATATCAATACGAAATGGAAGTAATTGCCAGACCCACTGGCATCCTAATAGTCACCTAAGTATTTTAAATGTGCATTGGGAGGGAGAATAATATGAATGATAGGAGGAAGAGTGGGAACCTTACATAAAATCTTATTATCCCCTTGTACACATATCATTAATAATAATAATAATAGCAAAAATAGTGAGGATAATCATAAAAATTATGTGTATGTAAATGTGTGCATATGTATATGTACATGAATATATGTGTATATGTACATATTTGTGTATACACACATATAATCAAAGATTTTTTGAAATGTATGTATTTCAGAATATCTCCATATATTCCACAAATTCCAATACTTATATGGGTGTGAATGATTTTAAGGTTGAAAAATGCTTTCCCTATACTGATTTCACCTCCTTCTGTAAGTTAGTCTTATCCTGTTTTTATCCTCAATTTACCGATGAGGAAGTTGTGGCTCAGAGAGTTTCTGTGTTTTGCTCATGGTCACATAGCTACAAGATGTCAGATGCAGGATTCAAAACCATGTCACTTCTGATCCTCTGTAAACTTTCCATTTCATGATACTATTCTCCACTCATGACTCCTCTCTACCATTATCTACATAAAAAAAAATTCAAACTCAAAGATTTGTCTATTATCTATCCCCGAAGTTCTTTTCCCACTCTACCTCCAACTATTTCCTTGAATGTAACTGACACATTGGTCTACCCCTCTTGCTTTGTATATACTGTGAACATGCCTGTCCTTTTATACTTTTGACACCCTAAAACTTGCCTAAAATAACCTTTTCCCTCATCTATGTCACTTTCATGTCTACATATGTTTAAAGATTCAATTATAATTCCCCTTTCCTCTGCCAAGCCTTCCCTCAACAGCACAGTCCAACAAACAATTTTTAATACAATTTGACATTTACATACTTAGTTGTTCACATCATCTTTATCTCTGCCATTTAAATTATTAACTACTTAAGGGTAGGGATAATTTTACATGAATTTTTTAAATCCTTTACTGCACTTAGCTCAATAGCATTAAATATGTTAATAAAATTTTGCTACTTATTGTTTGATTGATTAAGGTGAGTGGTTACATTAATTCCATTTCAATTCTCATGAAACTCAACAGATCAGTTGCCTCTCTTTGAAATCAAATCCAAGACTTCAACTATAGTACTAAGTTATTCTTAGTTATAAAAAAAAAGCTTCCAAAACATGAGGTCATTGCTAGGTTAATTCAGACATGTAGAATTTTATTGCTGGGGGTCAAATTGTTTTATTCAGTCCCAGACTACAACTTGGGTTCTTCCCAAAATTGATAACTTTTTTTGTTTTAAACAAGCATAGGTAATTTTCACCTACTTAATTTAGTTTCCAATTTGCAGCAGTGTCTGCACTTAAAATAACAGTATCTAATATTTAAGTTGTGTTTTAAGATTTAACAAGCACTTTTTCATGTTTTATCTCATTTGAGCCTTGTAACAGCAAGAACCCCAACATATACAGGATAGCCTGCTCTACAGGTTCTTAGATCTGCATTTATAAAAGGAAAGGCAACTTTTGAGAGGTCAACAATCACTTTAATTAAGTACATGTATCATTCACTTATTTGGGGAAAAGTCATGCCCTAAATTTAAAAAAAAAAATACAGGCAGAGAAATAAAGACCAACAGACAGGGCTTCCAACTGTCTGACCATAAGCAATACATAGTTACCAGAGAGAGAAGCACCAACATCTGGGTTTTCAACGTCAGGGGGAAAGGTTGCTCCTTAGTGGCTCCCCAGAGTCTCATCTAGCCAAACAAACATTTTCAATGAGTAAGCCCCAAAGTAAACCTCACCTCAGAGTATTTATATACTTTTCAGAGTCAGAGGGCATCACAACCCTTGAGAACTAGTGCCTCATTAGGAATTAACAAAGGGTGTGGGTCTTCCTACAAAATAAATCTCCCCTAATCAAGCTTCCCTTAATGGGCAGACCCATTAGTGGGTAGGGAAGATCTTTAACTCTCATTAACATAATTAACATTACAAGCCTATAGAGATTATTATTCCCATTTTTAAGTTGAGTTCTTAGAGTCATGAAGTGACTTGTTCATGCTAAATTTGTGTTAGAAGCAGGATAATAATAGCTAGCATTTATAAAGCACTTTAAGATTTGCATCCTTAGCACCTAGCATAGTATACATGATAAACATTTATTGGTTTGAAAAATAAATCACCTCTGGTCATGGTTCTGAAAGGTTTCTGACCATGTTCTCTTTTAACTTTCTTTTGTTTAAGCTTTATATAAAAAGTTTTTAAAGACTAATGATGTATAGTGTAATATGTTTGTCTAAATATAATTTATGCTAGATTGCATTTCAGTTTCTTCCAGAAATGCTTGTTAAAATTCGCAATTATTTTCTAAGGAATTCATATTTGGGAGTATGTTGTATAATGACTTATTGAATTATTTATTTCTAGTTCTTCTTTACCTTTTCTGTTTAATGGAGCTGATGCAATGGACAGAGCCATGGGTCTGGAGTCAGAAAGAGCTGAGTTTCAATCCAGCCTCAGATATCTACTAGTTGTGGTCAGTTGACCTTTGTTTGCTTTAGTTTCCTCATCTGTCAAATGGGGACAATAATAGCTCTAGGCTCACAGAGTCATGGTGAAGATCAAATGAAACAACATTTGTGAAGTGCTTAGCACAGTGCCTGTCATACAGTAATGTTAGTTATTAAATGCTTGCTATTCCATATTTATTTTTCTATTTTCTATTATTTTATTTTTTTTATCAAAAATAGTTTTGATAATTACCGCTTTACAATAGTTTGACATCTGGAAGATCTTTTCCCCTTTCATTCCTATTTTTAAAAATTATTACCTTAATATTCAAGATCTTTTGTCCCTCCTAAAGAATTTTGCTATTATTTTATCAAGCTCTTTAACGTAGCCTCTTGGTAGTTTGAGTGTTCTAGCACTACAACTATAGGTTATGCTTCTCATAATTATTGTCATTTTGGCACAAGTTAGCCATAAGCCATGAATATCCCTCCACTTCCTTTAGGTGATGCTATGTATCTTAAGGAATATTTTTTTAATTGACCCATTCAACTAATAAATGAATGCCCTTTTGAATTCTTTTCTTACTGCTTAGAATTATTTTGTTATTCTGTTAGTTTGCTGAAACTATTAATGATTTCAGTTGCTTTCTAGATTTACCAGGATTTTTTTAAAAAAGTAAACCTGCATGAGAAAAGCAAATAGGATGGTTTTCTCTCCATGAATGAGGGATAGGGATTCAAGAGGCAGAGAATAAAATAGAGTTCATTCCAGGAAAAAAAAAAGGGACCAGGCTGACAGAAAGCAAAGAGGCAGGAGAAGGTAGCTGATATTTAAAGATCATGTGGTTTATCTAGGGTATATTGAACAATAACATGAGTTAAAGCTGAGAAGACTGGATGCTACCAGTTTATAGAGTGACTTGAGTGCTCGAATGTCCGGCACAGGACTTTGAGATAGGGAACCACTAAATATTTTTAGGTCTGTGTGTGTGTGTGTGTGTGTGTGTGTGTGTGTGTGTGTGTGTGTGTGTGTGTGTACATAGAGATATATACATATATGCACTGTAAACTGAAACATGAACCCTATGGATCCTGAGTCCCTTTTTTCCAAAAGGGAAGAAAACCGGAGAGAGTCAGCCTGTAAAATCAAGGATGATCTTTATTAAGAAAGTATAGCCATGATCATGTGTAGGAACCAGCCAATGCTAAAACAGTTCAGTTTGAGGGAAAGCAAGAGGTGGTTTATATTATTTTCAGACAATGGAAGGTGGAAAATTGTTGATCCAGGGAAAGAAGAGGGCAGGTTATGGATGGAGAGTTCCGGAAACAAGGTGAGGAACATTCTGGGAACAAGGGCATTGATTACGTGGTACATGGAGATAAGCACAATGATGCAGAGAATCCAAGGCCTAAGTGCTGACAAGAGGAGCAGAACATTTAGAATGTCTGAGCTAGGTCTTCAGTCTGCAGCTTTTGCTCGAGGTTGCCCTTGAGCTGATCAAGACTGGCTCTGGGGTTTCTAATAACTACAGGCATCTCCAAAGGATCACTGACATGTCAAGCAGCTCTGTATCCTGACAGGTCTAGTCAGTCCCATACAGTTCTCCTGAATTACCTGAATCATTGGGGAGCTCAGGCAAATCAATGTAGTTAGTATTTTCATTTTCACATCACATATACATGTCAACCTCTAAAATTATATGTATAATACATATATAAATAAAAACTGCTAAAAACAAATGTACATATATATTCACACAATATTATTATGTCAGTGATAGAAAAACAGTGGATTTGAGGGAGGAGAGATTTGAGGTAAGATCACATGTTATATTTTTACAGTAATCTGTGCAGGTGTGAATTAGTAATACTCATTCAAGAAAATTCATTCAACAAAAATTTATTAAACACCTATGATTTTTAATTTATTGTGTTACATGCTAGGTAAGGTACCAAGAAAAAGCAGTCCCCTACTGAGTCTTATTTATTTCTCAACTTAAAAAATGTTTTTTTTATTACCAAACTTGCTACAAAACATACATTGTTTTATTGTCTTTCAGTTTTATATTATTTCTATTGGGAAAATGTCAAGGAATATAATTCCATATATTTAAGATTAAACCATTTATCATATAAAATTATGTGAACATATTTAAATTATCTGATAAAACATTTAAGGTACCAAAATATTTACAATAATCTGATATGGAAATTAATACTACATGATATTTAAAACAATTCACAACTTAAACACAGTAAAAGTGAAAATATAATACAGAACCTATAATTCTCATAGCATTTTTATATCCCTCACTATTGCTCTGGCTGCTAAAGTAGCAAGTCCTAAAGCTATAACAGTTTTGCCAAGTTTTTCATCAGCTTCGTACTAACCACACTTTTAACTTACTTTTTCAAAGAAAATCTTTCCTTTTTTTCTCATTTCCTATGAATTAAATTTGCTGGACAGTTTCCAGACATTTTCACCTAGGAACTGGTGTACAATTAGTTACAGTATATAGGTTTTGGAGGAGAGAGAATATTTCAATGCAGAAAGATACAGATTAAAATGCTGGCCTTTACTTCAGTCTTCCTTAACCATGGAGCTGTCCAACAGCTCATGTTCTTCTGTAATCATCTAGGAAAGAATCACTTGTTTCTCTCTATAGAAATGTATTCAAGAGTCTTTCAACAGGTATCAAATCATGATATATTCTGTGTTGGGTATTTAATTCAAAGTTAAAATCATCAGTTATTTCCTTCATGTAAGTATCTAATACATAAGAAGGGAACATAGTTCATCAAAAGGGATTCTGGCTCTGGGAATAGAGGAGATAGTTTCCATTTCTACTTCAAATGTTAACTATTTGTGTGTCCTTGTGCAAGCCATTTATTCTTCTTGAGCCTTGTTATCATTATCTGCAAAATAAGTGGCATTGGTAAGACAATTTTGGAGGTTCCTCCCCTTTTAGATCAATGATTCTATGTTCATTGTAAAACAAAACAACTCTACAACTTGGCGTATGATCTTTGAATTGTTCCAACACACACACACACACACACACACATTATCACATTGTTATCATCATAGCATAACATGACTCTGTGAAATAAGCAAGATTAATACTACCATAACAAATACAGTTTTCTAGCGTAGTCCATACCTGTCAAAGCTCATATTCCACTGGAATGGGTGTTGAGAAATGTCCATGGAGACCCCATATCAGCATGGGACACTCTAGGACTTTGATGAGGTTAAGATATACCACAAAGGACAAAAAAAAAATATGTTCAATAAGACAGTTCTGTTTTAAAAAGGAAAATAAGACTAATACATGGCAAACAATTAGAAGACCATAATGAAAGTGTATTTACTCAATAAGAGCTAAATTATTTGGTGATTAACTTTAATTAATGTAGGATCTCAAAAAAAGGAATAGGTGAATAAAGGTTATTATAATCCAAGAAGGCATGTTGGAAAAGAAAGGGGTTGAAATAGAATCATCAAATTGTAAGAATTCTTAGGCAGTCAGGAAGGACATTGGTTAGAGTGCTAGCCTCGTATCAGGAAGAGTTGAACTGAAATTTGATTCAGATATTCAATAGCTGTATGACCCTGGCCAATTCACTTAATTTCTCTCAGCTACCAGATGAGATTATATATGTAAAGTACCATGCAAATATTAAAATGTAACATAATGGTCTGCAGTAGTAATAATTTTTATTATTAAATTCCTTATAACTCAATATTATTTTATAAAAGGGTAAACTGAGCCACAAATAGGATAAATAAATATACTCATAGTCATTGATTGTTGAAAAATCTAATTTACATTGCTAGAGTGAAAAAGGGAGCATGCTTTATTGGGAAAAATAGCATGAGACAAGACATTAATATAACAAATAAGGCAAATTAAGGTGGCCAGCCTTCATGGAGCAAAAAAATTTTAAAATAAAGTAATAGTTATATCTTATGTTATGTCCAGTGCTGTGCACACAATGAGTACTTAATCAGTGCCTATGGAGTTACTACCCAGGTCATCACGAGCAATTTTGTTGGAATGAAAAGCTTTATCAAACTGGGACATTCTGGAGGACAGTAGCATCAATAGGATGTCAACCAGTAGATAACAGCAAGGTGTTAGGGAATTTTGAGTGTGATGCAATGAAATTTGCTTTAATAATGGCTAATCTTTATATCGTGTTTACTGTGTACGAGGCACTATGCTATGTGCTTTAAAAATTTATCTCTTTGATCCTCACAGCAACCCCAGGAGGTAGATGCTGTTATTGACCCCATTTTACAGTTGAGGAAATGGAAGCAAAAATTTCTCTGAAAGCAAAAAAAAAAAAAAAAAAAAAAAAAAAAGCATAGGTCAAATGACTTGCCCAAAGTCACACAAAGAGTAAGTGTCTGAGGATTAGGTCTTCCTGACTCCATGCTCAACAGCTTATTCAACTAGTGTCTTGGAAGGGAGCAAAAAGGGAAGGAAATGGAGACACCAATTAAAATATTGAGGTGATGATTAAAGCGACAGCTGGATTAGTGTGGGTATGTTGAGAGGTTGGACTATGTAGGTGTTGGGACTGGAAGCTCAATTCCGTGTGGACAGTCTCGGGCAGGTAAAAGTGGGACTTCTAAATCTTAGAGTCTTACGAGGCCCTCCATGAACAGCGGGGGTTCGAGAAGGTCAGACCGAGCTAGCTCGGCTAGCTCGGGTATTTCGGCCTCTCCCCCGGAGATACCTGATGGGTGGAGTCTCTCTGCCCTCGAGGTCGTCCCGGATTGGAGCACACCTAGTTACCTAACAGCACGGTATTGAGATGCAAACTGTGTGGCTGAAGATTAAGTAGGACTGAGGAAGCCTAAAAGCTCTCTTAGCACGTGTGGAGCCAAAGAGAAAAGTAGGGCTCCGCTTCTTTTCTTTCCTCTCTCCCCTCCCCCTCTCTCCCCGCTTGTACTTCTACTTCCAATCCCTTAAGCTTAGCCTTCTTAGGAAATTTCCTCCTAAAGAAGACCCCCTGCACTTGTAACCGAAACCCTGTAATAAAGCTCAACCCCTGTTTGACTCTGGAACGTCCTTTCTCTCATACGTGCATCCGGCGTGGCCAGCCGAAGACCTGGACAGGTAAGAAAGACTCGGGTAGCCCAATACAGGCCTCTAGGCTTGGCATGTAGGTATTTTACTGAATAGGATTGGGTGACTGATGATAAAGTTCCAGTGAAGATGAATTCAGCATGATTTACAGGCTTCTAGATACAGTGGTGCCAATAGAATTAAGGAATAAAAAAGTGGATAAAAGAATTATAGGTTTTGGACATGTTGACCATGTTTAGTGGACATAAAAATGTACTTAGAAATACCTGAAAATTAGTCAGGAAGACCAGAAATGGACTGCAGTTTGGAAGTCATTAGCACAGATGTGAATATGAAAAAAAAAGAAAACTCTTATCTTGGAGCAACTTTCACAACTAGAACTGATAGATTCAGGACCTTCCAATGAAACCACAAGCACCCTGATAAGATAAAGTATTTTAGAATGCAAAGCATGGATTTGAAGGATTGAAATGAAAACATTTGAAACATGGAGTATTTTAATATTTTTTGATGTTTTCCCCATAATTTTCTTAAGCCGCTCTCCCTTAAAGCATACAGAAATGTAAAACTATGTCACATGGAATTAGAACAGTGCTCAAAATAATCTGAATTTCCTTCCCTTTGTTTATACTACTAAGTTTTTTCTCTTTGCTTTAGTAACTGATCTTAGTTTGGTGATTTTTTAAACAAAGGCAACCTTTGAACCTTAAAATTTCACAAATTATACTAATTAGAAGGGATACTATTCTTTGCAGTTTACGCATTAGAGTTCTATATCTACAGTTTTTTGTTGTTGTTTTTATGATAAAGAACACAGGTCATATCCCACTGCAGCAAATATTACAACCAAAACTTTTGGAGAACGGACGCTTTCAAGCACCAGAGGAATTTCAGCTCAGCAAACTAAAATTGGACCCTCTTGCAATGTTAATTTTTTTGTTTGACTTCTCATATTTCTTACAAGAATTTTTGTTTTGGTTGTTTTTCCGTAAGGAGGGAAGTGGAAGGAAGAGAAAATAAATGCTTATTAATTAAAATCAATTTTAATTAAAAATTAATGATAAAAATTTAACCTATGTAGACAATGATTCTAAAATGAATTGCACCTCCTGCTGATTTACAGCTGTCCCATTGATTCCTAAATTACAATCCTTCCTGCTTCATTCATAGCATTTATGTTAACTTTATTCTCTTGAAAGTGAATGAAACCTTTAAATATGATAATTGGGTCACTAGTATAAGCAGGTTTAGAATAGTCTGAAACTTTGCCAACGTCTCGAAAGTAGACATTGCTCTCTTTGAGTATGTGGTTCTAGGTAAAAACAATAAACACATTTAAATATTCTACGACAACATTGCATTATCTCTTCTTTCAATGATAATTTTATTCATCAAGAGAAAGCATGATATCAGATAATAACATCCACATTTGTGTGTGACACAATGAAATAAGCTAAATTCAATATAAGGATAAACCACAGTGAACTCATGCACCACGGAAAAACTCACATGGACAACAGTTGATTAGATTTCCATGTTAGTCCTACTGTAGCGTTCCCATTAATAATCTGAGCCTCCATCCTTCCACTCTCTTAAAATGTTTCTATCTGAAACCACTTCTGACATCATCTTTCCTTGATGTAATTATCCTGATGTAGAACAGCATTTTAATTGTATGTGAGGTAACTGAGTGCATTTTTATTCCTCTTCAGGTCTTTTCATCTCCAGTGACTGGTGCAAGTAATTTATTTAGCATATATTCTTGTTTTGAAGTCAATGTTTGTGTTGAAAATATTAGGAAGAAACTTCTTTCTCAATCAGGTGGAAATATTAGTAGTAAAATATTAGGTTATTATTTCTGTGTGCCCAGACTTGTCCTATATCTCAGATATATCTGTTTATTTGACATGTCTCATTGTAATGTATATTTATTAAGCATAAATGTATATGTCAGGTATGCCTCTAAAGGAATTTGATTTTTAATGAAAAGTTCCAGAACTTCTGAGGATGTATACTTCCGAGGATCAAATGAGATAAGGTGTTCAAAGCACTTTGCAAATTCTAAAGTAGTAAATAAATATGTTATTGTTATTATTGGATATCATTGTTGTTATCTGGTGGTGTTGCTCCTGAACCCACTTGGGTATGGTTTCCATTAACTGCTGACCTGACAAATTCATTAGTTTTTAGAAAATCTATTTATTAAGAAAGCATAGTAAGAACAATTTATACAAAACCTGAAAAGCCTCAGATACACAGTGCCCAAGATACTCAGAGTTTATATGAGGAGAATGAGTTTTAACTTTGAGTACAATGATAGATGGAAAGATGTGTGGCAAAGAGGAGACCCATAATTTCTGTGATGGAAGTCTTTCTTGGAAGACTTCTCTTCAAGTTTGTCTTAGGTTTAGCTCTGTTCTGTGCTCTAAGGGTTTGTCCCTTTCTAGAAACCTTAGTCAGAACCTCCAACTGCCATGAGAGGTCATGCTCCTTGAAATTGATACTCTTCATATTTTAAAGAAATATATTCTTTGGAGTATAGAAATCTATTTTGCCCTACAGGAAAATAAAGGGGAAGGAAATGGAAGAAGCGTAGGTAATAGAATGGAGGACAGACTGAAGGAAGGGGTGGATGGGGTGCATGCTGTCCTGGGATGAGGGGTGGGGAGAGATGGGGAGAAAATTTTGAATTCAAATTCTTGTGGAAGTGAATGTTGAGAACTGAAAAAAAATAGTTTATATATTTTAAAAAATACATTCTTCAAACTATAGCTTTGTGTGTATGTAGCTGCTTCTGATGACATGGAGTCCTCCTACTCTGTTCAATATTGCTATCGATCGTGAAGGACCTTGCAGCTGATTGCCCCGTGGCCGCTAGCTTAAGGGTCTTCCATGCCATTTATACCTCACAAGGTCATTTCTTGCCTATCTTAGCAAACCCATTAGTCCATTATCAAAAGAGAACAAATAACAAAGAGATAGAGATAGAAATTTTTTCATATATAAATGGTATCTGATAGAGACACAACAAAGCTATTCTTTGGCAGCCCAAAGCAGCCCTATAGTTTTAAAGGAGAAAGAGAAGAAATTGGAAGAGAAGGATGAGAAAGATGAGAAAAGGACAAAGAAGATGGTGATATCCACTTCTTTTTGTATACATACTGATGTTCAACTCAGCCACCCCTGAGAATCATTGATTATTCTGTCCTCAGCAGAGAGCACATTGTCGTCATACAGCATAAAATCCATGAATTATTATGGGTAGAAGTAGACTCAGCCAAAGCTTCCACATAGTTTCTTGGACTAGAACCAAGGCAGAGAATATCTACAACTGTTCCAAGGTATGACTCCCACAGGCCAGTCCATATCCATTAAATACTTATAATGCATTTGGATTTACAAAACATTGTTCTCACAATAATCTTCTTAGGTAGGTAAAGCAAATATTAATTTTCCTGTTTTACAAGTGAGGTAATTAAGGGTTGAGTATTTAATGAACTTGCCTATGCTCCTATCACTAGTTAATGTCATCAAGGGACTTCATTTATGTGCTTTCAACTCTAGTCATAAGGATCTTTCTGTTACATCATTCTGATGAACTGATGACAAATATTTATCCATTGAGGGTATATTTGATTTGTGTAAATAGCCAAAAATAATACAGAACTAAATCTTGTGGATAAGAAAGTTGATCAAGTAGGTTAATATTTCATTAAATAAGTGATAAGTTGCAATTAGATAATAATGACATTGATTTTCTTGTATGGCTTATAGACTAGCTCTGATGGAAATCCACAAATATTTTCACAAATGTTTTGAGCAGTGACAGAAACACTGGGATACACATATTTTAAGGGAGGCAGAAATCATTTTTACATATGCATTCTAGAAAGTCTACTTATTACTTTATAACCATATCTAGGGTTGTTTATAATTAGCTACTGAGAGCTGAAATTAATTCTGTACCTTAAGCATGTCTACTATGTCATTATGAGGAATTACTTTCGAGAAACAATATGTGAGTGGGGGGTATACAAAACACATAAAATTCTTCTTCCTGGATAGTGAGACATACACATCATTAGAATCTAACTAGACATTAGATCTTACCTTCTTCTTTGACCTAGTCCATGTTTTCTTTTATGCTTCTACTGGATCCATTCTCTTGCATTTTATAGATTCTCAAGTATCCCTCATTCTCAAGAAATTGATGGTCTTCTGTTAATGTTCCACACTCTCCTCTTAATGAATTCAGTTTCCTTAACCATCTCCAGATCCAAAAGAAGGACTATCCTATGGTGCTTAAGGAACATGAAGTTCACATCTTTAAGGGACTACTAGTAGTTGTGGAAACAAAAGTTGGTAAAAACATCAGAAGATTAGACAATGCAAATGTCCAACTTTTCAAAAAGGAAGAAACGGTTTTTCAAGAAATTGAAGAACAATAAGTTTGATGTTGATTTCTGATCAAATCCTAGATTTCTAAAAATAATAGTTTGTAAATATTTTGAAATGATTTTTCATCATTGAGAATCAAAATGGATCCATGAAGATATATCAACACAAAACTATTTTCATTTCTCTTTTTTGATAGGATTCCTAGGTTATTAGATTATAAATGCTATGGACAGAGTACATACACATACATACATACAGATACATACATACATACATACATATATATGTGTGTGTGTATATGTATATATATACACACACACATACATATATACATGAATGCATTTGGCCATCTTGTTTTGAATAAGATGGTCAAGTATATGCAAAATGTGATTATTGTTCAGTGGATTTGCTGCTGTTTTAAAACCATGCCTGAAATCTGTTGTTCAATGGCTTTAGCAACTATGAAGAATTCTTCCCTGGAGTAATTTAGGATTATATACTTTGCAATATTAAAAGTGGCCTATTTTCAATGACACATAAGAATATAGAAAGTATGCCTATCAAATTTAAACATGACTCAGAGCTTGGAGGGATACATAAGAAATCACATGCCAGAATCAAGATTGACATTATTTCATCAAGGTGAGTTTCTAGGCTATTTGTAATGTTCCATAAGTAGGATAAATGTGCGATTCTGAATTTAGGTTAGGTTAAAATAGTATCACAAATTCAGTATTGGGAATATTTGTCTTCACATAATGGATAATAGCAACTACCTACCAGGTTTATTGCTAGGACCAAATAAAGTGACACATGTAACATATTTTATAAACTATAAAATGCTATGTATTTTTCAGCCATGAGGATGATGATGGTGATGATGATGATCATGTGTTTTCTATGCAATAGAACATTTTGGTACATTCATAGAAATAACTCCTGTGATATTTGGTCAGTCATGACAACAAAATTGTTAACTATAGGTTCCTAGAGGGAAGAAATTGTTCCATTTTTTCTAACTCAGCATCTAACATCTTGCCTAGTGCCTAGTATATTCATCATAAATACATGTTGATGGATTATTTAATTATAAAATGATTTACCCAAAATAACATACTTAATAAATACTAGATCGAAAACTTGATCTCAAATTCTTTGATTTCAAAAATGACCATGAGAAGTAATAGTTCCATTGTACTCTGCACTGATACAACTATATTTGGAATATTGTATTCAGTTGGAGGGGAGAAAGGAACTACATTGACAAGTTAAAGAGCAAACACAGAAAGGTAACTGTAATGGTAAAATTCCTACAAATGTGTGTATTCATCCTTCGTTGCTGAAGAAGACCATGCCATCAGAGAAATGATGACATGACTTGCACTTGAGCTTGTTTTGAGTGAAGGAGGGCTGTGCAGGTCACCAGCCTCACTTCTCCTCCAGAGCCATCTGAATCTAGTGACCAGATATTCATCAGGATGACTGGAGATGACTCAGGATGAGGCAATTGGGGTTAAGTGACTTGCCCAAGGTCACACAGTTAGTGAGGTTCAAGGGTCTGAGGTCAAATTTGAACTCAGGTCCTCCTGAGTCCTGCACTGGTACTCAATCCACTGTAACACCTAGCTGACTCCTGAAGAAGGAAAAATAATTATAACATTTTGCATTTATGTGCCACAATAGGTTTTGAAAAGTATTTTTATACAAAGAATTTCTTCTGATCTGCACAACAACACTATGAAGTACATATTGTAGGTATTATTGCTCCCATTTCAAAATAAGAAAATGAGGCTCTAAAAAATAAATTTTATTGTTCATAAATACACATATTGTGATTGTCAGAGATGGCCTCTGAACCTAGGACTTCCCGAGTGTAAATCCATTACTTTATCCGTTAGGTTATGTCAACACCCCATCCATTTTACAGAGAATAAAAAGATTCTCTCATGTGACCTTCAAAACAAATTCTTATAAATGGGCATCATTATCCCCATTTTACAGATGAGGAAACTGAAGCTGTGAGAATGTGAACTATTTTGTCAAGATTCCAAAACTATTATAAGAGTCAAGATTTCCATTCAGGTCACTCCTGACTCTAACTCCATCATTCTTTCTGTTCTATCAAGCTGGTAAGAAAGAGAGCAATTGTAGAGAAGATATATGAACCAACCAGAGATTTGGAATAGATTAACTCAAAATTCCCTTCCAACTTGCTGTGTTTCAGACCTCTGGTTCATTTTCCAACATCTCTTTTGGAAATGCCTTTGTTTCTCACACTAAGGAGAATTTCCCAGTTGTACTTTCCAACTTTCTCTTCCATCACCACCCAAAGAAACAATTTTATGAGAGTATGACAATTCAATCTCTCCACTTTATTTATGTTTCAGAATCTTCAGTATTTATTCCCCAAAGGGATCTCTTTCATATTCTTTGCTCTACTCATGTAAAGGGGTGATAGATCCAATGCTCTCATTTAAGGTATATGAATTAAAGATTGTATATGAAGGTAGAATGAGTATGCAGTTTATTGTCTAGTAATTCCTGATATTTTGAGCCAAACTTACAAATCTCTAGTTTACCAATCATGCTATCCTACCACCTACCACAACCTTGGGCAAGATTATTAGGAAAGAAGCTTGGGAAAAGGAAATCACCTAGTTCAATGGTGTAAAAAAATAAAAAATATCTATGAAAGGCAAAGTTTCTTAAACTTCTTTCAGGGTGGCAGAACCTTTCAGTGGAAACAAAACTTTGGAAGAATGCTTGTAGTAAAATTCTTCAGAATTATTATTTATACACATATTAATAACCTAAGTTCATTTTTTTAGGATTCTTTGCAGCAATTTGAGAAACATAGATCTAAGGAACCACTGTGAATGGTATCTGTGATAAGAGTTTGTATTTCATTGGTGTTTGAAGATTTATAAAGTGCTTTTTCCACAATAGTTTAGAATATAAATAATGCAAGTATTATTATGATTTCCATTTTACGGTTGAGGAAAAAATAATATTCAGAAAAGTTCTGCTTTCCTCAGAGACATCCACCTAGTCAGTATCAGAGCCAGGACTGGGGAACTGAGGTTTGCCTATATTTTTGGCTAAGCTTCTTTCTACTTTCTATTGGATCATCTTGTCCATCTGTAGTTTGTATTTGGTATACCTAAGGTACATTGAGAAAATTATTTCCTATTTTGTGTGATATCCTCTTGATAGGAATGCTGAAGGATCAATAAATTTGGCAGTTTTATAAAATTAATAAATGTATTACAAAGCCTGCTTGAGCCTTGCTCATTTTAAATTCCCACTTTTTAAGTATAAAGTGTTGAATTTTAAAAATAAATAAATATATTGCTAAGTTCTAGTTTGGTAGGAGCTGGGCTAATAGGCATCTGCTGAAGTTTCAGTCTTGATAGCTAATGATGAGGTTAACTTCAGAATTAATCACAGAGCCATGATAGCTTAATTTCCAGGGCTCCACATGACTTGATATTCCACAGCCTCTCAAAGAAAGACAGAAGTTTGTGCTGTTTTCTCAGTTGGCCACAGAGATAAAATTTTTAAGTTTTTTTAAGTGCTCATTTTTTTTTTTAGCAAAAATCAGATATCTGATTTGTTTGATTAATACTGAGGAGCCAGAGAATCCAAAAGAATCATTTTCTCATATTTTCCCATTCTATTTTAAAGGTACAATTTTTAAGAAAAGACCTCTGCTATATATGTATGACTAATATATTTATGATATATGTATAGATATATGTATATTAATCAATAAGCATAATTTATTAAGTGATTGCTGTTTACCATGATAGATGATGGGTAACAAAAACCAGCACACATAAATATGGATGCATACATACCATACAATATTTAAAAGTATGAGAATATCACATTAAATGTTTCAGTTTAAGAAATCACTTCTTTGGTATCCAAATCAGTCAAAGAAAATTTCCAAGAGAAAATGAAGATAGTTTGTGGATAGGCTATTTTCCTAATGACTGAAAACTGATATTTGAATCATCTCAGTACTCTGAGAATATATAAGTAGTGATCACACTTATGGCCATCTGAACGTTCTAGGGAAGTTGAGAAAGTAGAAGGAATCACAAAATGCCTCTAAACCCAGTGCTAATCATTTTCCTGAAGGCCATACACTTTACGCATTAAGACTCTAAATAATTTTGCCTAAGCTTCATGGGAAATTCTTGGTTATCTGGCTCTGTCTGGCAATTTTCCATTCTGCCTTATGTTAGGGTGGCCTGTAGGAGGCAGACAGTTTTGGGGATGGCTACCAATTAAGAAAGCATTGCAGTCAGTGAGAATTCAGGGAACAGGCAAGCTAACTTAGCTAAGCCTCATGCACTTCAACAGCCCCTCAGGGCATCCCTACATTAAGCCCAGTATAATAAATGATGTTTATAATGATGACCCTGAGTTATCAAGAAAAGCTTAAATTATGTTCAAAATATATAGCTTACTAAGGTGGGGGAGAAGGGAGTGTTTAATATACTTTAGATGCCTATAAAGAGAGTTGACTTTTTAAAAGAATTCTTGGATTTTTCACCTATTTTATGAATTGCAGAAGGACATACTATTAGGAGGCCTCAAAGGCCACAGAAAGACCTACATTTAAGTCTCCTTATTCTGATTCATCTTGGTGTACCCCTGGAGCAAGTCTATAAGCAATAGTTATTGATCCATTAGATCATGAAATGACCAATTCTAATGTAAACTTACTAATTAAAATACTCCCTGTCATCTTGGGGATACTGTATGGATAAGAACTTAATCCATCAACAGAAAAACATTTTTGTTTTGCTTAGGTTATTTAAAGAAATTATCACAGGTGCATATGTTCTTTATTCATTATTTACTGAGAAGGAAATGAGGCAACTTTATGGACACAAATGAAAAGTTGCCTGTCCTTTTATTAATTTCTTCCTGAAGTACTGCAACTACTGTAAAGTTGGTTCACTTAACTTAAAATGATAGGGCGTATATATGTATGTGTGTATATATGTATATATACACACAATATGTGTATGTATACACACTATATATATGTGTATATACATACACACACACATACATATATATATACATTTCTTTTTCATTGCAGTCAATGTTCTGGGGACAGCAGGCCATGTTCTGAGCACTATCCAGAAAATTTACGTATTTCCAATTCAGATGCTGGAGCCAGCTCAAATAAGCTCAAGAGAAATAGTTGTAAAATTTTCATATAGAAGATGGTAAATGCTCTAACTTAGGGGTCAGTTTATTGTTTTTTTCATTATCTAGACTTAAGAAAGTTATGAAGAAAATGTTAATAATACAAATTAAACTTCAATGTGTTGTAGATACTTTTTTTTCTCTACCAGATAGCTGGTTAACACTTATCTACCCCCAACAGTTCTTTACTCATGTCAGCCTCAGTTATTTTTTAGGAACATTTCATTGAGAACTAAAAAAAAATATGTGCTTATCACAGTCCTGAAGCAAGCTCTGTGTGTCTTATCATACCCTTGTTTTTTTAAGGTCATAAGAACAACACAAGTTGTGTCTGGTCACAGAGGCAACTTGTTGTAGCTGTAGCATAGTGGGTAAAGATTTGGCCTCATATTAGGGAAATCTGGGCTCAAGCCATACGTTTCCCATGTATTAGCTATGTAACCCAATAAGTATCAGAAACAGAATTTGAACTCAGGTCTTACAGACACCTGATGGAGTGGTCCATTCATTGTTCAACCTGCCTGCTATGTTTTCTCCATCACTATCTGTTATTTGAATATAGATGCCATAATCTAAGTTTAATGGGTAAGGCACAGCAAGGAAAACACCAGCATAGCTGTTTATAACCCCAGTCTCCATAGCATGGCATGCAGGGATGGGGAGAAGTTACTATACATTGCTATAAAATGGCTATGCCAATGTTTTTGTGATACTTAAAAATTTTGGAATGATTCAGTTTGTTGACTATGTATTTTGTGTCCTTTAACTTTCAGACCCCTTTGGGTATAACTTGAATAACTCCTCAAGAATCCTTATGATGGTGTTCTGACATTATATATTTAACAGTACAGAAGCTATTAAATGTGTAATATTTTGTGACTCAGTCTATTGAAAGAAACGTTCTTTGTTTGAGGCCTGGACCCTGCCAACCTAATTTATTATTGCAGAATTTCCCAGCAGGCATATTCACCCAGATTTAATTATTAAGCCATAAAAATATCTTTGAAAATTTGCCTTTATACTAAATGCGTAGAAGTAATTTAGAATAGCTTTCTCAATCATTTGGGATGGCAAATCAGTTTTTAATACCTAAGAAAAACATATTTTGTGAAACACCTTCTGAAATGTTTGTGGAAAGGGAAAGTTCAAAAGTTGGCAATTGTATAAAGATGACATGACAAACTAAAAAGAAGATAATTGAAAGACTGAATGATGAAAAGGACCAGTGCTCCAGTTATTTTCTACATGAATATGCCTTGATTTCACTGTGTACTCCTACTATACTTCTACCTATTTCCTCTGATTCTTATTCCCTCATTCACTAGCAGTTGTGATGATGGTGGTGGTGGTTTGTAACAACTGGGCAAAAAAAGGTTGGTTGGCTAGGATAATAGATGCCGTCTCTATTTGAGGTGTTATAGATGACAGACAAATCTTTTTCAAAGTGATTTGAATGATATAGAACGTACATCTGGATGAACATACGACGTTGAACTTTAAGACTTTTACAAAGGAAAAAAATATCCCCACAACTTCTTTCATCATTTTGACTTGTTGATGGTATAATAACAAGTCGTACTTGTTAATTGCTGGAAGAAAGGATATGGATAGGACCATGGAAGAAGTAAAAATTTTATAGAAGGAAAAAAACTCCTGTGAAGTGTTTCTGTGGGCACTTCAAAGTAATGTAGTGATAAAAGCTGAGCTTTCCATGTGTAATGACATTTACAGGGTGGGTTTGGAATGTTGAATATTTGGCAGATATTTTTTCTCCTTCCAGCTTTCTTGGAAAAAAAAAACATTTACAATGGAGAAAATGCAATTAAACCCACTGTGCTTAAGTAATAATCATTTCTCTTTTGGCATAGGAGAACATGGCTAAAGAAGGAATAAATTGCCTACTACAGGGCAGAAATATGTATATATTTTTAAAAATTTCCTTTAAATGAAAATAATCATTTCCTCACTATTTTGCAAGTAGAATTCTCCATATAGACAACAATGAAAAAGAATGATATTTTAGGGGTCCAGATAACTCCATTTATACCTTTATTAGAAGGAGATTGATCTTTGTAGTCACAGCTTGAATATAGTTAATTGCTAATATTATTTCATTGCACTATTGAGGCAGGGTGGTACAGTGAATGGAGAGTCAGGAAGATTGCGATTAAAGCCCTGTCTCTGTCACATACTGGATGAATGACCCTGGGAAAGTCACCCAACCCCTCAATGTCATAGACAAATGTCTATGAATTTTGGAGAAAATATTGACCTACATTAGTAGACAGAGTTTCCTTTAAGCACAATTCTCTATCTCATTGTAATCATAGATCCAAATCTTGTTGCAAACCCATAATTTCATTAATTAGGAAAAGATAAGAGAGATAGAAAGGGAGACAGAGACAAAGATGGAGAGAGAGAGAGAAAGAGAGAGAGAGAGAGAGAGAGAGAGAGAGAGAGAGAGAGAGAGAGAGAGAGAGAGAGAGAGAGGGAGAGAGAGAGAGTATGTGGGTAGCATTTAAAACCATTAGGCTTCAGTTGACATCACATTACACGCAATAGGGCTAAATGAAAAGAATGTTCGACTTAGGAAGTCTTCGTTTGAATTTCAGCTGAAGTAGTTATTTATTAGTTGTGAGACCAATAACTTAACCAGTGAGACCCAGCAAAGTGTGGGCAGTGAGAAATGCAATAACAGGTACTTCTGTCTGTGAGAACTACAGTCTCACATCTCCAGCTCCCTGCAGTCTGGATGTCTGTAGGCCTTTCCAACTCACCTTATCCAAACATTATATTTTCCCCTTAATCCATGTCTTTGCTTAACTTTCTTATTTCTTTGAAGAATACCACCATTTTTCCAGTCACCTATTTTTATAGCCTATAAGTTATCCGAAACACTCTCCTCATATCCAGTAAATTTCAAGAACGGTCATTTCCACCACCAGGACATTTCTCATACCCTTCCCCTTCTTTCTGCTCACATCCCAAACACTATAACTTTCATCATCTCTCTACTAGCCCATTCCCCTGGCCTTTTAATTGGTCTCCCTGCATCCAGTCTCTCAGTTCTTCCCGCAGCTTGATTTATACATTATTCCTCTTCCCCAACTATATATTCTGGCCAAATTGGCCCACTTTATTTTCCCTATATACCATGTCATCTCTTGTCTCCATGACTTTGAATATACTGTTTCTCATTTTTGGAACACCCTCTCTCTACGCCTCTACCTTTTGGAATGCCTAACTCCCTTCGAAGCTCAGCTCAAGTGTCACATACTAGAAGAGCCTTTGTTGATTATCCTGAAATTACTCTATGTTCTCTATTTATTTATCTAAATATGTATCACTTTCTCTGCAGTAGAACATAACCTTTTTGATGGCAGGAACTTCTTTGTGTTGGCCTTCACCTTCCTGGTGCTATATGTTGCACCCAACAGAGTAACTAGCAAAAATTCTTGATAAGTGGAGTTGGAAGAAAGTGCTTGGCAAACTTTAAAACAGTATATAAATGTGAGTTGTTATTAGAACTTAGGTAAATATTATCTCACTTCACTGCTCCCAAATATTGTTCTGAAGGAAAAAAAATAGGAAAATTTAATCATTTCTCTTCATCCAGAAATGGAAACAAAGAAAACATAAAACCTACTACAGTCCTGACACCAATGTTGGACTGAATCATAATTTATTTATTATTCTGGCTTATAAACATATCAAAACAGAAAACCTTCAGGCTTATGTACAATAAAATATGACAACATTAAAACTAAATTATAAAATGTCAAAGATAAAGACTCATAACCTACCTAGACAGTTCTCCCACATGACCTGGGAAAGGGTCCTAACAAAAACAAATAAATCTTACAGATATTTTTCCTCTCCTAACAGATACTTAAGACTCTACCCCCGCATCACTTTGATGACTACTTTAGGACAGTCTACCTAGCAATGAGATTGAATTAAAATTTCCAAACTCCACTTGCATTTGAGAGTAATATAGCACTTTACCAATAGGAAACTGAACTTCTCATAGTCCAAGAAGGATGCAAACCAAGTCATTCTTTTTTAAACAAAAACATTTGGAACTTCCTAACAATTCTCATCGATTGTAAGAAAAGGAGCCTTGAACTTAAAGTTATAATTGAACTTACTTTTTCATAGAGACACTTTATCAAGGATATGAACCAATTTTATTTGTTTTCAGTGTTCTACAATTGCTTCCATCTATCTTAGATTTTTCCCCTCCCTCACCCTCCTTCCCTCCTACCTCCCTACTTGCTCCCTGAGACAGCATACAATTTTATATAGGTTCTACACATACATTCCTATTGAATACATTTTCACCTTAGTCATGTTGCATAGAAGAATTAAAATGAATGGGAGAAATCACAAAACAAAACAAAACATAATACAAAGGAAAATGGTCGGCTTCATTCTGAGATCAAATTCCATAGTTCTTTCTCTGAATGTGGGAGGCATTTTGCTTCAAGAGACCACTGGGAATTTTTTAAGTCCTTGCATTGCAATGAAGTACTAAATCTACCAGAAAAATTCCTCACACCCTGTGGTTGTTGCTTTTTACAAAGTTCTCCTGGTTCTGCTCCTTTCACTCAGCATCAGTTCATATAAGTCTTTCCAGACCTCTCTGAAGCCTTCCTGTTCATCGTTTCTGATAGCACAGTAGTATTCCATTGCATTCACATACCACAATTTATTCAGCCATTCCCCAATTGATGGACATTCCCTTGGTTTCCAGTTTTTGGCCACCAAAATGAGAGCTGCTATAAATATTTTTGTACATGTGGGACCCTTTCCAATTTTTATGATCTCTTGGGGATACAGTCCTAAGAGTGGTATTGTTGGGTCAAAGGGTATGTACATTTTGTAGCCCTTGGTCATAGTTCCAAATTGCTCTCCAGAATGGTTGGATCAATTAACAGCTCTTCCAACAACAAATTAGTGTTACAACTCTCCCACATCTTCTCCAACATTTATTTTCTTCCTGTTTTCTCATGTTAGCCAATCTGATAGGTGTGATGTGGTATCTCAGAGCTGTTTTGATTTGCATCTCTCTGATCAATAGTGATTTAGAACATTTTTTCATCTGGCTATAAATAGTTTTTATTTCTTCTGAAAACTGCCTGTTCATATCTTTTGACCATTTATCAATTGGGGAATGACTTGTATCCTTATACATTTGACTCAATTCTCTATATATTTTAGAAGTGAGGCCTTTATCACAAACACTAGTTGCAAAAATTCTTTCCCACTTTTCTGCTTCCCTCCTAATCTTGGTTGCATTAGGTTTGGTTGTGCAAAAACTTTTCAATTTAATGTAATCAAAAAATACAACACCCATTCCTATTGAAAACACAGGAGAGTATAGGAATAAATGAAACTTTTCATAAAATAATAAGCACTATCTATCTAAAACCTTCAGCAAGCATTATATGCAATGGGGAAAAGCTAGATGCACTTCCAATAAGATCAGGGATGAAATAAGGATGTCCATTATCACCACCATTATTCAACATGGTGTTAGAAATGTTAGCTGTAGGAATAAGAGAAGAAAAAGAAATTGAAGGAATTAGAATAGGCGAAGAAGAAACTAAGCTATCACTCTTTGCAGATGATATGATATACTTAGAGAATCCCAGAGAATCAAGTAAAAATCTACTTGAAATAATAAACAGCTTTGGCAGAGTTTCAGGTTACAAATAAACTCACACGAATCTTTTGCATTTCTGTATATTACTAACAAAGCCCAACAACAAGAGATAGAAAGAGAAATCTCATTTAAAGCTACGGTAGACACTATAAAATATTTGGGAGTCTAACCATCAAAATAAACCTAGGCACTATATGAACACAATTACAAAACACTTTTCATACAAATAAAGTCAGATGTAAGTAAGTGGAAAAAGATCAGTTGCTCGTGGGTAGGCCGAGCCAATATAATAAAAATGACAATTCTGCCTAAATTAATTTACTTATTCTGTGCCATACCAATCAAACTATTAGATAATTGTTTTCTAGAGCTAGAAAAAATAATATCAAAATTCATCTGGAAGAACAAAAGGTCCAGAGTATCAAGGGAACTAATGAAAAGAAATGCTAGGGAAGGTGGCCTAGCCCTACCAGATCTCAAATTGCATTATATTGCAGCAATTGTCAAAACCACTTGGTACTGGCTAAGAAACATAGAGATAGACCAGTGGAATAGGTTAGATACTCAAGACACAGTAGCCAATGAATATAGCAATCTACTGTTTGATAAACCCTAGGACCTCAGTTTCTGAGATAAGAACTCACTTTTCGACAAAAAATTGCTGGGAATGGGTAACAGTGTGGTGGAAACTGGGCATAGACCAATACCTGACACTGTACACAAGAATAAAGTTCAAATGGGTACATGATCTAGGTATAAAATTGATACTATAAACAAATTAGTGGAGCAAGGAATAGTGTATTTATCAGATTTATGGAGAATGGAAAAATTTTTGACTAAACAAGAGATAAAAAACACTATGAAGTGCAAAATGAACCATTTTTAAGATGTGTTTTAAGAATTTTAAATCCTTAAGATTTAAAGAGATCACCAATGTTTCTATTTCTTCACCACTTACTTTCTCTGGCCAATGTTGCTCTATTTCTTTATCACCCTCAATGACTTCTTAATAATCAAATCAGAGACCATTGTCAAGTTCTCATCCTACTTGACTTTTTTGCAATATTTGATTATGTCCATTATCTCTTCCTAGTACATAATAATTTCTCTTAACCCCATATACCACAGTCTTCTGGTTGTCCTCCTCTTCTATTAACTCCTATCCTCCTTTTGATTAGTATGGATATTTCCCAAGGATCTGTTTTTTTTACTTGTCTCCTCTCTCAATAACTTTTTTTCATTTGGAGATCTGACTCACTCTTATGTCTTCAGCATCTGGTGCAGATAACTCGAGGATCTTTCTCTCCGGCCCTAAGCTTGTGACTGAGCCTCAGTATCATATCTTAAATTTGATCAAACTTTAAATAGATTTAGCAAGTACTTACTCTGTGCAGGGCACCATCCTAGCCACTGGAAACACAGACATTTTAAAATCAGAGGACTCAGGTTTAAATCTGACCTTTCCTGCTAATTAGCTGTGAGACCAAGGGCAAGTATTTTAAACTTTCAGATCCACAGTTTCTTAATTTGTAAAATGAGTGGTGCCATACTAGATGGCCCTGAAGTCTCTTCCAGCTGGAGATCTGTGATTCTGGAACATGACCTTTGACCGATAAAAGCTTACCATATGCAAGGGGATATTGCATTTATGTTGATCAATGTAAGAGGCTCATATTCTTGTGTAATGACTTGGCCTAAGGCCCATTCCCTATTAGTTTAGTTTCAATGTTGGAACGAAATGAGATATTCTAAATCATTCACTATTTCAAAAATTGATATTTATTTAGCCAAAGCACAAAAATATTATTGAAGGAATAAAGCATTTATTAAGTACTTATTATGTGCTAAGCAGTGTACCCAGCTCTGGGGATATAAATAGAGAAGTAATAGAGTCTAGGCTTTAAAGGATCTCACATTCTGATGGGAAGACAACACATAGAAAGTTTCAGATTCAAGTCAGCTGGAAGAAGTTCCCTGATCCTTCAAGGAAGTGGCAAGCCGTTCTTAATTCCTCCTCTTTAATTGTCATTTACATTGATGAAATCATATTTATTTGTGATGTTGAGTCATTTGACAATACCAAGGACTTCATGGGCAAGACCTTCCCTTTCTTGGTCATCAGGAACTATGACTGTAGCCTCAGCAAGAGCAGTTGCCAGGCTGCATCTTCAGAGGGACTACTTCCCAGGATATGAACTGAGGAAACTAGGCTGGAAGCATTTCTATTTCAAAGGCTCTTAGGCTCAGTGTCCTAGGCTGTGTCCTTTAGGGTCTGAGGTCAAGGTGGTGGTGGTGGTTTGACTTGCTGGGCACATGCTAATTCTTGTCTGTCCCTCAGGATGCCCCATGGCTTCAGCTGGCTGCTTTATGCTTGGCACTTGATTGTTAAGTTGGTAGAAATGATTGGATCCCGCTCCATAGGAGTTACTTCTCTGGATGATAGTTGTAAGGACTAATCAGGAAGCAGCAGTGGTCTCCTGGAGGTTTCATGGGCAACATTCTCTCAGCTCCTGGCATTTTCTCTGGATGTCCCTTGTGCCTGGGATACTATCCTGCCTCCCTTGGACTACTGATCTACCTCACTTCTTTTCAGTCCTAACTAAAATTCCACCTTCTATAGCAAGACTTCCCTCTTAATTCCAGGACTTTTCTTCTGTTAATTGTCTCCAATTTATCCTGTATGTACGTTGTTTTGTATATATTTATCTATGTATATATGTATTATATATAAATATGTATCTTATATATGTTTATATATGTATGTGTGCATGTACACATACAAATATAAATATAAAATACATGAATATATTATATAAATATAATACATAATATTATATATATAAATATATTGTATAAGTATATAAATAAATATTAACTATGTAAAATACTGTTTCCCCAATTAGATTATAAACTCCTTGAGGGAAGGACTATCATTGTCCTACTTTTGTATCTCTGGTGCTAGCACACAGTAGATACTTAACACATATTGATTGACTGAGAGATATTGCCACTCCCAGGGCTCTCATTCCTATCTACCCATTGGCATCAATTAGTCAGCATTTTGTTGCTAATTATATTTAAGGAATTGGGCTCCCTCACCATAATAATTCCCCCCCCCCACCCCGTTTAATAATGGTAGTATAGGTAGGGCTGATGGTAGGTGGCACTTTTGTCCTCAAGGCTTTGGGGCTCTCTTTATCAGAATCTGAGGGGAGATAATGATCAGGGTGGTGGTGGTTTGCTTTGCCTGGCACATGCTGCCTTCTGTATTTCCCTCAGGATATCTTGCTACTTCATCTAGGCTGGCTTTCCTTCCTGTTTATGAGGAGATTCTAGAACTCAGCTTGGGTGAGTAGACACTGCCCACTTCCATACTGAAATGTGATTGGCCAGGAGGGCAGGATGTGGTAACTGCCCAGTTCTTGGAACATGTGCTAATCTAAAGAGTCCTTACTCCATGTCACTGAACCTTTTTATGCCCTTAAGAGTCCAGGAAGCTATACAGTAACCACCAAGTAAGCCATCTTAAGAGAGGCGCTATTTCAGCTAGTTTCTAGGGACTAGCCTAACCCACATGTTGCAAGAGGGAAGGAAGCTTGAGGTGGAAGAATAATGATTTTATTTCAGAGTGCTGTAAGAGAGTGATCCAAGCATAGTAGTTTAAGAAAATTTAATAGGGATAGGACACCTGAATCAAAGAAAGTTTTCCATAGAGGATGCTAACTAAACTGAACCTTAAAAGAAGCAAATTTGAATGGATGGAGAGGAAGAAGGCTAGATAGTCCAATCTGTGTATTCAAGCATGTAATCCTTGAAGCTGGCTTGCATGAATTCATAGAGGTGGGATATAGCAGACCACATTCAGGAAGTAACTAATAGCACCTAATCCTCCAGTCAGCAGTGATCTTCCCCTTCAGATGAGCATTTGGTTTTGCAATTCTTTCTGTAGCACTTTGAATATTAGCAACCTTTGTCTTCTCTACAACAATGAATCCATACCCCAAATCTTCCCAGCACCACAGTGGAGTACACAGTAGTCTTCACATAGCAGTCATTTAATCAATGTTTGTTGCTGTTAAATGTTTTTATAGTAATTCCTCACAGATTAAGTTAGATAAGTCAGGTGGTGAAGCAAAATATAACATTCAATCTCTCTTGGTAAGAAGGGTGGTAGTAGCATCCTTCATTTCCACCCACCCAGACCACTGGACTAGCTTTCAGCCCAGCCAGAAAGTCACCCTTATGGAGAAGCAGAGAAGGATTCTCACCCAAGTGCTAACCAGATGACCCCTCTAGGACAGGTGAAACAAGTCACCCTGAGGGAAAAAAGGAGGTAAGCATGTGCTTCATGAGTGAAGCCAGTAGCACCACGATTGACTCACTGCCACCAACCCTTAAGAGCTGCCTCCTTGGCTTCTATAGCTTTTGAAGACTGTAAAAAGAAAGTTCTTATCACCAAAATAGTTGACCCTGTTAATGGTTCTGCTTCAAAAATGTATAGGGTTTTATTACAGAACAAGGCATCAAAGGTGTCTGTTTACTTTTTCACTATTCCCAAAGACTACGGGAAACATAGTTTATCTCACCCCACCCTGCCCAGATGTGAGCTCTTTACAAGCAGAGATGGTATCCAGTTTTCTAGTTGTATCTCCAGTGGTTAGTACATCATAAACATTTAGTGTGTTTTTACTTATCATAATTCTTTTTTAAAATGTATCTGTTGAGAATAGACCCTTTGACCAGTTAATTCAATCAAATTGGACTGATTTTTCAACTGAATTAATTAGCTGGCTAGTCAGTTTAGGGTATAATTAATTGATCATCTCAAAGTTGTCTGCCTCTGCTTTGCTTTTTAGACAGCACTGTGTGGCTTCATGTGCATGTAAGCTTATAGATAACCACTTAAGTTGTGTCTATGTGGAATGACTAAATAAAACTAATGCTGTCAAACGAAAAAAAAATGACCCCTGCTTTATGCAATATTTCCTTTAGGCATCCTCCTACTCCTCTATTTAAAGACACGTAAATAGTGTAAATGTTTTCTACACAAGTTGGTTGACCTGTGGATATGACAGGATATCTCAGAATCACCTGAGACCCTATGAGAGGAAAAGAATTGCTTCTTTATTGCATGATTAGAGGTTGCTACTATATCTATATCAAAAGAGAAAAAAACAAACAAATGTGTTCTCAGTGTCACAACTTTCCCTTCTCCCTGTAGGCCAGACAAGATGAGGAAAAATTAGGTCATCCCCTATTTCCTTGTAGTCTGGTTACAGGTCATCCAGTAGATGCCTCTTGGGTACAGTCATTTGCATCTGGATTCAGGGTTGTTAGAAGTCTGCCCAAACTCTTCAATTCAGAAACGCTTAGCAAAGCAACGTTTCCAAATTTTGTGTTCATATCTGTTATTTTATTGGCATGGGGAGCCCCTTTCATAAAAAAAAAAACAAAAACAAAAACAAAAAACCTCCCTCTACCCAGAGTAACTTGTCTAAAATATAGTCTTCAGGCTGCGATGTAAATGCTTCATATTTGCAAGATTTGTTTATGATCAGAAAGTTGAAGTGTCAGAGACAAGACATGAACTAGAAGACCTGCCCTCTCTCCCTTATGCCACAGTGAATTATGGGTTTATAAATGATGAAAAAAACTATGAGGCCACATTTTCTATTCATACTTGAACAGAATGGTAGAACTAAATAAATTATTGTTGTTTTTAAACACAGCAATGTGTCCAATTTGTTAGTTATTTTTCTTTAAAACATCTAATCTGTGTTCCTTTAGTGATTTATTCTTCTTTATAATTAAACATAGCAATAGCTTATCTAATAAACTACAGCGTCATTTTCTTTTATAAACCAAATCTTAGTAGTTGATTTTTTTTCCTTCCAGAGAGAGTGATAAGTCTAGATGACTTCATCCATCTTTTAAAGTTATCTCCTGACAGTATGCGGTAGTGATGTTCAGCATGTTTTATTTAGACTGTTTGGGGGCAAATGGCGTTGACCCTATGGCAGGTACTAAGGTGATAACTTTGTGGTTATTTCGCTGCTGAATTTGATTTAATTCCAAATGGGTCACAGATCTTCCTTTGGGTCTATCACTGAAATTGTTATTACTTCAACTGGCCTACAGCTTGGGGTTGACTTCAAAATCATGTTGAGTTAAGAAATTGAGGGAGGGGGAGAGTAATAAGAGGAAGGATCATTTATAGCAGAAAATAAAACAAACACAAAAAATGATGCAGGCACCCAGGCAGTGGCAAGTCGTTTTCCTTGGCCCAAAGACCTACGGTTGAGTTCTTGACAATGTCCCTTGTGAATAACAACAAATTAAGTAGTAGGAAAATTCATATCTTTGGTTAGAAGAACAAAGATTTACTGTCTCTTCCAAAGTTGAATGTGTCTATTACCACTGTCATGCTCTTAATCAAGAAACACAGCCTGTAGGAGCTGACAAGGAATGTGTAATGGAGCCATCTTGTTAAATGTCACTTGGCAGAAACTTCAGATAGCAAGACTAAGCATACTTGTTCACTGAAGAAAATGAAGCAGACAATTCATGTAAAGGTGAATCATGAATATTTTTTTCGGTCTTGAAAATAACTGCCCTAAATGTCAGTAAAGTTTAAATGTGTTCTTGTCATTTTTCTGTCATATAAATAAGGGCAACTTAAATATTGGCAAACCCTGAGTTCTAATTCTGTTTCAGACACTAGCTGTGTGACGAGGGGTAAGTCACTTAACCTCCCCCAACCTCAGTTTCTCCATTTGTAAAATAGAGATGTGTGGTGCACAAATGAGATAGTATTTATAAAGCACTTTGCAAAGTATAAATGTTCGGTATTGTTATTATTACTGAACAACCAATGATGTTTCTGATTTTTTTTAAATGGTAATTCTTTACCATTCCCAAAATATTTTTCCTCACAAGGAGATAATAATAATAATATCTACTGTAAGCCAAGCAATAGATTAATTGTTTTAAGCAAGTCTTGTTTGATACTCACAATAACCCTCAGATGTAGGTGCCATTATTATCTTTATCTTTTAGTAAAGAAAACTGAGGCAAACAAGGTTAAGTGACTTGCCCAGTGTCATACACCTAGTAAGTGCATAAAGCTAGATTTCAACTCAAGTCTTCCTGAATCCATGCTCAGCTCTCTATTTTCTGTACCACCTAGTTGGATGAGTGTGTGTGTATGTGTGTGTGTGGGTATATGCATATATATATATATATGTATATATATATGTATATATATATACATATGTATACACACACACATACTATCTTCTTTTATTCTTTTTGATTGGATCTGTGTTTTCATCTATGTAAGAAAATCCACGTGAATAAACTTCCTCTGCCAATGCAGATCAATCTCTGTTCTGTAAATTCTATTCTGAAGAGACAGATGGAGTGTCAGTAGCAGCAGCCCATATGTCTCATTATTGACTTGGCTATTTGTCTAGTTAGTAGCCAGGTATTTTTGGATAATACATTTGTTTCACAAAAACTGAGCTGTCCTGGGGCATAAAAAAATTTGTAGAAATGCTTAAGAAAATAATACTAACCTGGAGCCTGAGATCTTTGGTTTTTTTTTTTTTTTGGTTTTTGCTTGTGTATTTTTAACAGAGCCTTTATTTTCTTGTTGACATTAGAGCTCATAAAATACTGGAGAGAGAATTTAAAATATAAGGCTGGATCCAAATATTGACTCTACCCCTTATTTTCTGGATGATCCTGGGCAAGTGATACTACTTTTCTTGGTCTTAGTTCTCTTATTTATAAAAAGTGACAGATTGAGCTAGATAATCTCAAAGTTCTTCTTTAGTTTAAATTCCTACTATATCTGAGGAATTGTAATAAGTTTATATTCATTGTTAGGCCTAGAGGCCGATGGGCTATCCGAGTCTTACCTTACCTGTCGTCCAGGTCTTCGGTGGCCAAACCGGATAAGTGTATTGAGAGAAGAGACTTTCCAGAGTCGAACAAGGGTTAGGCTTTATTCAGGGTCTTGGTTACACGGGCAGGGTGAATTCTTCCTCAGGAGAGAGGAATCCTCCTCCTCTCAAGGAGGCAAGGATCGTACAGCAAGAGGTTGGGAGCGGGAGAGGGGAGGGACCCTCTGCCCTCTAAAGACCCTTCAGCGCAAAGAGTACCTTCAGGCTTCCAGCCGCATAGTTTGCACCTGAATACCGGGCATGCTCTCAGCCTTTAGCTAGTCAACAACAGATGTGCTCAGACCTCAAGGGTGGGATGCTCTTCCCAGCACGTATCCCACGGAGAAGAGGCGGAGATGCACAAGATAGCCCGTGTCTCATGCCTCAATTCCCAGCTGTTCCCTGGGGGGCCTCATGAGAACTCTGAGGTTTAGAAGTCCTCACTTTTACTTGCCCGAGACTGTCTACGTGAAACTGAGCTTACACCCCCAACAATTCATTATGTTCACAAGACGGTATCAGTCGTAGTTTCTACAATTCTTTATCCTATGAATAATTTAGACTCATTATTTACTTTTTGAAAAGCACAGGGTAATAGGAGATGCTGAAGGATTTTCCCTATTCTGATATCTGAACACAATGCTAGATACATGGTAGATACCCATTAGACATTTGTTAAAGGGTTGATTAAAGGGGTATGCCATAATATTTTCATTAATTGATAAGTCTAGGAAAAAATGCCACCTTGATTTGTCAAAGTTCCTGATTTACCTGAAGTATAACCTTTTAATCGAATAAAACTACCATGGTCAAAAACAAATTGTGGTAAAATGGATGAACCTCCTTCTTCAGGAGCTCTTTCCTCAGCTCACACAGTGCTATTGGTTGACATCTCAAATTTTAGAAATGTAGTTTCTTTGCCAACCATAAATCTACAGGCTAGCAAGCAGACAGCAACCCACAGTGTCAACATACTTTGAAAGAGGACTCATAAAATACAAAGTTGAAGTTGTCTCTGGAGGCATTAGGAAAGCAGAATAGACATAGACGGAAAAATGAACTCTTTCCCCATTGTTTTATACAGATAGGGAAACAATGCATAAAGCTTTCAGGAGCCCATAAGAAAAGGTAAGCCCATTCAAGTCAAATTTGATTGGAGACCTAAGGAGTTGGAAATGACTATAGCAAAATGATGGAGGGAACTGGGTGGGAAAGTTGTTAAAATCATGTGAATTAGGGAGGCAGATAGAAATAGAAATATAAGGCTGGCCATGAATCTCTTAACTAACTAAATAGAGGCCAAATCAATTCTCTTCCCTCAAATCAAACCACAATTTCTAGTGGTTGAGAGAGTCAAAAAGCTTCAAAGTTTATTTGATAAAAATGCTAGGTAATTAGCCTAAAACATAACATTTGCCAATTCTCCGTCCTGACTCCTTCATCTAGTAGCACTGTCCCAGACTGACCTCAACTCTTGTCAACCCTAGTCAATAGATCCAGGGACAAGTTCTAATGTTTCAAACTATCTCTTTTGACTCAAAGAAATACTTTAAAATGTCCCATCATAATGAATATTGTTGAATATGAAAGTATCGTTAAAAATAGCTTATTTCATCCAGTCTCCACTTCTAAGATAAAGATGCTTTTGTGGATCTCTTAGGCTGTACTGGGTAAAGAGCAGTTCCCTACCTGAAGTTTATGACCATTAATGGTCATAATTACCATATATGAAGTTTTTAAAGAGTGATTGCACAAGGTTATTTTTTTCTTTTCCTGAAATCTTCAGAGAGATAGGTTTGGAGCACAGCTCCTCGAGGCTTCTGGGTCATCTAAATTCTCTTCAGTAAAATGAGGGATTTGGAAGAGATAATCTCTAAGTCCCTTTTCGCCTTCAACATTCTATGATGATATGAATCATCTGCCTGCAACTTCCAGGTTAATCATAGTGCCAGATGCTTGGGGGATGATATTTCCCAGGTGCTCGTTAACCAAAACATTACTTTATTTATGTTTTCACATGTTATTAACACCAAACAAGCATATGTGTGGGAGAGAATTTTGTTTAATAGTTTTCACAGGGTGTTTTTTAACATAAAAAAGAATATTCCTCGGTTACATGGAGTTTCCTCAGCCTAGAAATTCTCCTATGTCTGTCTTCAAATTTAACAGTGTAGTTAAATTCTAGAAAAAAGGATACTGTGCTTCTTATGAAGTAACCCCATACTTAGCTCGCTGTTCAGTTCTTTAGATGAATTTGACATTTTTTCAGATGTATTGCTTTGTGTCATTTAAAAAATCTCTTTTGTACTCCTATGCTGTGCTTTGGTCCCTTATAAAATTAAATCAAAGGATGCTCCCATTTCTTTGGTACAGCATGATTCTTGGGAATACTCTGACTTCCATCAGGACTTAAACTTTCTTTTTCTCCATCCTAAAGCAGGTATCCTAGGTGAACTAAGCAATATGCATTCAGTGAATCAATTAAAACATATTTATGGTACCAGTATAAGAACACTTTGCTAGATCTTAGAATTGTAAAACAGGTGATATGGCCTCTTTGGAGCAAGTCCCTCACTATTCAGACATGTTATCTCTGAAACTCTTTCCTCTATCTAAAACTGAGTGTCTTTTAATCCAACTGATGTGCCCCAAGGCATCAAAATTAATATGCAATTCTGTGTATTCTTCCTTTGTAACGGCTACCATATAAACCCTTAGTTTTCATTCATAGATCTACAGAATCACAGAATTTAAATGGTGAAAGGACCTCAAAGGCTATCTTGTTAAATGCATAATAATTAATGATTGATAGCAAAACTTTATATAATGTTTACTATGTGCCAGGCACTGTGCTATATGCATTACAATTATTATCTCATTTAATCCTCATAACAACCCTGAAAGGTAGGTGTTATTCTGATCCTCATTTTACAGCTGAGTAAATTGAGGCAAATAGAGATTAAGCAACTTTCCCAAGGTCATACAGCTGGTAAATCTCTGAATATGGATTTGAACTCAGGTCTTTCTGACTTGAGAACTGAAGATCTATCAACTATGCTATCTCTCTGTCCTGTACCTGAAAAAATATTTTCCCTACACTAACCTGACAAGTGGTGCCCCAGTCTTGGTTTGAAGATCTCAAGTGAAGAAGACCTTACCTACTTCCTTAGGCTGCACATTTCATTATTTTTTTGTGTGGAGGGGTAGTTCTAATTACTAGGAAGGCTTCCCTATATCAAATCTAAATGTTTCTTCTTGTGATCTGTCACCACCTCATTTATCTATCCTTACTAATTCATGACTAGATTGGATCCATAGTTTTAGAACTGTTCTCCTTGCTTTTTAGTCTCTTTTATCTCAAATTTATCCTGTAGTCTTAGGCCAGATTAATTCAGGATCATATCAAAGACTCTTGATTAAGAGTCTTACTAAAAGACTCTTCAGTGACTTTAAAATAGCCCTCACACCTATTATTGGTCTAGCATTCAAAGCCCTGGATATTATGATTCTAACCTCATTCCCCACAGTTCTCTTACATGCACCCTCTGCTCCATCCAAACAGGTTTTTCATTTGCTCCAACAACTCTAGTGCCTACTGCATGTCACACTCCTTATTGTCAACCCCTGAAAAATGCCAATGATATCCCCACTTTTATACGTTGGCTTGTGCTGGTAATCTCATTTGAAATACACCCTACTTTATTTGTTTCCCTAAGTCTTGTCCTTTCTTTGAGGCCCAGCTTAAGACCTGACTCTTCATTGAACACTGTATCCCATTGTGTATTGTAGCACACTCTTTTACCCTAGACTTCGGAGAAAAAGTGTCAACATTTTGGAAAATAAGAATGTTAGACAAGATAAACCTCTGAGGTAATGTGTGGTGTCTGGTTCTGTGATCTTATGAACTGTTAATTGTCCTTGAATATTCCCCTCATGATTTTCCTTATGACTGGATTTCAGTACCATGACTTAGCTGCCTTCTTATCTAGAAATCACCTGGTACCTTCTCACGCTGGAACAATCTGCCACTCCTCTGTCTGCCGCCTTTTCCCATTACTGAAGTAAAAACAAATGTATTTTAATTTATTTTGCTAAATATTTCCCAATTACATATAAAATTTATAACAATTATTTTTTTTTAATTATAAATTCCAAATTCTCTTCTTCTCTCATGTTCTTCCCACCTCCTTGAGAAGACAAGCAATTTGATATTGATTATATATGTGAAGTTATGCAAGACATATTGCAATATTAGCCATGTTGCAAAAGAAAACACGCAAAATCCCTCCCCCCCAAAAAATAAGTTTTTTTTTTTTTTTAATAAAAAAGTATGCTTCAGTCTGCACTCAGTTCATCAGTTCCCCCTCTGCTGATAACATTTGTATCATGTGTCCTTTGGAATTGCCTTAGGTCATTATCTTGATCAGATTAGTTGACTTTCAGTTAATGATCTTTACCATATTGCTATAACGATGTTCTCCTGGTTCTTCCCACATCACTTTACGTGAGTTTATAAGTCTTCCTAGTTGTTAAGCATCTTACTCATGATTTTTTATAGCGCAATAGTATTCCAGCACAATCATATACCACAACTTATTAATCATTTACCAGTTGATGAGCATGCCCTCAATTTCCAATTCTTTGCTAGCTCAAAAACAGCTATCATAAATATTTTTGTACAAAAACGTCCTTACCATTTTTCTTTGATCTTTTTTTGGTTACTCACTTAGTAAAGGTATTGCTGGGTCAAAGGGTATGCAGTTTTATTTCCCTTTGGGTGTAGTTCCAAATTGTTCTCCAAAATGGTTGAACTAGTTCACAACCTCACCAATGCATTAGTGTGTTGATTTTTCCACATTCCTTCTAGCATTTCTCATTTTCTTTTTTCGTCATGTTGGCCAATCTGACCCATGTGAGGTGACCTCTCAGAATTGTTTTGATTCACATTTCTCTAATTAGTAGTGATTTAGAGCATCTTTATGTGACTTGACAGCTTTGATTTCTTCCTCTGAAAATGATCTGTTCATGTCCTTTGACCCTTTATTAACTGGGAAGTAGCTCTTAGTTTTATGAATTTGGCTCAGTTCCCTATATGTTTGAGAAATGAAACTTTTATCAGAGAAACTTGCTGTGTTTTCCCCCTAGTTTCCTGTTGTCCTTACAATTTTGGATGCACTGGTTTTGTTTATACAAAACCTTTTTTTTTATTTCATGTTATTAAATTTTTCTTTTTTTTTTCTATGATCGTGTCTATCTCTTGTTTGGACATAAACTCTTATCCATAGATCTTTCAGGTGCTTTTCTTCCCATGCTTCTCTAATTTATTAATAATATCACCATTATGTCTAAATCATGTACTCATTTTTACCTTATTTTGGTATATGGTTTTAGATGTTGGTCTATGCCTATTTTCAGTCAAACTGCCTTCTAGTTTTCCCAAAATTTTTGTCAAATATTGATTTCTAGTCTCAAAATCTTGAATCTTTGGGTTTGTCAAACACTAGATTACTATGGTCATTTACTACTACGTATTGTGTATCAAATCTATTCAAGTGATTCACCACTCTATTTCTGGGTTTTTTTTTTGTTGATTACCACTTTGTACTATAACTTGAAATCTGAAACCGCTAGGTTATAATCCTTCCCATTTTTTTTTCACTGATTCATTTGATATTCTTGACCTTTCATTTTCCCAAATAAATTCAATTATTTTTTTCTAAGTCTTTAAAATAATGCTTTGGTAGTTTAAATGAATAGCAATGAGCAAGTAAATTAACTTAGGTAGAATTATCATTTTTATTATATTAATGCAGCCTACCCGTGAGTAATTAATATTTCTCCAGTTATTTGGATCTGTTTTTATTCATATGAAAAGTGTTTTTCAATTATGTTTAAATAATCCCTAAGTGGCACAATGGATAGGGTACTGGACCCGGAGTCAGGAAGTCCTAAATTCCAATGAAACCTCAGACATTGACTAGAAAAGTCACTTAATTAATGTTAATTGCCTCAGTTTCTTCATCTGTAAAATGAGCAAGAGAAGGAAATGACAAACCACTCCAATATTTTTGCCAAGAAAACCCCAAATAGGGTCACAAAGAGTTAGACATGACTGAAATGACTAAAGGACAGCAACGTCGAATAATCCCTGAGTGTCATAGCAGGTAGTCTTCCAAGTATTTTTATTGTCCACAGTTATTTTCAATGGAATTTCTCTTTCTATCTCTTGCTGCAGGGTTTTGTTAGTAGTACATAGAAATGCTGATGTTTTGTGTGGCTTTATTTTATGCTCTGCAGCTTTGCAGAAGTTGTTCATTGTTTCAGCTAGTTTTGCTACTTTAGGGTTCTTGAAGTTTATCATCATATCTGCAAAGTGATTGTTTTGTTTCCTCATTGACCTCTATTTTGGGGGAGAAGTTATCATCTTTTATTCTCCTCTCATCTCATTCTTTGGACTTCAACACAGTTCTCACACAATCACCTTCCCTCCTCCCACTACCCATTTTTCAGCTCCATTATGTGTAGCATCTTCCCTTGTTAGAGTGTAAGCTTCTTGACAATAGGAGCTATCTTTTTTTAACTTGTTTTTGTATTTCCTTACATATAGTGCCCATCACAGTTTCTGGGTCTAGCACGTATTATCCATTTAATAAGTATTTCTTGTTTTGCTTTATATTTACAGATCTGTCTACTTGTGCAATTCTCTAGGTCAGTGGACATGTCCTAAGCATTAATCAAAGGATTTGGAGCTGAAAGAAAGTTTCAAGATAAACTTTTCCCAGTATCTTCATTTTAGAGATAAAGAACTGAGGTTCACATGCAGAATTCAACTTGCCCCAAAGTCACACATAAAAGACTGAGCTGGAATTTGAACAGAGTTCTTCATTTTTAAATCTAGAGCTTTCTCAATCTGTCTCCTCTTCCTGCCTAGCTCAGTGACTTCAGCATTCTAAACCCTAATTAAATGTTCATTTATTGATGGATGTGGTAACTTGTAACTCAGTTGATATGTTGCTCAATTGTCAGCCATTTATATTCACAAACCAACCAATCCACATATGCCAGCTGTAAAATTGTCCCCTAAGGGTCCTAAATATCCCCTGCAAAACTGCAAACATCTGTTTTCCCCAGCAATTACTCACACAATAGTAGAAGGACAGAATATCATTCCACAGTGGGGCATATCTGTGTCTTGGTTTTCTTTCCCCCACCATCTCCCAAGAGCTGCACATGGGTCTAAACAAACAAACAAACAAAACTAAATAGGCAGTCTTCCAGAACCTCCATTTAGATATTTTTTTTAGATAGGTTAGATAGTTTAGATATGTCAGGTACTTTGTTGAAATCCCTTGTTTCGTTTTTAAGAAAAAAAAAGCAATGTAGTCTCTGATCTTTCATAATATCACTTGAACATTATATTTTCCTATAACACATGCATGATGAAGTGCAAATAAATCTGGATTTAGAGTTTGAATTCTTTGAATTCTAGAATTTGAATTTGAATTAAGACTTTGGGACTTATTATCTGGATGTTCTTGGGTTGGTCAGTTTACTTTTGTCATCCTGTTTCCTCATCTGTAATATGAGCAGATTAACCTAGATAACCTCTAACCCCTATTCTAGCCCTTAATCTATGAACCTGTACCATCCTATGTGTTGACATAGCACATATCTAAACAAGCCTCTCTGAGTACCTTTGAATCAGTGTAGCTTAGAGGCTGGCTGATAGCTAGCTAGCACTGTCCATTATTTCCTGCTAAGCAAAGCAAAGCACATCAGGGCAAAGTTTCATTGGAAAAAGGTGACTGGAACTAGAAATCATTAATGACTATTTCCAGATGCCTTCCACAATCATTAGATAACACAGTTTCTTTGGTCCAGATTTCCAAAGAAACAAAACAAATCTGAACTCTGCTCTTGGTAGTTATAATTAAAAAGAAAGGGAAAATTATTTGTTCCTTTAGTTTTAATACCTCACCTTTAGAGGTTCTATTTCTTGTCCAGGCATCTAAGTGACCAACAATTTCAGTCTTTGATTGCATTCCTTTATTTAAAGAAATTTGTGCTGCTTGATTTGTTTTTTTCAGATCTAAAGAATGTTACATTTTCAGTTTTCAAAAGAGTGTTTGAGATTTCCCAAATAAACCTTGTTGAAAGAATAAAATCTATGCTCTACACTTCAAGGTGGCCTAAGCAGTCAACAGGAGTAATAGGAATGATTAAACTCTGTCACATGAGGTGAGGTTTAGAGCTTTCTTGCCACCTGACAGGCAGTGACAGTCAGGATGCACTGGAGCAAAGCAAACTCCAGTGGCAGTTTGCTGTGAGCCTGGCTGCTGTCAAAATTGGTGCTTACCAAATGAACTGCTAGATATATCAGCAGTTGAAGTTTTCACCTTGACCGTACAAATATTGATTTCTGAAAAAAGCCTTCACAATGGAGCACCATCTTGTATCCCCTTTACAGTACCATCCCATTGTCATACTCACCATTTTCTGACTACCAGTCTTAAATTCTAGCCACCAGATAGCATTGTGCCCTGCATCTCTGCATACTTAGACCTTCTAGTGGAAAACTGGCCCCCTCTGTAGAAGAGGCCTCCCCAGTGTTACTAGCTATCTGATATGATCCATTTGCCACTGATCATGCTTTGTGATTTTTTTGCCTTTTTGGTCATAATTGCACATCAAATGTAAAACACATACCCATCCCTATCTGAAGCCAAGTTCCTATTATCCTACTGTAACAATTGGAGGTGACACAGAGAGGCCTGCAGTCACAAATAGGGTGACATACTTCACACCCAAAGAGAAAGCAGTGAACTTGGCTTTGTTACCAGTTGCCTGAAAAGTTGAAAAAAAAATTACTTTTTATCCATGTGGTTTCACAGGTTTTTATTAGAGGCCACAACAGACACTTTTCACCAGCAGTAAATGAGAAACCTTTCAACATTGTAATAACACAGGGTTGGTTTCCCTCTTCTGTTATCCTATGAGAATTCTCCCATTGAGTTTCCATAGGTTGCAAGGGATGAGGAGGTTGCCAGTGGACTCTGTATCAATTTTAAAATTGCACTCTTGTCATATTTGTCATGTTGGGGGGACCCCAAAAGACAAGATATCATTCTAGCCTGCAACCTTAAGGTTGCTAGATATCTGGCGAAGGAAATAGTCAGATAGCTCATGAAGAACATTGTCTTGAAGGCTAAAATATTCTCTCTTACAAAGCTAATCAGAATGACTTTTTCTCTGTATATTACTACATGCTTTAACATGGTGGGGTACATGCCAGAGGGGAGGGGAAGACAGCATGCACACCAGTTAGAACACTTAAATTAAGTAAAAGTAAGTTATTAATTCATAAAATAATAAAATTCTGTTGAATGAAAAATAATGACCACAAAGGCCCAGGTTCAAAATAATTCATGAAATCCATGATTTAGAAGTTTCATCTTCTCTACCTGTGGCATAAAAAAGCAAACAAAAGTATTCCATTTTTACTGTTATGCAGGAAAAATTATTTTTTAAAAGGGCAGTAAATTCGTTTGCGCGGGAAGCATCCATTTTCTCGCCTTCATCACTGCCATCTCCTACTGTTTTCTTTGATCTATGATTTGCAAGCTGCTATTATTATTTATGTGTTCTGCAATTACCACCAGTGGCACCGCCCCTTATCCAGCCCTAAGCCACAAATATGGAAGGAATAAATGGCGTTTATTGTGACAGTCTGCCTTTAGTCTAGGCAACAATGACAAACTGTGCCACTGACAGCCAGTTACTATTTCTCCTACTGCTTCCCTCTTCACTTCCCAAGCATTCTCCAAAATATGACAAAGCATGGACTTGTGTAATATGCTTAGGAAGAATGTGTTATGTTCATTTATCCTGCAAAGACAACATGTTCCAATGGGCATTGACAAGCAGAGGGCCAGGTCCTGGCATTTATCTCTGGACTGGGGGCATACTTCTACGGTCACTTAACAGGAGTTGGAAACTTTAATGAATTTAATTTTAAAACCACTCAGTCTACAGATAAAGCTGAATGGGTGGTGAGTGGAGTCATTTGTGAATTCTGGGAAGGTGTCCATTTACGCAACCTGGGAACCCTTCAGCATAACAGGGGCTGAAAAGAATTATCTGAACTTTCAAAATGTTCTAACATTTCCAAAGGGCCTGGAGCTAATTAGCTTTTTAAACTATGTTAGGATGATATGTTTACTGGGTAATTGTACCTTGCAGAGTAGAATAGATTAATAAATAAGAGACTCGTTACTGGTTTTGTAGGCCCAACTTCTAGCTAAGTGCAGATTTGTACATATTTGAAAGAATACCTTTCTGTCTAATGTCATTGTCAAGAATGATTATCACAAGCTAAATGCTAAAATTAGTCTCCCAAGGACTTAAAGTTAGACTTTCTGTTACAGAAAGAGATGCAAAAGGTATTTTTATCTGGAAGAGACCCTAGGAAGCCCCTAATCCAATATCTCATAAGGAAACTGAGGTCCAGATGAGTGAAATGCTGGACAGGAGGCTGTCCAGCAAGATAGTGGCAGAGCCAGAACTAAGAATCCATATTTCTTGACAGTACTCTTTCTTTCAATATGTTAGCATAGTTCCTCCTTTAATGGATTATGAACACAGAGAGCCTACTTCTGGTTGAAATTTCAGTCATATAATAAATTAGGTATTATCTTTTAAATAAATTTCAAAGATTCTAATGCAAGTACATTTTTTCTCTACATTCACATTTCCAAATTGTAAAATTTTTCTGTTGTCAGATTTGACTGAAATAGAGTTTAAATAATGTACGCTTAAAAACTATTACTTCTAAGCTGTTATACCTATTCCTTTCTAATATTCAGTATATTAAAGGTTTTCCTGCCTCTTGTAGGTTCACTCTACATATTGCATTTCCACTTTACTTTAGCAGGCAGACAGAGTGTTATGACATTGTTGCAGTTGAAAAAGTCATCATTATGGAGCCAATTTGGGACTAGTTTCTCTGAAATTAACTAGGCTAGTCCTTGATTGACAGACATGTAGTCTATCCCCTACATGAATTGCCCACAGTTTGATAGAACTTAGCAGGGTCTACTACTCACAATCAGAGCCTCTATAACTTCAATATACTTTCATACCACAGAGAGACATTAGAGAAGCTGAGAAGACCTTCTAATAGACAACACTTTAAGGTTCCTCTAATTTTGTTCTTTAATTTCTTACTCCATTTTTTTTTCTAATTTTCCTATAACTAGAAAACAGTGTGAAGCACTTCCAGCTCCATCATTCCATGATCTTGTTTACTTCTATTACTGATGGACCTGATAAAAATCAAATTAAAGAAGTTTCCATCATAAGTCAAGATTTAATTTAATTCATTCATCAAAAAACCATTTCCATCATAATATATATGGGAGAATAATTTGAACATGAGTTACATAGGATGGGTAGGAGAGAATAGATTAAAATCTTCACCATTTGAAGGAATATTTGAATCTACGATATCACAGATCCATTTCAGGATTTGAAAGATTGAGCAGTAAAAAAAAAAAAGAAAAATAATTGCCTCCATTTATGAAATAGATGTTTCCTTAGTTTTAACAGCATAGAGGAGGTATGACCTAAGAAATCATTTAGTCCAACCCTTTGTAAGTCATCTTTATAATATGTAAGTGGAAGAGTGGATGGCTCTGCTTCTACAGAAGTCATTGACTATGGAACATTGGACTCTCAATTTATTCAAGTTTGAATTAACTGCCAAAGAGAGAACCTGGTATTTGACTTTAGAGGTCCTGAATTCAAATTCTAGTTCTGTTACTTACAACCTGTATGCCCTTGGGCAAATCATTTAACCTTGCTGAGTTCCCATTTCCTAATCCGTAGAGACCTTGAAGGAGGGGATTTCTATTCTCCTTTCAAACCTTAAATCTTTCTCTTGCTTATTCCCAGCACTGCTTGCCCTTTTCACTTGAAGGTCAAGTGTTTAATGACTTCCTCTCCAGCACATCTCCCAACTGTTTTTTAACTCTTATGAATCACCGCTATACAGTATTTCATTTGGTTCATTTTTTTTTCTACTGAACATCTTGCCTTTTTTTTCCTTCTTATGTAATCTATTTCAGCATGTATAGTTCAGAATGTACCATTCTCTGTCAATAGAGTTGTCCATATCTTAACCAAACCATTCAAAATATCTCATAATATCATGATTAGTTGATCTTTCAAGGCAACCATTCACAGTTTTATTGATCTTTTTTTATATTTACTAGCTGGTTAAAAAACTCACTCATCATTATCAGTCTTAAAATGTATTATCATTGTCATGGTTATTGATGAGTAAAATAAAAAATGTACTTCAAACACAGATGATGAATCATCTCTCAAAACCACCATATGAGGTAAATGGAAACTTCTGTTAGTTACTTGCTATCATGAAATTGATGTACAATATTGACGAACTTCTCCAGGCCACCAAATTTTGACATAATTTTCCATAAGCCCTAACGACTAACAGTGTCAAAGGCCTTGATCAAATCTACAGACGTTGTGTACAGACCTCTGTTCTGCTCCTGGCATTTCTCCTGGAGTTGTTGGGCAGCAAACACCATATTGCTTGTACCTCAGCCCTTTCTGAAGCCACACTGGCTCTCAGGTATATAATCATCTTCCAGGTGAAGGATCAGTCTATTAAGGAGGACTCTAGCAAGAATTTTGCCAGCAATGACTAAGAGAGAGAGACTCCCCTGTGATTTTGAGTGCCATTAGACTCTTTTCATATGGCAAAGCACTTGGTGCTGATTTTATTCCAACTGAGATTTACAAGGTAGGGAGAACATTGCTCTTACAAAAGCTGACTGAAGCTAGTTACATGTAAGGATGAGAAAAACAGAAACAATTGTTCACCAATGAATGAACCATTTAATATAACTGATATGTATGCATATTGATGGACTTACCTGTGTTACAATTCTCTTGGTATTTTAAAGTAGAGAAATTTCCTTGTTTTATGGAATACATGTAATAGTAGAATTACCAAATATCATTATTTTCAACTGGCATTCAAGTAAACAACTTGAAACTCCCATAAACACACATTCCAAAAAATACAACCAGAAACCATTTTTATTTTATTATAAAGCACATTACAAGTATCTCATTGAAACTTACTATTGTGTTTAAAGAGATACTGACTTCCTTAATTGTAATGGTTTAATATGGTCTCAAGTCCACAGCTTAGCACAGTACTTGACACATATCCATTTCCATATCCATACTGTGTAGCCACACTTTCTTATAAATATACTAAATACAGAAACACATACATGTATACATATGTATTCCTTTGTAGACACACAGATGTGTGTGTCTATATCTACCTATATCTATACACACGTTTATATGTACATATGCATGTATGTTCGGAAGGGCCAGTCTCCAAGTCAGAAATGCCTGGGTTCAAGCCAAGTGTGGTCACATGCCCATAATACTTGTCAGCAGTAAAGGTGAGGCTGCTAGATTGCTTGAACTTGGGAGTTCTGATCTATAAGTAAAGCTAATTGAGTGTCTGCACTAAATGTGGCATCCATACAATGAAGCCCTGAGAGAAGAGGACTTGCAAGGCTACTTAAGGAAGGGTGAGCTAGTTCAGGAAATGGAGCAGAGAAGAACTCCAGGGCTTATCAATTATGGGATTAGACCAATGGTTGTTACTCTTCCAAACTGGGTAAGAAAGGGAGACATAGTCTCAAAGATAGAATGAGTTCAAATCCCATGTATAACACACACTGTCTGGGTGATCTCATACACCTGCCTTAACATCTCCGAATTCCAGATAATTCTCTGACTTGACTTTGCATAATAGGCTCAAATTTGTATTTTACTTACTGGGAGTTTTCTATACAAATAAAATTACAATTACAAGAAAATCTAAATATGTCCCTATGTCTAAACCTGCTCTGCAACTTGGAGTCCTAGAGAGTTGCCTGGAGCACTAAGGGATTAAGGGATTTGTACAGTCACATGATCAGGATGTATCAGAAGTGAAACTTCTTCCCATTTCTTCCTGACACCATTGAGTCTGGTTTTTAAACCATTAGACTGAGAGCCTCTTGGAGAAAGGGACTATCTTTATCCTCTTTTTGTATCCCCAATGCTTAGCATAGTGCCTGGCACATAGTAGGTACTTAATAAGGGTTTACTGATTGATTGATTGATAGGTTATATGGCTAGAAAGTACATCTTGGTCTGGAAGGACTGGGTTCAAGAATCTCTCTGTCACTGTTTCTCTTTATGTCTCTCCATCTCTTTTTTTCTCCCAAGACTCTTTGTATACCCCCAAGAAGGAAGAAGTAATGAAAATAGGTTTTGTGCCATTCTCAGTTGTGCTACATTACATACATATACAAGTTTCAGAGGAGATGCACTCTGCTAATTAAGGAAGGGGAATGTGACTGAAAATTAAGGTTGTTTAGTTCAGTAATTGTGACACCTTCAATGTGGGTCACCTATTCTGTCATATGGAAATGGCCAGAAAAAAAAAAACCTACTATTTAGCATCCTGAGCCACTGTAAAATAAAATAAAAATAACAATTTACAAATTTAAATATTTTTGATTAATTAATTTTGTTTTCAACATTCATTTCCACAAAATTTTGAGTTCCAAATTTTCTTCCCATCTCTCTCCTCCCCCATACCAAAATGCTAAGCATTCTGATTACCCCTTCCACCAATCTGCCTTGACTTCTAACATCCCTCCCTTCCCTTATCTCCATGTTCTCTTTTGTCCTGTAGGACAAGATAAATTTCTATACCCCATTACCTGTATTTCTTAACTCTCAGTTGTATGCAGGAACAATACTAAACATTTGTTCCTAAAACTTTGAGTTCCAACTTCTCTTCGTTCCTCCCTCCCCACCTATCCCCACTGAGAAGGCAAGTATTTTAATATACACTATATATGTGTAGTTTTGCAAATGACTTCCATAATAGTCATGTTGTATAAGACTAATTATATTTCCCTCCATTCTATCCTGCCCCCCATTGCTTCTATACTCTCTTTTGACCTGGTTCTTCCCCAACAGTATTTACTTCTAATTGTTCCCTCCTCCCATTTGCCCTCCCTTCCATCATCTCCACCCTGCTTATCTCCTTCTCCCCTCCTTTCCTATATTGTAAGATAGGTTTTCATACCAAATTGAATGTGCATATTATTCCTTCCTCCAGCCAAATGTGATGAGAGTAAGCTTCACTTATTCCCTCTCATCTCTCCCCTTTTTCCCTCCATTGAAAAGGCTTTTTCTTGCCTCTTTCATGAGAGGTAATTTGCCCCATTCCATTTCTCCCTTTCTCCTCCCAATATATTCCTCTCTTATCCCTGAATTTTATTTTTTTAGATATGATCCTTTTCTAGTCAACTTAGCCTGTGTTCTCTGTCTCTCTCTCTTTCTCTTTCTCTCTCTCTATGTGTGCATGTGTGTGTGTGTGTGTGTGTAATTCCACCAACTACCCAGATGCTGAGAAAAGTTTCAAGAGTTACAAATATTATCTTTCCATTTAGGAATGTAAACAGTTCAACTTTAGAAAGTCTCTTATGATTTCTTTCCTGTTTACCTTATCATACTTCTCTTGAGTCTTGTGTTTGAAAGTCAAATTTTCTTTTCAACTCTGATCTTCTCATCAAGTATTCTTGAAAGTCCTCTATTTCATTGAAAGACCATTTTCCCCCTGAAGTATTATACTCAGTTTTGCTAGGTAGGTGATTTTTGGTTTTAATCCTAGTTCCTTTGGCTTCTGGAATATCATATTCTATGCTTTTTGATCCCTTAATGTAGAAGATACTAGATCTTGTGTTATCCTGATTGTATTTCCACAATACTCAAATTGTTTCTTTTTAGGTGTTTGCAATATTTTCTCCTTGACCTGGTAACTCTGGAATTTGGCTACAACATTTCTCTTTCATGAGGTGATCAGTGGATTCTTTCAATATTTATTTTGCCCTCTGGCTCTAAAATATCAGGACAATTTTCCTTGATAATTTCATGACAATGATGTCTAGGCTCATTTTTTTGATCATGGTTTTCAGGTAGTGCCACAATTTTTGAATTGTCTCTCACATTATCTTCCATTTTTTCATTCTTTTGGTTTTGTTTTGTTGGTTTGGTTTCTCATAAATTCACTAGCTTCCATCTGTTCCATTCTAATTTTTAAACAACTATTTTCTTTAATGAGCTTTTGAAACTCCTTTTCCATTTGGCTAATTCTGCTTTTTAAAGCATTCTTCTCCTCATTGGCTTTTTGAACATCTTTTGCCAATTGAGTTGGCCTATTTTTGAAGGTGTTATTTTCTTCAGCATTTTTTTGGGTCTCCTTTAGCAAGCTATTGACTTGCTTTTCATGATTTTCTTGCATTTCTCTCATTTCTGTTCCCAATTTTTCCTTCACCTCTCTTACTTGATTTTCAAATTTTTTTTATCTCTTCCAAGGCCTGAGACTATTCAATATTTATTTTGGATGTTTGGGATATAGAAGCCTTGACTTTTATGTCTTTCCCTGCTGCTAAGCATTGTTCTTCCTCATCCAAGAGGATGGGAGAAGATACCTCATCACCAAGAAGGTAACCTTTGATAGTCTTACTTTTTCTCCCTTTTTTGGGCATTTTCCCAACCGTTACTTGAGTTTTGGGTTCTTTGTCAAGAGTAGGGTTCCTCCTAGGTGGCCCAATCAAGCCTGCACACTGATCTGGGAACAACTAGAAACTTTTGTGCCCAGAATCTGCAAGTAATAGAATTTCCTCTCCACAACAGCCGTACCTCCAGTTCCTCCACACCAACACTCAGAGCTGAGATACAGATCAGCCTCTCAGTTCCCCCAGGGACTTTGTCATGTGACCTTCAACAATGGATACTGGGTGCTGCCTACTGTTTGAGAAACTGCTACCAGCTGACACCTCTGCCACCACCACCTGGGGCTGGAGCTATTGGGGGGGGGGGGAACCCTGCTCTCTTCACAGCCAGCTGAGAAAGCCCTCTCACTGACCTTTGGCACCTGTGAGTTCAGGGGTCTGTGAACCATGGCTGCTGCCGCTGGAGATTCCACCCCCAAGGCCTGCTCCAGTCTTCCTCCCAATGCTGTGGCCAAGGCTTGGCTGGGCTCTCCTCTCTGTCTGGTGTGACAGACCTTTCCCATTAGCCTTCCAGGTCACTCTGGGCTGGAAATCTCCTCGACTCCATCATTCTGTGGCTTCTGCTGCTCTAGAATTTGTTGAGAGTCATTCTTTACAGGTATTTTATGGGCTGTGGGGGAAGAGCTAGAATATATTCGTCTTTCTACTCTGCCACCTTGGCTCCATCCCCATCTACAAATTTAAATATTTAAAAATGTGCATTGAATCTCAAAAGGCCAAGATTCTTATGAATTGGAATTTTTACTGTACTTCTGCTGTAGTAAAAGAAAGCCTTTTAGGGTTTTTCTTTTTTTATATTTTTCAATAGGACTTTTATTACCTACATCATCAAATACCATATAAATACAATTAAAAATTTACTTTGTAGTTTTTTCAACGATCTTTTATATCTGTAGAATCATAGAAAATCTAGAGGCATGATGAGAGGCAGTGAAGAGAAATGTTTCCCTGTGGTTAGCTAGCCTTCTGATGGAACAACATGAGAGCTATTTCATATCAACTTTTATTTGTCCCCATTAAAACTTCTTGGATTGTGCTTTTTTTTATCTGCCTTAATAAAGACATGAAGAGATTGAATCTCACACCTTGGAATTAGGAAAAGAAGTATAAATTATGCCAATAAAAAAGAATGTCAGTGATGTCACTTGAATACTTCTTTAGTTTTGATGAATGATTTCAACACTGTCTTTTTTTCTCAACTTGCTGTAGCTTTGGTTTTATTATGATGGTGCCATGTAAATGAAACTAAGGATTTCCGTCATAAACCCACTTTTATCTGAAGGGAATATAATTTGGAAAAGACATTTTCTTTCTAATTTGTTGTTTTCAGTCTCATAAAACTTGAGGGATTTCTTTTGCTCAATAACTTCAACTGTAACAATTTATACATCTCTTTGTCTAAAACCTTTAACAAATATTAAAGAACAGGGTTTAATATATAACATATCACATTGGTTACTATCTTAGGAAGGGGGAAGGTGAGGAAAGGAAGGAGAAAAATTGGGACAGAAAAATTTTACAAAATGAATGCTAATATTTGTCTTTACATATAATGTGAAAAATAAACTACTTTAAAAAAAAGAATAAGGTGCAAATGGGCAATTTATAATCATGGTCTAGAGAAAACATGTTTCTTTAAAATAGCCTACCAATTTACATTTTCTTGAGGGTTCTGTTCTTTCCCCTGACAAAAGAGAATAAACAGTGCTTTTCTTTTTTTTTTGATTACAATGTTTGTACAGTGTATGAAGTTGTGTTCAGCCACCTACTACTGATTTTTAGCATGGAAATTAAGAATGCACAATGTTGTAACCACATTTCAGTTTATTTCATTTTATAATAATCTTAAAGTGTGGAATCTTAGACAAAAAGGTATTATTCTATGTTAAAGATGTATAGAAATTGACATATATTTGAAAATTCTCTTTTATTAAAAAGCAAGTTGAGTATGTGAGGGGGAGGAGAGGAAAGGAAGCTTTTAGTAGCTAGAAAGGGAGAATATTTCTTGCCACAACAAAACCCTTTTATGTTGGATTATATTTTTAAAAAGGAATGAAGCATATATCAGAATGTGCAATAGGTATTGCATGCTCAGCAGATGATCATATTTCCATGAATATAAAAATTCCATGACAAAGAAATGAAAATGAAACAGATTGCTACATGTGGCATCATTTTCCTGAAGTTTTATTTGAGGACAATTTCTTATCACCTAAAAAATGTTTACTCAAGAAAAGCAAATATTTTTTCCAGACCGTTGGGGAACAAATACTTTTTTAGAAGTTCAGACAATCATAAAAGATAGTTAAAATATTCCTGGCTTGATTTATCAGTGGGAATTGAAATATACATAAATAATGAAGCACACATTATTTTCTCCCAGCACCAGATGAAAAATTCTGTTCAGACTTATGTCCTCAAATATCAACTCCAGAATGAACAACTTTAGTTTGGGTAGAAAAGAGGAGGAAAAGAAAATAGTCTTCTTATGTTGTCATTTTGGAGAGGCAGAATGATGGAATAAATGGAAAGAGCTATAACTTTGGGAATAAGAATCTTGGATTAAAAAATCAGCTCAGTTACCTACTGTCTTACAACATTAGATCTCAGTTTCCTCCCCTATAAAATTGGGGAAGGGAGAATTTTATTGAAAGATCTCTAAAGATCTCTCTTTACCTAAATCCTTTGATCTGATCTGAAATGATGAAAAAAAATAATAGCAGTTTAAGGATTACTTATAGGATCATAAAGATCTAGAAGTAAGCTTAGAGGTCAGCTAGTCCAATTTCCTCCCTAATGCCTAATCCTCAATGTCATATCACTAAGTTGTAATTATCAACCTCTCTTTCTAGAACTGGACAGCTTGCTAACTATTTAGTTTGAGGGTAGCTGTTGATGTTAGAAAGTTTTCCTTTTTAAATTGTGCTATTTAGAACACTGATCTTAGGGATGAGATTTCCAAAATGTTCAACCATGCTTTGATTGCTATCACTAGAAGGTTAGCAGCAAGTAAAAGGGCAAGAACTAGAAAGTTTATAGACCACATGTGAATACCACATTATATGATAGTTATTGATGAGCTGGAGAAACTTTACAGGAAGATAACCATGGTGATGAAAGGCTTGCGTTCATGCAATAAGGAAGGTTATTTGAAGGATGTGTATCCTGGAAAATGGAAAATTAGAGTGGGGGTGGGGGGACAGAGATGGTATACTAGCTGTCTCCAAGAAGTTCTACATGGCCCCAGAAAATAGAACTAGGAGAAATAGGTTGAAGTTACAAAGATGCAAATCTAGGCTTGATGTAGGGGAAAAGATTTCCCAACAATGAGAGCAAATACCAAAGTGCAGTCTGTTGCCATGAATAGCATTGATTTTCCCCTCACAAAAGATTTTCAAGCATATATAATATAACCACTTGTTGGGTGTGATGCAGAGGGGATTCAGGTATGGATAGGGTTAGATGGGCTCTGGGTTTCCTTTCTGACTCTTCATTCTGTGATTTTCTTTCTTGACTGATATACATCCACCCATAAAATACAGGATTTTTAAAAATTAGAAGAGAATAACTTTAGAATAAAAAAAATAAGTATTTGTACCATCTCTTACTTTTAAAAATTTTCCCCATACACCAGTTTTTAACAAAGTTCAACATGCCCTGATTATGATAAATTCTGCAATACCCTGGCATCTTTGAGGTCAAAAGCCAGATTGCTATGATTTTTAAAGAGTTTGCACCCTCCATTAAAATTCGCCAAATACCTCCTTTGTTAATTTATTCTAGAGGGTTGTTATAACCTACTGTTCCTCTCCAATTATACCATGGCTTTCTTCTGCTATCATACTCTCTGACCATTTGCATAGCTTCTTCCTAAGAAAAAGCTTTATTTTACATTTTAATTCTTTTCCTATTAAATTTCATTATATTCAGTTGTACTTACAATAACATATTCTAGAATATTGTCAGAAATCAAAGTGAAATTCAGTGGGCTATACTTTACAAACTGCTCACTTTTCTTCAAAATTGAAAACTTTTCCCTTCTCTAATTACATGGTTCTACTCTAGATCTCCTACTCCTTTCAAAGATCGTTGGCAATGTCTTGGCATTCCCATCTGCCATGTGTTTTGACATTCCAAGAGGTAGTTCATCTGAGCCAAGTACCTTAATTCAAAGGTCATTCTCTCTGATAGAAGCAAAACAAAGGTCAGAACCTTTGCCTTCTCTGCTATTAGTGATCATAATTCCATCCAATCCAACCACTAGCCGTAGCCCTTCTTTGATCCTTTAATTTTTCCCATTCTACCTTATTCAGAACCCAACATTGTCATTATCCTTAACTTTCCCAGTCAACCTCAGCACATTCAGAGCTTAAGACTTCTGATACTCTTCTTTTTTTATTTTTAAATTTCTTGTTTAGTATTTTATTTTCCCCAGTTACAAGCAAAGACAATTTTAGCATTCATTCATTCTTAAAACTTTGAGTTCCAAATGCTCTCTCTTCCTTCCTCACTCCCCCCAATTATTGAGAAGGAAAGAAATTCAATATAGGTTAAACATACATAGTGACCCAATACATTTCCATAATGTTCATGATGTAGGGGAAAAAATGTGGACCAAAATTAAAAAAAAAAAAGCAAAGCTCAATAAAAATAAAGCTTAAAAAAGTGTGCTTCAATTTGCATTAAGCCACCTTGATAGCATTTCTCAACGTAAGTCCTTCACAGTTGTCTTGGATCACTGTATTGCTGAGAATAGCTAAGTCATTTACAGCTGACCATCTGACAACATTACTGTTACTTTGTACACAATATGTTTCCCTTTGTATCAGTTCATGTAAGTCTTTCCAGGTTTTTCTGAGAAATTCCTGTTCACCATTTCTTATAGCACAACAGTATTCCATCACAATAACAAACCACAATTTATTCATCCATTCCTCAAATGATGGGCGTTCTCTCGATTTCCAGTCCTTTGACATCAGAAAAAAGCTGCTATAAATATTTTTATGCATGATTTTTTTTACCTCTTCTGGGATACAGATCTAGTAGTGTTGTTGCTAGATCAAAAGGTATCCATGGTTTTATAACCCTTTAGGCATAGTTCTAAATTGCTCTACAGATTTAGTTAAATTAGTTCACAACTCCATCAGCAGTGCATTAATGTCTCATTTTCCCCAACCTTTGTCATTTTTCTTTTCTGACTTATCATCTAATAGATATGAAGTAGTGCCACAGAATTCTTTTAATTTGCATTTCTCCAATAAATAGTGAGTTAGAGCATTTTTACGGGGGTATAGATAGCTTGGATTACTTCATCTGTACAGTGTTCATATCTTTTCATCATTTGTCAATTGGAGAATGGCTCTTATTTTTACAAATTTGACTTAGTTCTCTACACGTTTGAGAAATGAGGCCTTTATCAGAGAAACTTGTATGTTCCTCCATCCCATTGCTGCCCTGTTTGTTCTATTTTTTCTCTCCTTTTACCCTTTTCCTCCTCAAGTATTTGGCTTCTGAACACTCCTACCCCAATCTACCCTTCATTCTACACCACCCTTCCTTCTGTTATCCTCTTTCCCTTCTCCTTTCCTGTAGGGTAAGATAGATTTCTATACCCAACTGTGTGTGTATGTTATTCCCTCTGTGAGCCAATTCTGATGAGAATAAGGTTCACTTACTCCCCCTTACCTCCATTCTCTTCTCCTCTAATATAAAAGCTTTTTCTTGCCTCTTTTATGTGAGATAGTTTACCCCTTTCTACCTATACCTTTCCCTTTCTCCCAGTATATCCTTTCTCACCCCTTAATTTTATTTTTACCTATATCATCACTTCACATTCAACTCACACCTCTGCCTTCTCTATTTATATGTGCTCCTAACTGCCCTAATAATAAGAAAGTTCTTATGACTTGCAAGTGTCATTTTCCTATGTAAGAATGTAAGAAGTTTCTCCTTATTAAGCCCCTTACAATTTTCCTTTTCTGTTTACGTTTTTATACTTTTCTTGAGTCTTGTATTTGAAAATCAGATTTTCTATTTAGCTCTGGTGTTTTCATAAAAAATGATTGACTTCCATTTCATCCAATATCTAATTTGCCCCTTGAAGGATTATAATCAGTTTTGCTGGGTAGATGATTCTTAGTTGTAATCCCACTTAATTTGCTCTCCAGAATATCATATTCCAAGCCTTCCAATCTTTCAATATAGAAAAATTTTCTTGTGTTATCCTGACTGTGACTCCATAATACTTGAATTGTTTCTTTCTGGTTGATTGCAATATTCTCTCCTTGGTCTGGGAGCTCTAGAATTTTGCCTATAATATTTCTGGCAGTTTTCATTTTGGGATCACTTTCATGAGGTGATTGATGGATTCTTTCAAATTCTGTTTTATCCTCTGGTTCTAGAATATCAGGGCAGTTTTCCTTGATAATTTCTTGAAAGACAATGTCCAGGCTCTTTTTTTATCATGAATTTCAGGTAGTCCAATAATTTTTAAATTATCTCTCCTGGATCTATTTTCCGGATCAGTTGTTTTGTTTTTCGAAGAGATATTTCACATTTTCTTCTGTTTTTTTTCATTCTTTTGGTTTTGTTTTATTGTTACTTGATTTCTTGTGAAGTCATTAACTTCCACTTGCTCAATTCTAATATTTAAGGAATTATTTTCTTCAGTGAGCTTTTGGTTATCCTTTTCCATTTGATCTATTTCTACATTTTAAGGATGTTTTTTTTCCTTCAGTGAATTTTTATGCCTCTTTTTTTCCATTTGGCTAATTCTGCTTTTCCTTCTTCTCCTTTGCTGGCTTTTCCAATTTAGTCTAGTCTGTTTTTTAAGGTGTTATTTTCTTTAGTGTCTTTTAGTTTCTTTTTGTGTCTCCTTTTCTGAGCTGTTGACTCTTTTTTTTCAAGATTTTCTTGCATTACTCTCATTTCTTTTCCCAAATTTTCCTCTACCTATCTTAATTGATTTTCAAAATTATTTTGAGCTCTTCTATGGCTGGAGACAAGTTCATATTTTTCTTGGAGGCTTTGGATGTAGAAGTTTTGACTTTACTATCTTCTTCTGAGTATGTGTTTTGACCTTCTTTGTCATGATAGCGACTTTCCATGGTTAGAATTTTTCTGTAATGTGTTAATTTTCCCAGACTATTACTTGAATTTTAACTCTTTGTTAAAGTAAGGTTCTGCTTCTAGGATGAAGAATGCACTGTCCCAAGACTCGGGGGTTTTGTACAGCTATTTCCAGAGATACTTCTAGGAACCTGTAAATTTTCAATTCTTCTAAGGTGACATAATATATGGAGAGGTGTTTATTACTCTCCTGACCTGTGCTCTGTTCTATGAATGATGACTTTTCTGCCCTAGAGCTGTGAGAAGGGTCCCTGCTTCCCTGAAGCTACAAGCTGTGGTTTGCAAGTGTTCCTCCTCACCCTGAAACTCCTACGTGGGAATACAATGTGGATCCAAGTATGGGCAAAGCAACAGAGTTCTGCCCCAGCGATTGTAAAGAGACTCCTGTAATCTACTTCTTACCAGTTATTCAACCCCTTTACAGTCTTTGGGCTCCGAGCTCCAGAAGCAGCCACTCTTGCTGATTTCATGGTTCCCAAAGCCTGCTCCTGATTTGCTTCAGCTGAAGCTGTGTTGGCAATGCCTGTACTGGACTACACTGATCTTGCACCCTAGTGCAATGGACCTTTCCTGCTGACCTTCTAAGTTGTCTTGGGCTGGAAAACTGTTACTCTGTCTTTTTGTGGGTTCTGCTGCTCTAGAATTTGTTTAGAGTCATTATTTAAAGGTATTTGGATGGGTTTGAGGAAGAGCTCAGTCTAGACCCTGTCTTTATTCTGCCATCTTGGCTCCACCTCCCTGATACTCTTCTTAAAGGACATTTTTGTATTTTTTTTTGTTTATGTCTTTAAAAATTTAAAGTGATGTTATAACATTGTTCTTTTTAGGAAAAAAAAGTCCCTTTTTCCATTAGATCAAAATTGTTTATCTTTGTGTTTTTAGATTCATTCCTAATAGTTCTCATCCTTTTTGAGTTAACTTCCTCTCTTCCCTTCCCTAACTTGTCTTCCTTCAATTTTATCCCTTTCCCCTTTCCTTCCTTCATCTCCTCTTTTCTTTCTTCCTCTCTTCTTCCCTTCCTTTTTTCTCCTTATACTTTAAGCCACTCTATCCTATCCAGTATTTTTCTATCTAAATCCTTCCAGACCTGTTCTCCCCAAATCCCAGATGCATATTAGATAATTCTCAGTTTTCTCACCTTCACTTTCACAAATTCTAAGATGTATCTTTCACTTTCCCAAAGCTTCTTATATTTCTACCCCTGAATATATATTTATTTCCCTTTTTATTGTCAGAATGAAATCCAGAACTACTGTCGGTTTCTCTACATTTTGAAGGATAAAAGTAGCATTAAGACAAGACAAAAACTATTAGTACCTCTGTTTCTTGGCAGAAAGACGATTACTACAGAAGCTTGACTAAATGAAGTACCCCATCCCTATCATACCATGGCTCTGTGTCAAGCTTCTGTTTCCAGAATTCCTCATCTAATTAATCTTTCTATAAAAGTTTAGAGGTAGTCTCCTACATTGGTAACACTGCTTTTGTCTCTGGTTCTACAAATCTTCACACAAAATGCTCCATCTCGCTTTCTTTCTCTTATTTCTGTATTTCCTCAAATTAGTGTATCCTTTGAGTATAGAATGCTACCTGCCCAGATTTTACTTATACTGCTTCTTTTCTGTAATATGAATATGCTTCCAGGGCCATATTCTATTTATGGATCTCAACTCACCAAGTCAGTGATAAATATCAGATCAAATTTGTTCACTTTCTTTGAGTTCCCATTCCTATGTCATGTGCTATTCGTTTTTTTTTTACCTAGATCCTGTGTATTTGTAGATGAGCATTTTAAGCCATGTATTTTATTACATATATATATATATACACATATATATGTGTATGTATATCTATATCTACATATATATATATATATATATATATATATATATATATATATATATATATATATATATATATATATATATATATAGAGAGAGAGAGAGAGAGAGAGAGAGAGAGAGAGAGAGAGAGAGAGAGACAGATATACTACCACGTATGGACCTCTGAGTATCTTTATTTTTAATCTTTTATTTCACTTTTGTATTATAGTTATTCACTATGGTATTTAGCTTGGTGGATATATGTGTATGTGTGTTTTGTGTATGTAAGTATATATATATATATATATATACACACACACACATATGTGTATACATACACATATACGTATATACTTACATGCATATGTATATACCTACATACATATATATACGTACATACATATCACATAATCACATATATAGCCAATTTTTCTCCGTACCCTTCTATTTTGCTTTAAAACTATGTGATTAACTTTGGAAAATTGAAAACATATATATTCATACTTTTCTCCACTCCTGGTCAGGAGCTTGTATTTTAAGGCTTTGTTAGAAGTCTCTAAACCCTATTCTCAGATACTATCTTCTTAACCAGCTCTTCACTTTCTAAAATTGTTATCAATTTGTTTTTCTGTATCTGCTTAGTCTAGGGACCTGAATATTGGCAGAAGCATGAAAATAAAAAAAATTTTAGGAAAAATTGAGAGAAATGATTGAGTATGAGGGAAACCCCACAAAATTGTTGTGATCCAGTAGGCTTAAGAAAAATTTGTGGCTAAATGAGTAAATCTATTTTAATTGTATTAGTGAGAAAATATTTTCATTTACTTATACATTTTGTATTCTGTTTAATTGTTGCCCCCTGAGAAATGAAGTCAATTTGTACCTTAGCCAGTGGCACTTAGAAAAAGTGAATATGAAATATTAGATAAGGCAATTGATACTTTAATGTTTTAAGATAGAACATAATGTAGACTTCTGTTATGCTATGTTATGATTTCAACGTTTATTCCAATTCAAGGAAAAGTACTTCTTTTCTTGAAAATCACGTTTTAAAATTCTAGTCAAAATAGGTAAAGACTTCATAAAAATGGATCAGAAACTTTGATATATGGGGGGAAAGTGTTAATGTTTAGGTATAATGACAAACTTTTAAAGAGTATCAAAACTTTTTAAATGAGTATCAAGTTTTGATTTATGTAATCAATTAAACACACATTGAAGGCAGGGAGTTGCATTATAGCAGTTCTACAAACGATGGATAGTTTGCACAGCAAAATAGCTATGCATTTCCAGATCAAAAGTAAAACTTAAAGCCATCGACAAGTATGCTTTTATTATTCTACTTGGTGCATTCCTACCAAAGACACAAACAATATCAAATGATTTATTATGACGTGATAGCAGAAGACATAAAATATTTATGGCCATAGATGTAGTCATAATCTTACGAGCAATTAAAACATAAGAACACCATGAAAACATAAAACGTCTGAAGAAGACGAAACCCATCTTCCATCTCCTTTGGTTTTCTTCATTTCCATTTCCTTTCCATGTTTTTTTTTTTTTAATCTTGACTTAGAAATTTTGTTTTGCTATGAACACTTGAGAGCTTTCAATATATTGACCTTCAAACTAACCTATTTCATGTTTTCATGATTTTTTTCCTTTTACAATGGTTGCTTATCTGCATCATTTCATGTGTGAATTTCATTATGAAATTCGTAATTGTTTGGTTGGATTCTATTGTGTTGCAATTTTCTGAAAGCTTTTCTTTAAGTCAGCTTGGCTCTTTATCGGTATAAGTCATTTATGCTGAAAATCTTTTGTAACTCAGCTGTTATTAAGATTCTCTTGGAAAGAATATTGGAATGGGAAGAAATGGGACTTATATTATTGTCCTGATTCTGTGACTTTGGCCAAGTCACTTAGTTTCTTTCCTCTTCACTTTCCTCACTAAAATAAAAAAGGTGGACTAGATAACTTGTTATTGTCCTTTTTAGCTCTAAATTCTATGGTTCATGTGAAGGCAACCAAAAATTGTTTTAGATCTACCCTATGTATTTGATAGTGTTAATATAGAACATAAGAGATTTCTGTGCTAATAGTATATTATTATTTTAATATTTCATTTTAATTATTTTAACTTCAGGAAAATGTATTTCAGTGGTTTTAAAAATTAAATTCAGCTCAATATTTTATTGTTATATCACACACACACACACACACACACACACACATGAAACAGTTTCATTGAGGGTTTTTTTGGTTGTCATTGAAATGTTTGGATCATGTAGAAGAATATAAAGGCCTCATGATGCAGTGGAAAAAGCATTGACTCTGGAGTCTAGTGGATGGGCATTTAAGTCTGATCTGTGATGATTATGGTGATGACTAGGCAACCTTAGGAAAGTCAATTAGGCTCAGCACATTTCAGTTTGTTCTTCTGCAAAGTGAAGAGGAGGAGGAGGAGGGAGCAGCTGACCTCTGAGGCTCCAGTTCAAGACATATGAACCATAATTTCAAGGTTAGAGAAAGGGACCTATACTTCTCTACCCACTGGTGGCATCACATTTCTTCACCGCCATAGCTACAATCAAAGGAATGCCAGTCAGAAACTGCCTTTCCCTCTACCAGCTATGGTGCCCTGAATAATCAGCTCTTTCATCTCAGCAGCCTATTAGAGGACTCCTACATGACTGGAAGCCCCTCAGAGTCCACTGAAAAAAATAGGCATACAATATCTGTATGTTCTCAGTGGAATTGGGGCGGGGGGGAGAAGTACCCAGTAAGACAAAACTAAAAAGGACCTTGAGGTTTTCTAGAACTGAGGTGTTTAAACAGATAAAGTATTAATATTGTAACAGGAAGAAGAAAGAACCAAGAAACCAGGAACAGCACAGGAGCACAACAGCTGATATTTGAATGAAAACAAGGAATTGAAGCCATGAGAGATTTTGCTTTCTCTGCATGGAGAAAAGCACAGAGCTGGGAGATGGATGGAATGCTGAGTTCAGAAAAAGGCAAATAAGCCAGTTTGGTCATTAGAACATAGAATATATAAAAAGTAGTCATGTAAAATAAACCTGGAAAGGTAAACTGGCAACAGAATAAGAAAGACTTGAAAAAAGCATTTTCATGTTACTAATGACCATAAGGAATCACTAAAAATCTTAACCAGGAGAGCAACAGGACAGACTTGTACTTTATGTGGATTATTTTGGCCACTGTGTAAAGGACAGATGAGAAAGGATAGACACGTAATGATTGGGCCAGGCTGTCCTGTTCTCTTGGGCCACAGAACAACGTCAGATTCATATTCTATTGATATATTAGGCCATTCAAAGATGTGAGGCTTGTAAACCACTCACTGTTCAGAAAGGCTAGTTGAATCTTCGTATAAGAGGTTGATTTGTTTTCAATCATACGTGAACTTTGGTTAGTTTTATGCTACTCATTCATATTCATAAATTCATTAATTAATTAATTCATTGAACAAGAATTAATTGAACGCCTTCTCCTACATGCAATGAATCTTCAGTGCTGATATTGATCTTGAGGTCTATGGGTATATTGTACCATACAAGCATGTTGGCTTTCAGACCACTTATTCCTGAATGTGTCCTTCTACAAGAGGTAGTGTTTTTGTTGTTTAAACCCCGTCACACTGGTATTTTTGTTTTTTTGTTTTATTTTTGGTTAGCTTTGGTCCTTTCATGTATTCATTTCCTGAAAAGTCATTTATTGAACGCCCTCTACCTTATGCAAGACAGTCTGCTCAGTGTTTTGGTAAATAGATGCAAAAAGAAACAGCATTTTGTATTGGTCTCTTCCCTCTCCTGGGCACAAAGACATGACAAGCTGTTCTGATGTTATCCTTTAACCCACAACTCTGCTTAACAAGAGGAGGTTAATCAGGTAAAGCCAACCAGAATTTTGTAATCAAGACTTCTGCAAAAGGGGAATACCAAGATTCATTTAGGTAGATGTGAATGATTCATAATGTTTTCCTTTCTAAAAAACCAGTCTGCATTCTGGAGAGCTATTTGGAACTACACCTAAATGACTATAAACTATGTATACCCTTTGACCCAGCAATAGCGCTACTTAGGTCTGTACCCTAAAGAGATGAAAGAAAAAGTAAAAGACCCTATATGTACAAAAATATAATAGCTCTTTTTGTGATGGTAAAGAATTGGGAATTTAAGAGATGTACATCCATTGGGCTATGGCTGAAAAGGGGGTGGTATATGACTTATGGAATACTATTGTGCTATAAGAAATTACAAACGAGATGCTTTTAGAAAAAAATAGAAGGACTTATATGAACTGATACAAAGTGGAATGAATAGAACCAGGAGAACATTGTATACAGGAACAGCAATATTGTACAGTGACCAACTGTAAATAACCTAGCTATTCTCAGCAATACAATGGTCTAAGACAGTTCTGAAGGACATATGATGAAAAATGCTGTCCACCTCCAAAGAAAGAACTGATGGAGTCTGAACACAGAGCAAAGCACAGACGTTGGTGTTGCTGTCATTCTTCGCTTTATTTTTCTCTTGGGTTTGTTTTTTTATTGGTCTGCATTTTTTATCACAATATGACTAATTTAGAAATATATTGTCTATGATTGCTCACGTATAACCTGTATCAAATTGCTTGCCTACTCGAAGAGGGGAGAAAGGAGGAAGGGAGGGAGATAATTTGAAACTCCAAAAAAAAATTTAAATGAATGTTAAAAACTGTTTTTACCTATAATCATAAAAAATTGAAATATTACAAAAGCTTTTGTGATGGACATATTGGCTGTCCAGCCATTTACACTGCTGTACTATACTTTGTTTTTTGTAGTCTAGAACTGTGTCAAAGTTTGAAAATGATCACAGAATCCATTTGCAGGAAGGAAATTATGTGGGAGGCAGGGAGTCTGCATTATACAAGTGCATTTGAAAGAAATAAGCTGCCCCTACCATATATGAGGTGGAGAATGAGGGAGCAGGAGAGTTAAGCTTGATTTGTTTATTAAAAAGCATTTCACTTTACCATATTAATTCTTAGGAAAGAAAATTACACTTTCCAAAAGAAACAAGATTTTTCTAGGGAGAACTGGGGAATTTTTTAAAGGTCAAGGAAATTCAAATATATTAAAAATAATTCTATTTAATGGACATTTCCTGAGGAATTACCTTTAAGAAGTAGGAACTGTTATCCACCTGTAGAAAAATAAGACATTTTTTTTAATCCATCAGTGGTAGCACAACATTTCTGTTTCTGCAACTAGAAAAAAATGAGCAAAACAATATTTTTATGATTTTTTTCTTATTTCTTCACATACTACACATATGAAAATACATACACCATGTCATATAATTCATTATAGTTATCTCATCTAAGGAATGAGGGACTTTTGTGTCACTGACTTTTATTTTTAATTTTCTCATTTACTGTGAACTTCGTTATCTATAAAGGATATTTTGACATATCAAGTAGATTAAAAAAGGTTTGTGAAAGAAACTGTTAATATTCATATAATTCCATATATATATACATATATATGCACATATATATGTGTATATACATATTACCACAGCAGTGTGGTAACACACTTGCTCTGTTTATGTCATTTTGTACTTCTCTATGAATTTTATATGTGAATTACAATATTTTATTGATGTTCTTTTTTATGCCTCATATAACCACTAAGTTCCTCCTTTTCTCCTCAGTATGCATCCTGGTATTTTCACTTATATTGATGAATTTGCATTTGAGAATAACCTATTTTCCAGACTTTCAGGTGGAATAGTCAGAGCCAGAAAGAATAAGCAGCTATCCCTGCCCACTTTTTTTTTCCTTTTGGTTAAACTTGAGACCTCAATGACAATAGTAAATACCTCTAGCTTAGAGTCCAACACATGATGGTAATACTTTCATCTCTCTATGTTGCCTTTGTTAGTACTTTTTATCAGAGCAAAGTGGGAAACCTTGAGAGGTATCTCAGAAAATACTTAAGCTTAAAAGATAATTGCCTGCCTTTTTCTTTAAAAACCCCAGAGAAACAGATTCCCAAACTGCTCATAGTGACATATTTCATTTTTTTCAAGACCCTTATAGTGAGGATATCTTGAGTATCCAGTCTAAATTTCTTGTCTGCTCTGTATTAAATGGCCTATTCACCACCATCATTACAGTTTTGAAGATCAACAACTGATGCCTTGTTTTGATTGTGAAAGACAGCTTTGATGTATCCATTCAGATTTTGTTTGAGGGATGTTAAATTGCATCTTTGAATATAACTCTATAGCTTTCACACCCAAAGTACCATGCTGCTGATTCATTACATAAAGTATAATCATCACTGAGACCTACTTAACGTGGTATTAATTTTGTATTGGTGAACAACTGAATACATTTTCTTTAAAAATTGTTTATAATAGCTCACCTCTAGTTAGTAATATATCCAAGGAATGAGATTAATAGATTGCTACACATGAAATCAGGAAGATCTGGATCCATGTTAGAACTCTTGACTCTTACTAGCTGCAAGAACAATGACAAATCAGTTAACCACTGTGTTCCTCAGTTTCCCATTAGTAAAATGGAAATGTTAATATCTTTCTTACTGGACTGTTGGGAGTCTCAAATATGATAATGCTGGTAAGTTCAAATATAATAAAGGGGCTTCACAAAATCTAAAGTGCTTAATAATGATCAGTTAGTATGTTGTCCATAGTCCACTATGTCCCTAAAATAATTTTCTCCCATACTTAAGCCTTGAAAGCTTTGCCCCATCCCTTTGGTATTCGTGTCATTTTTATTTCAGCCCTAAATGAATTACTCAGACTTTGTCTCTATTGTACTACATCTTATTTACATCTGCCCTTCGCTTCAGCTTGTCAACATCATTTTGCATCTTCATTTGTTTTTCTATTGTACTACCTAATTCCATGTCAGTGGATAATTTAATGAATATGCTATTTCATTATTCCTATCACTTATCAGTAACTTTCTTCAAGAAGCATTTATGATGCCTGCTGTGTGCTGAATACGTTATTCATTGCTTAAGGTTTCAGGGAGCTGTATGAGTTGGGTTTTGGGGGGGTTTTGTTTGTTTGTTTGTTTTGCTTTGTTTTAATAAAACTAGAACCTCTGCTCTGGAGATTAAAATTTAGTTAGAGAGATTACACTAAAACAAGTAGTGAGAAGACAAAGCAACTCTTTCTTAAGGAAAGCATAATAATGTGAAAAAAGTCAATGATGAAAGTATAGGCTTAAGTGAAAACTGAAGAGGAGTTAGAGGTTAATGGAAATGCAAAGTTCTGAGTTGAGAATTAAAATGGATGACAAATATAGAGAAGTGAAAAGGAGCATATAGTCCCGATGTGGAAAATAACATTTGTTAAACCAGGGATGGGAGAATGAGAAGTGTCTGTTCTCAGAATGCTAAATGGAGTAGCTTGGCTGAAACATGAGACACAATGCTGAGACGTATCAGAACTGAGATAAAGAAGGAACTGGTGTCAATTATACCCATAGCACCATTCTAGGCTTACATTCTCCCCATGACTTGGACTTAAAGGGTGGATTCCCTGGGGGATGATGACTCCCTTTTAAGTTAAGTTATAAATCTCAACTCTTAAAATTACTGTTCCCAAGACTCCACTAGTGCATATAACTTTATTCAGGCATAGGATACTATTACCTCAAGAAAAAGGCATTTACTGAAATGTCCTCATAGCAGCAAAACCACTAGTGCATAAATGTGAGGTACACTATCTCACAAATATATACAGGTCAGTGAAAACAATGTGTTCAAAAAAAGGAAAGGCAGGGGGCGGAGCCAAGATGGCGGAGTAGAAAGATGCACATACACATAGCTCCGAACCCACAACGCATAGAACAACTACAAAGAAGTAACTCACCGCGAATTCTGCACCCAGAGGCCACAGAACATTGGAGCGAGGGAGATTTCTGTTCTGGAAAGACCTGCAAACCTCTCACAAAAGGTCCTTCACTGCGGACTGGGTGCCGGGACTGGGAGCTGAGTACAGCCCTGCTGCAGCCGCAGCACCGAGAGGAACAGATCTGAACAGGCTTCAGGGATGGGATCTCCAGCAGCCGCACAAGTCCCTCCACCCACAGGTGACGGGGGTCGGTGAGAGTCTCTTTGGCGGATCCAGGGGGGAGTGGGGTGCCCCCATGGCTCGGGCCTCCTTGGGAGACAGAACCTGAGGGGTGGCGGCAGACCTGGGCTCCCCAAGCAGGCAGGAGCCTGGATCCATTGTTGAAGGTCTCTGCATAAACTCCCTGAGGGAACTGAGCCTGAGAGGCAGCCTTGCCCCAACCTGAGCACCTGAACTTAATCTCACACTGAATAGCAGCCCTGCCCCCGCCCAAAGCCCTGAGGCTGGAAGCAGCATTTGAATCTCAGACCCCAAGCACTGGCTGGGAGGATCAGGAGGCGAGGTGGGTGTGAGGAGAATATTCAGAGGTCAAGTCACTGGCTGGGAAAATGCCCAGAAAAGGGAAAAGAAATAAGATGATAGAAGGTTACTTTCTTGGTGAACAGGCATTTCCTCCCTTCCTTTCTGATGAGGAATAACAATGCTTACCATCTGGCAAAGACACAGAAATCAAGGCGTCTGTGTCCCAGCCCACCCAATGGGCTCAGGCCATGGAAGAGCTCAAAAAGAATTTTGAAAATCAAGTTATAGAGGTGGAGGAAAAGCTGGGAAGAGAAATGAGAGACATGAAGTCAAAGCATGAACAGCAAATCAGCTCCCTGCTAAAGGAGACACAAAAAAATGTTGAAGAAAATAACACCTTGAAAACCAGCCTAACTCAATTGGCAAAAGAGGTTCAAAAAGCCAATGAGGAGAAGAATGCTTTCAAAAGCAGAATTAGCCAAATGGAAAAGGAGATTCAAAAGCTCATTGAAGAAAATAGTTCTTTCAAAATTAGAATGGCACAGATGGAGGCTAAGGACTTTATGAGAAAGCAAGAATCACAGAACAAAGCCAGAAGAATGGAAAAATGGAAGATAATGTGAAATATCTCATTGGAAAAACAACTGACCTGGAAAATAGATCCAGGAGAGACAATTTAAAAATTATGGGACTACCTGAAAGCCATGATCAAAAGAAGAGCCTAGACATCATCTTTCATGAAATTATCAAGGAAAACTGCCCCGAGATTCTAGAACCAGAGGGCAAAATAAATATTCAAGGAATCCACAGAACACCGCCTGAAAGGGATCCAAAAAGAGAAACTCCTAGGAACATTGTGACCAAATTCCAGAATTCCCAGGTCAAGGAGAAAATATTGCAAGCAGCTAGGAAGAAAGAATTCAAGTATTGTGGGAATACAATCAGGATAACACAAGATCTAGCAGCTTCTACATTAAGGGATGGAAGGGCATGGAATAGGATATTCCAGAATTCAAAGGAACTAGGACTAAAACCAAGAATCACCTACCCAGCAAAACTGAGTATAATACTTCAGGGGAAAAATTGGTCTTTCAATGAAATAGAGGATTTTCAAGCATTCTTGATGAAAAGACCAGAGCTGAAAAGAAAATTTGACTTCCAAACACAAGAATGAAGAGAACCATGAAAAGGTGAACAGCAAGGAGAAGTCATAAGGGACTTACTAAAGTTGAACTGTTTACATTCCCACATGGAAAGACAATATTTGTAACTCTTGAAACATTTCAGTATCTGGGTACTGGGTGGGATTACACACACACACATGCACACACGCTCACATACATAGAGACAGAGTGCACAGAGTGAATTGAAGAGGATGGGATCATATCTTAAAAAAAAATTAAATCAAGCAGTGAGAGAGAAATATATTGGGAGGAGAAAGGGAGAAATGGAATGGAGCAAATTATCTCTCATAAAAGAGGCAAGCAAAAGACTCATTAGTGGAGGGATAAAGAGGGGAGGTGAGAGAAAAACATGAAGTCTCCTCTCATCACATTCCACTAAAGGAAAGAATAAAATGCACACTCATTTTGGTATGAAAACCTATCTCACAATACAGGAAAGTGGGGGATAAGGGGATAAGCAGGGTGGGGGGGATGATAGAAGGGAGGGCATGGGGAGGAAAGTGCAATTTGAGGTTGACACTCATGGGGGAGGGATAGGATCAAAAGAGAATAGAAGTAATGGGGGACAGGATAGGATGGAGGGAAATATAGTTAGTCCTATACAACACAAGTATTATGGAAGTCATTTGCAAAACTACACAGATTTGGCCTTTATTGAATTGCTTGCCTTTCAAAGGGAAGGGTGGAGAGGGAGGGAGGTAAAGAAGTTGGAACTCAAAGTCTTAGTATCAACTGTCGAGTAATGTTCTTGCCACTAGGAAATAAGAAATACAGGTAAAGGGGTATAGAAAGCTATCTGGCCCTACAGGACAAAAGAGAAGATGGAGACAAGGGCAGAGAGGGATGATAGAAGAGAGAGCAGATTGGTCATAGGGGCAATTAGAATACTTGGTGTTTGTGGGGGGAGGGGATAAAAGGGGAGAAAATTTGTAACCCAAAATTTTGTTAAAATGAATGTTAAAAGTTAAATTAAAAAAAAAGAAAAGAAGAAAAAAAAGGAAAGGCACACATATAGGGAAGACAAGTGGCCAAGGCATTTTATACCTCTGTTGACCCAGTCCACTCCTCCAATGTCCTTTCATGACACCCTCACACAACTCCTACAAGAATGTGCCTTCTCTTCTGAATGAGGCACTCTTCTGGGTCACATGAGCTTAGTTTTACTGGCTTCTACTCCCTTAGATTACTTTCTCTGAGGTCTTCCATCTTCTAAGCAAAATCCTTATTCCAGGTTTGACTCCTCATTTGTATAGTTCTAGTCAGATCCATATGTGGGCTCTCAGGAATTTTCCAGCTGGGCAAGTTGTTCTGATGCACACCATTGGTGAGTGAAAAAGAAAGAGAAATTGTCACCACTTCTGCCTCCTTCTGGAAGATTCACAAAGGGGAAAGACAAGGAGCTATTACCTTTTAAGAAATGGATTCTTCTCTTATTGGGTCTCATCTTGACAGCTTTTCGCTTTCTCTCCTCACAGTTGGATGGGTTATTATTTTGTTTGCTTTTATGGCTAACTCTCAAAGCCAGTTGTTAGATGTTTCAGATGCTAAATGTTTTAGACCTATTTTTTTTTTGTTTCACCCAATGACCAATCCAAAGTCCTAAACTCTTTTTGAGGTATATCTTCATGCTTCCCAAAGTTTATACTTACATCTTCTATTCACTGACTAAGCCCCTATGGTCCTCTTGGGATGAGTTTTAAACTTTTGCAAACCATATCTTTGGATGGTAAGAAAACTCCTTAACACTTATTTTGCATATGAATGTTAAAAATATTATAGTATTTCAGGTCTCATGAAACCATGTTTATTATTGTTTCCACTTTCATGTCATTGCTTCTCTTCCTGAGCTCATGATCTGTCAGGTATACCTGACCTAGGAAGGGTCATGTTGGACCCCAACCCTATTTTCCATACTTCCACATTGGAGCATTCCTGTAGTGGGAAGTGTGAGAAAATTAGCAGCTACCACTTAGTAGGAGTGCACATTCAAATGCTGCATGTAATGAATTCCTAGCATCAGGTCTTTTGGTACTTCATCATAAAAGTTATACATGTATAATGGGGGAGGGCCTTTCTCCCTTCAAACATAAATCAAATAATGGAAACCAATAAAAGCCCATCAGAGTTTCTTGGCTGTACAAGCCCATTGCTCATGGAGAATGGTACAGCTGTAGAATTTTAGAGTTCTGAGGGACTTCAGAGGCCATGCAACTCAACTTTTACTGAAATGTTCTTAATTATTGAGCTGAAAACTCTTCATAACTTTCCCCATCTGGACCCCAACTCTACCTTCCAGAATAATTAGATTTATAGATTGTTCAAGGCAAAGTTTTCCTTAATTTTTTTTTGTATAGTATGTCAGAAAAATGTATTTGTTGCATGCAAAGAAGTACATAGAAATAAGTTGGTCTATTTGTTGATCCCCATCATTAAATGTTAATAGAGTTTCTGCTATATGAAGGATGAAGATAATTGGAATTATAAAGAAGGTGAAGTCAGGAATCTCTATTCTCAAATAACATAAAAAATTGAGATAAAAATGAGTTGAGAAAAAAAAGTCTAACCAAGGGTAAAAGAATTTAAAAATCAAAATAAACTGTCTAATCTGGAAGACATTGTGGGCATGCTAGAAAGAACACTGGATTTCAAGTAAAACAATATGGGTTTTAATCCTGTCTCTGTCACTCACTACCTGTGTCACTTATCTTCTGTGTTCCAGTTTCCTCATCTGTAAAATGAGGGGACTGGATTAGATGACCTTTAAAGTCCCTTCTAATTCTACATTTCTCTGTGTATAATTCCTTTATATTTTAAAGGTATGCATGATCCAGAAAATTAAAGAGATCCAAAAGTTTGAGTGTTTTGATGTGCAACAGTTTTCCTTAAGCATAGTCATCGAATCATAGAATCTCAAGGTTGGGAGTAACATCAAAAGCCATCTAATCCAATCCATACCCAAGTAGGCATACTATTCATAATATCCCTGAAAAGTAGACATAGAACATCTACTTGAAAACCATCATTGATGAAAAGTCCACTGCACATCCATTTTGAAACATCTCTGATTGTCACAAATTTTTTCCTTATATTGAACCTCTCTGCTTCTTATATTTTTCAGGCACAGCTCTGTCTGCTGGCACCAAATCAAATCCCTATGGCACATGGTATCATTTTAAATTCTAAGAGACATATTTGTCTCCTCTTAGTCTTCCCTTTTCTCAACTAAACATCTCAGTTTCTTCCAACAATTCTCTTTTGACAGGAACTCAAGTCCCTTTACCACGTCTTTCTCTAAAAGCTCTCCAACATAGCAATTCTTGATATGTGGCAACCAGAACTGAACATAGTACTAAAATATGTGTTGACTAAAACAGAATATCACCTTCCTAGTTCTAGAGAGTATAGCTGTCTTGTCCTCTCTACTTTTCTTATTTTTTTTGCCTTCCATGTCACATTTTTTAACTCATATTGAGATGTGAAACTACAAAAAACTTCCAGTTTTTTTCACATTCTTCTTGTCTAACCACCATTTTTCCTTGCATAATTGACCATTTTTAAAGTCAAGTATGCACTTTATCTTTATATCAGCTAAATTTGATTTTGTTAGATTTGATCCATCATTCTAGTCTTCTGATGTGTTTTTGGATCTTGACACCTTGATTTTGTCATCTGCTTGTGTCATCAGTCCCCTAGAGTTATTGTTTCCTCATCTGTTACATTTCTGTAAGAATAACATCCATGCTTTCATTCTAATCACTAGTAAAAATGTTGGAAAGCCTAGGTCCAAGAATAGATTTCTGGGGCACTTCACTTGAGACCTTATTCCAAGTTGGCATCGATCCATTAATGATCATTTTTTTGGACCAATTTAGTCAACCACTTCCAAATCCGTATATTTATATTATCTAACCTAAATAGCTCTACCTTGTTCAACTAAATTCAACAAATATTTGTAATTGTCCAAGATAGTAGCACAACAAGCTTTGACAAACTCTTGACTAAAATTTTTGAATACATTTCCCCATTGTTCTTCTGTCAAAAAGGGAATGACCCTGCCAAAAATTAAATGAAGATTCATTTATTATGATTAGGTCTTAATGATATTCTGGATTTTTTTTCCTTTTTAAATGCTTACAAGCTATCCCTTTACTAAAAGGGACATTTTTTCCATGTCCTGTTTTATACTACCTGACATCTTTTTTCTGTGTTCTCATGAAAGATTTTATGGTGACTCCACAAGTACATCGACTAGCTCTTTCATTATTCTGCAGTATTATTTGAGTGAACCTGGAAATTTGAATGCCTTAATGATAGGGGGTGATCTCTTGTCACTTTCTCATTTATCTTTGTTGTCAGTTTCTGTTTATCCATTCTCTGTCCATCCTTGATCAGAGGTACTCTACTTCATAACAAGAAAAATAAGATGCAGAATAAGAGCTGAGCTCAGTCTGCCATCATTTATCATCATTCTAGCCATTCTGATGTGCAAATGTCCAAAGTTACTCCATGGTTACAGAATTTGGGATTACAAATGATCTTAGAAGTCATTTGAGAGAATACCCTCAATTTACTGACTTTATAGACAGTGACATAATTTTTAATATCAGCTACATAGTGTGATAGGTTTTTTTTTTCTTTTCAATATCTGCCATGAATTAATATTTGGGCTATAAAACTGAGTTTAATTGACATTTGTGTATAAACTTTGATACATTTTTACTTCCTGGAATTCTGATCACTTTTATTGCCTTGAACATAAATGCCAGGAATATGAAGTGATAGTTTAAATTAACTAGAATTTGTTGGCTCTTTTTTCACCTGATAGGGGAGAGAAGAAGCAACATTCAGCAGTAAGGAATTTGTTATCATTTGGGGGTATAATTAGTGTGTAAAAAGTGGATACAATTTTACTAAATGAAGCCCTAAGCTGTTGATTCAAACATATGTGGTCCCCACACTGGAGAGTCTTATTATAACTAATATAAAGTGGTTAATTGCTTCCAAATGGAGATCAAATCATAAAGAGAAATAGTTATGCTGACTAGTAGAAATAAAAGTAGCCAATGCTCACTATTGTGTTTTGCTTGAATTTCCTAATTCTCAAGCAGATTCATTCACTTACTAGACAATATTAGGGCATCTCTTCCCCCAGAGATAGCTAAACTTAGGGCACATGGTTGAGAAAATAAGAGTTTCTCTTCAGTTTCTTTAAATGATTCAGTAAATATGCCTATTACTTACTCTACAGGATAATAAAGTATTTCTTGACACTGATGGTTAAAATCTCTGCGAATTTCATTTTTGTTTATGTTTATTAGGCACTCAAGTACTGTCATATATTTAAGTTTCAAAATGCAGTCGTATTTTTCACATCATTTCATTAAAGGGTATCTTTCATTTGGTTTTTTAAGGCTGGCATAAATAGCAATCATATTGTAGTGTTTCCTCGAAAGTTGTTAAGTGTTAGGATAGATGCCCTTAGGAGTAACTTTTATTCAAAGAGTGATATTTCAATTGATTGTAAATGCGGCAATTGAATGATGCTTCATTGCACCGAGACTTCAAGAGGCTTTGGTAAAGGATTTGAACCTAAATGACTGAAAATCAGGCCATGTTCTAAAGAAATCATTGAAGCACATTCATGGGGTGCTGTTCAACTATTCATTTTGAAATGTATTTACTGGACCTCAATAAACCATAAAGTAGAGAAATAAGTCACAACATAAGTGTCTTGATGGTAGGATTAGAGTAGGTTCTGTCAAAAACGGGGGAGAAAATCTATTTTTTCAGTATGTAATTATGTATGAAAGTTGATTACTAATGGGTTTACGTATTTATATCAAGGTTAGATAGGCAATTGTTATTTATGAATAATCTGAAATCTCTTATAGCCACTTCTAAATCATTTTGTGACATCAATTTATGTAAGACATCTTTGCTCTTTCAAATGTTTCTCTCCCAGAGTGCCCCTACCCCAAAGAGCAGTGTGGTACATTTTGTCAATTTTGCACTTGTTTTCAAAATCTCCTTTTATTTCAATGGAGACCTTGCAATTAGCCCACTTCACCCTATTGAGAAGCATCATTGTAGTAACAGCCTTCCTGGCAGTGTTTTTGTTAGGCAGATTTTAAAATCAAGAATCTACAAAGGTTGGAAAAAATCCAATCTCATAAAAGTTCAACAAATCTCTCTCAAGGTCACATCAGTTAAGGTTACCCAAGTTTTCCTCCTCAGTAAATACTGCTGCTTAATCACTATGGATGTAAATTGTATTAAAGGCTCTAACACTTACTCAAAGCTTGTTTGTTTCTTTTTTCCCCAAAGTCAAGCGTTCTTAACCTTTCTGTGTGTATGTGTTTGTCACTGATCCCTTTGGCAGTATATTGGTCTATGGACCTTTTCTCAGAATGATGTTATAAAACAAATTCTTGATTGTTGGAAGAACCAGATTTCAGTTACAGTTTTGTGAAAATAAAGATGTATTTTTTTTCCTCTAATCCAAGTTCACTGATTCCTTAGAATTTGTCCATGAACCTCTTGCAAAGTGTCTATGGACCCCCAGGTTTAAAACCCCTGTGCTGAATGCAAGAAAAGCAAAATTGTATTTGTTCTAGTGTATCAATAAGTTAGAGATATTTGTTCGCCCTTCTTTGACACTCCCTTTGTCACTGTATCACTTTCTTTGGAGCATTTCACAGTACTCCCATTGACAGCTTCTTGTGGGAAGACTCAGGCTTCAGTACGCAACCCCACAGAATAGTACATCCAGCCAGGGCTGGCCAGTGATCCAGTTGCACGAATGAGCTGAACAGTCAAAGGGCATGGTAATTCTCTCCATCTGGCTTTTCTTTCTTTTCAGGCAAAAACCTTCACCTGGTGTTTTTGATTCATGTGCCCTAATTATGATGGCTGCCATCATCAGCCCTGTGGTTGACATCACAAGCTTGCTGAGTCTTCGGTGAATACCACAGCTTGTTAAGTGAACATGTCAGCCTGATTTTCGAGCCCATTTTGCAGCTCACCATAGGCTGATATAAAAGCATCGGGAGTCTCTCAGTCTTGCAGGACAAGTGCATTGTCTTTATAAATGTCTCCTCCTGATAAGCAAATCCAAATATGATTCATTCACTCTGGCTTTGAAGGCACAGTGGGGAACTTGGCTTGCCGGGTGGATACAACAAAATGCTTAATATTTTCACTTGGTATAGAGCTAAAGAACTGAATTTCCAGTTCCAAGATAAAAACCTTTGCTCCCCAGCTATGATCAAGAGTTTGAAATTTAAATCAGGAGTCTTGAAAGCTATTCTAAGTCTCAAAAGGCCTGACTTTCCCATACATACAAAGATGAAAATGCTGTTTGCATTAGTATTTGGATCAGGGGGAATTCACATAATTTTAGAAAATATGATACTTTCCACTTTCAATTGATTTGTTGTTGGATGTTTTCTGCTGGTTTGTGATATCTTTGTATTTTCTAATGAAGATTATGATTAGTGTTATTGTGAAAGTTTAGGAATTAAAAAAAGCTTTTGAGAAAAAGCACTTAATGACTTTAAATATTTCCTCTCTTTTTTTTCATTTTAATGGTAAGATTGAGGAATATCTTAATTTGATTTCATGTAAATATAAGTCTCTTATAGTATATCGAACATTTCCATACTCAGTCCAGACTCCACCATTATGTGTGTGTGTGTGTGTGTGTGTGTGTGTGTGTGTGTGTGTGTGTGTGTGTAAATTGAGTTCTCTCTCATGTATATTATGTGTGTATATATATATATGTATGTATATACATGTGTATGTGTGTATGTATATACACACACACACACATATATATATATATGTACATATATATATATATATATTTTAATAAAGTTTCTGCCAAACAGGTATACAAAATGTATAACTTGCTATCTTTATTGATTAGGGTTTATGGACATTCTGGAATGTGAATTCAGCTAAAGAAAAAAAAGATAATCCCACTGAACATATCTGGAGAAGCTGGTGACAAATGTTTTATAGATAATGTATATTTGAGGTATCAAAAATGATGCTTATCCATTGCTGCCAAGCAGTATTCTAGAGTCCTACTATCCAGATTAAAATATAATTGGTAAATATGTTTTAAAGTAATATGAATATAATTGAACATAGATAATATTGATAATATTAATATGTAGTTTTGCAAGTCAGTATGCAGCCTGAAGGTATCCTTATGTAAATATAGTTGTCCCATTCTTCTTGAATTTGATACCACTGGTGTACAGCAGCTGCTCCAGAAAGTAGGTTTTGATGTATTTGATTCCCCAAATACATGGAATAGTCTAGACTTCATCCACAGAGTCTTAGCTATTTGGATTGTCAGGATAAAGTGGTTTTGAATTGTTTGTCTCTTCCAGGAAACTGACACTTTTTTGTACTGTCCTTGCAAACCAACATAAAAGAAAGAGAAAGGGAGACCTTATGAGAGTTATACATTTCTCACAGAAATATTACATTACTCAAGAGGAAGATATCAAAACATTTCATAGAATCTCTTTCCCTAATTAATTTCATGGTTACCATGCTGATTATATTTGTTGACTTAATATCTGTATTGAGGAGCTACACAGAACACTTTCTCCATTTTCCTGGGACAGATATGCCAATATTGTCACCTCATGGATCCAATACTCTTACTTTAAAGTGTTCAGCGTAATATCCTGAGCTCCATCTCTGCTGTGAATTTCCTGTGAAGAGACTAAGGATTCACAACATATCATAACTATGATAATAAGAACAATTTATTTCAAATAACACACATGACAATATCAAGAAAATATATTAACAGTAAACACTCCAACTAGCTACTACCTCAACTCATCCAAAATGCTCCAGGCATGGAAGTTTGGAAATCCAAGTAGAACTTGTAGGATAAAAAGGTGTCCCTTCTGCAAGGAGTACAGTGTCCAGAGGATCCAGAATGCACTGCTGCTCCAGTTGGAGAGTAAGTAAGTCTGCCTAGCATCTCAGACAGTATGGACAGCATCAAATCCACAAGTCAGGAATTATCCTGACCAATTAAGCCTCCCAGCCCTATATAGCATTATAAAAATCAAAGGACTAGAGGTAGAAGAAAATCTTAGATGAAATCTCATCTATTCCCTTCATTTTATAATAGTGGAAACTGAGGTCCTGAAAAGTAAACTGACTTTTTGAGGTAAAGGATACTCTAAATTAAAGAGCCCAGATGGAAACTCAAGTCTAAGTTATGCCTTTTTCCCATCCAGGTCAATAGGCCATGCAAGATACTAGTGAGAAAGTAGGATGGATCTCAAAGTCCTCCCCATATGGCATACTACACCATTTTCCTTTTTCTATTTCCTCCTTCTACACATCCTTTTCCTTCTGCATTTTAAGTAATGTAGGCTCATGTTCCTTAAGAAGCAAGACCTTGGGGATGTTGTAAGGGAACTTAAACTATCAAGGTACAAATTAGGTCTGTATCATCTGTCGTTCTGTCTTTTATATTATGTGCATATCAGAGCAGAGTTATTTCTGCAATTAATGCTGATCTCCTATCCTAATGTCCACTGCCCTGCTAATATCATGTGAGTCAACAATGACATTCAGTCAGCAAGTGTGTGCCTTCCTAGCATAGTGCATTGTCTCAGTGTCTTTTACTATCTTAAAAAATGCCCCATTCCCCTTTCTGTTCCCATTTTGTTTTTATCTCCTTTTTCTTCTTTTTCATGACTTCTTTTCTCCCCTTCATGAAAGAAGCCTATGAAGCTTACGCTTCCTACTGATGGAGTGACCCTCTTGCCCACCATATTCAAAGTTTCTTTCATAGGGTTGAACTTCAGAAAAGAAAAGGGACTGGGTGAAATAATGGCAGAAAGGAAACGCTGGAAGATGCAGAAAAGGCCTCAGACTTCAGAGAGGGCTCCCTGGACCAATGTCTCCCTGCCCTCTGAGCCGGCCTGACCTCCGCCTCTTATTCTTCATTCATTCCCTTCGGTTGTCTGCCCACCTTTGATTAAGTGGACAGCCCCTACTTGATTCAGCCTACCAGGGAAAAAGCACTACCCTGACTCTGCCACTCTCTTCTGGTTCTCTCCCTCCCAAAGTATAAGAGGGCAAGGGCAATAATGCCACTGTGAACCCTTTAATTTGTATCAAAGAACTTACAAAGTGATGTCAAGGGAAAGAAGACCCTGGGAGTGAGGAAGGGTACCCACAGAGTCGATGTGTGTCCTCTCAACCAGTCTTCACTATCATGCAGGGACAAATAACAACTGATGACAAAGAGCACTCTAAGGTTTGTGAAGCACTTTCTTTTCATTATTTCATTTGATCCTCACAATAGCCTTGTGGGAGTAAATATTTACATTTGGGGAAACTGAGGCTCAAAGATGTTAAGAGACTTGGTCAAGTCACAAAAACTGCAAGTACCAGAGTTGAAGTATGAGCCTAAGTCCAGCTAAATGATTGAGTAGATAGAGTACTGGTCCTAGAGTAAGGAAGACCCAAGTTCAAATACAGTCTCAAATACTTCCTAATTCTGTGACCATGGGCAAGTCATTTAAATTTTATCTGCCTTGTGGAGGTACTAATAGTACCTACCTTTCAGGACTGTTGTGAGATTCAAATGAGATAATGTTTATCTTAAAATGCTTAACACAGTGACTGGCATGCTGTAGAAACCAAGTAAATAAATGCTTAATCTTTTTCCTTCCCCTCTCTTTCCACTCTACCATGTTGCTTTACATACACGATGGTGCCTCTCATTATTAATGTTGTATAAAATACCCACAGTGACAACATGGCTATTGTTTCTATGACCCTATACTATACCTAATCATCATTGACCGTGAAAAATAGGCTTAACCGTTCACTGTAAAGATATTTGATTGAAGCAATGGGTGAAAAGGAGACGTGATACAACCAGATATCCTGTGACTGCTATGTGTTTTATCATGTGGCTTTTTTGAGGGGCGGGGAGGCTGTTACAGAAGTTGGTAAACAAGGACCAATGGGCCCAATCTGTCCTACTACCTTCTTTTATACAGCCAGTGAGTTAAGAATGGCACAGTTCAAAGTTCATACAGTAGCAGACAGTGGGTCATAATGAACCCTTGGACCATAGCTTACTGACCCCAGTTTTCTAATATTGTACCATATATTTTAATCATTTGATGGAAAAACTATAGTAGTAACAATAATTTGCATCAGTTTACCGTTTTGGAATTGCAGAGAGATTTGCCATATTTCATCTTATTTGTACCTCAGGAAAAAAAAGTCCTACTAGGTCAGAAGCACAGAGATTCTCATCCCTTCACTGCAGAGAAGGAATCTGAGGATGTAACTAGGTGATTTATCCAAGGTCACACAGTCAGAAAATTACAGAACTAGCTTAAAATCTCAAATTTTCTCACTCTGGGTCTATGATGTTTCCATCATACCAATGTAGTTTTTAAAAGTAAAATAGCAACTTTTATAGAGCATTTACCTGTCCAAACTGTCTTACATGCATTGCCTTATTTGGTCTAGCTTGAGGTGGCAAAAGGTGGCCAAGGGAGATTCAGTTTAATAAATGCCTGAAGCATAAAAGGTTAGAGACATTTGTCATGATGGTATTTATGGTTGGAAATTATACCTGTTCAATCTCAAAATAGGAGTAGAATTTAATGATATAATTCTTTATATACATTACCCTGTGTTTCTTCTTTTCCTCCAGTCCCCATCTATTTTTTTATTTTCCTCATTCTTTCCCTTAGTTCTCTCTTTGAAAGGAAAGGGACACTGAATCACTACATTATATGTAGGAATTATATAGTTCAAACCCATCATTTATTTGAGGAGCAAACAGAGACTCAGAATTAATGACATTCAGGTGAGCACCTTGGACAGCGCATGACATGGTTGCAATTAAGGCAGGAGACTTCTGAAATCTAGTCTAAAATTACTTCTATTATATCAAATGTAATAAAAATCATTTAGTGGATAGAAAAAAAAAGAGGATTGTGAAGAACATAACTGTGTTTCATTATGTTTAGTTTTGCTATAGGGAGAGACTTAAAAATAACACCGAGCTGAAATCTGAATATTTTGTATTCCATCTGTCCCAAAGGATCACAATCAATTCTGACCTCTGTATTTCTGTGTTTATTGAAGTTGTTTCAAGTATATCTACCTCCAATATGTGTATGTATAAATATATCTATATATATCTGTTTACATATAATTACAGATATACAAACATACATACACACATAAATATATACAAATATCAGAGCTTTCATTGTTATACATATACATATGCATATGCAGACAGAGAAGTCTGTATTTTGTATAATTGAAAGTACTAATATAGAGATGTATATGTGTCCTAAATATGTGCCTTGAGAGGATATGTGTTATTTTCCAGTCTTGCTTATAATATATACTGGAAATTTGACCCTGAAGTAAATCATTTAACCTTTTTGTACTCTAGACAACTCTATGACTACACATTGCAGAGAAGGTGATAACTTTCACTGGAGAGATTCATAGGACTTCAAGAATGAAAAAAAATATAAAATGAGTTAAAGATCAATCTATTTTTATAGGAATTGCCTCATTAAATAGAAATTAGAATATCACCTAATGCCATGTGCATAGTGTATATTAAAGCAAGTGTAGAGAGCCTCTGTCTTTTCCCAATTACAAATGGAAAGAAAGTCTTTCTAAACAATAACTCCTCAAGGGAGCTGGTGTAACTGCATTACTGCATTACTGATTTCTCATTTTTTGGACAGAGGCAATTAGATAAACTTGAAACCAGTGGCTATAATCCTCAAGGTTGGATCTGATTAATAAAGGGAGCGATAGCCTGCTGGTTCTAAAATAAAAAGCTAAATAAATACATGCTGCCATTTTCTGCAATAAAGTAATAAGCAGTTTGCAGTAAATGTTATTGACATAAAACAACATAAAAAATAATGTCAAATACACTCAGGAAATAGCTATTGCTGTCAAATTTGCAAAATAGGATGGTGTACAAAAGTACAGCAATTTAAAGCTAGTGAGATAGGATGACAGATATGCTAACAAATTTTTCATACCCTATTTAAATTATGTGTACATAACTGTGCAAAAGCATATTTGTTTAATCAAAGCATGATCATTTCTTGACAATTACTTTTATAAACTTTCATAAAGTACATCAGAAAATACCAGCAGGCATGTTTAGTGTCATCTAAGCTATATAATGCATAAGCAACTTGGTAGAGCTGCCCCCCAAAGCCAAGGAACTGGAAGAGGCTAGTATATCTAAATAGCCTCAAAAGCTACCTCAATAAATAAATTACTGGGATGATAGATAGAGCAAGCTGAGTACAAAGGAAAACATAAGGGAAGTTGTTAAATTTTAATGAATATTAAACTTAAGGAGGAAGCAGTGATTTTCACATGACTGCCATACCATTGATAGGTCAGTTGTACTTGCCTAGTAGAATTGCTACAACCTGGTGCCAACTTTTGGTCCAGCCAGTCAATTAACAGGTCACAGAAAAAGAGCATGATGACCAAATTTTCCAGGCCAATTGTAGTAATACATTGTGTGATGAACAGAGAGGAAAAGGCATGCTAGCTGTGTGGCCTGGGGCAAGTCTTTTAGTGTCCTAGTGCTCTAGACAAAAGGTATCAAACATGCTAGATAACACTGCTGATTGGGGTCTAACCGCATTAAAATGTAAGTGGGGAATATTTAGCTAAATAAATAGATAATACAATGTAGATAATCTTAATTTGTGGTTTTCTAAGTCAATATGCTGTCCTGAAGAATCCTCCAGTTTAGTGGCCCCCTTTCTATGTGAGCGTGGTACCAGCTCTTGAAACAACTCTCTAAGAATATAAATAACCAAGAAAGATACTTCAATAAAAAAAAAACAACTTGCATTCTATTGATTAGAGAGATGCAAATCAAAACAACTCTGAGATACCACATCACACTATCAGATTGGCTAACATGACATAATGGGAACATGATAAATGTTGGACAAGATGTCACACTAGGTCGAGTTCTGAGCTGATCCAACCTTTCTGGAGAGCAATTTGGAAGTATGCCTAAAGGGCTATAAAAATGTGCATATACCCTTTGACCCAGTAATATTGCTTCTAGAGCTATATCCCAAAGAGATCGTACAAATGGGAAAGAAACACACATGTAGCAACCCTTTTTGTGGTGGGCAAAAACTGGAAATTGAGGGGATGCCCATCATTTGGGGAATAGGTGAACAAGTTGTGGTGTATGAATGGAATGGTTTACTATTGTGCTATAAGAAATGATGAGCAGGCAGACTTCAGAAAAAACAGAAAAGACATATGAATTGATGCTGAGTGAAGTGAGCAGAACCAGGAGAACATTATAAACAGTAACAGCCACAGAGTATGATGATTGATTTTGATAGATTTAGTCCTTCCCAGCAACGTAAGGACCTAAAACGATTCCAAAGGACTCATGATGCAAAATGCCATCCACATCCAGAGAAAGTGCTATGGAGTTAGAACACAGAATGGATCAGATTATTTTCTCTTTTGTTACATTTTGTTTTGTTTTTCTTATAGTTTCTCCCATTAGCTATAATTCTTCTATGCAATATGACTAAGGTGAAAATGTGTTTAATAGGAATGTATGTATAGAACCCATATAAGATTGCATGCCATCTTGGGGAGGGAAGGGGAGAAAATTTGGAACTTATGGAAGTGATTGTTGAAGACTAAAAACAAATAAATTAATAAATTTGAGGGGGAAAAACTTACATTCTACCAACAAGCCTGTATTTGAAGTCTGCCTATGTTATTAGGACCTGTTTCAGTGTTTTCCCAAGATAGATGCACAATTTCCCCATTATTGGTGTTCATACTGAAATTACTTTGTATTTATTTACATATTGGGAACATTCTCTCTCTCTCTCTCTCTCTCTCTCTCTCTCTCTCTCTCTCTCTCTCTCTCTCTCTCTCTCTCTCTCTCTCTCTCTCTCCCCTCTCTCTCCTCTCTCCACCTCTGCTTCTCTCTTACTCTCTCACCACCCACTCCCATCCTAGAGGTCACCTAGAGTATTTTTGTTTTATTCTTATATCTATATAGTATTATGAATTGTAGGTATTTAATAAATTATGATTTGAATTAAATAAAGAGAGATTAATACTCTTCTTTGGTATAGGGACCTAGGTAAAGAAACATCATTTACCAGCGTAAGTCACATTTTCTGTAACTTACTGTCTTAGAGCATTGCCTAGATCACTGAGAAGTTGAATGACTTGCCTAAGGTGGCATGGCAATTATGTGTCAGAGGTAAGATGAACCCTTGGACCCAAGTCCCTATAGTTTGAAAGATGGCTCTGAGCTCACTCTATTATGCTACTTCTTTTGAATTTAATAGTATATAGAAAATGAAGCGATTACTAAGAATATCATATATGTATGCACGATAAATGCAACATGGGAGACACAATGCTCAAGTGAGTTCCCCCCCAAAATGACAACGAAGCATTAATAGTACTGAAAAGACATTCATTTCAACGTAATTCGTTGTCAAGAAATGAGCTTGTACAGGTTGAATCTTCCCAAAAGGGTAGAAGAAATATTTCAAAGTAACTCTAAATGACAAAATCTAGTAAAAATTTCTTAACACCATCATCTTTTATAATTGTAGATAGCTCAGCTGCAGTTCTATCACCTCCACTAACCTTGTTGTTAGAAGTGCTTCGTAAGACCCACTTGACTTCATTCTCCAGGATGTCTGGCTCAAGATCAGTAACCAAACCATTGTGCTATCAGTGCTGTTAAGCTCTTCCTTTTATAGATAGTGCTTTTGTGTATTCCTGTCACCTCTTAATCTCTTCTGCTTCAGTCAAGTCCCTACCATTTTGTCTTTCATCAAGCCCATTTTGCATCAAAAATTCCTTTGATAATTTTCTTGAAGAGATCTATTGTCTTTCTCATTATTTTTTCTTCTATTTTTTTCATTGCTCATTTAAGAACACCTTCTTATGTCTCCTTGCTTTCTCTGAAATTCGGCATTTAGTTGGGTGGCTCTTCCCATCACTTTCCTTCTTTCCTCATCTATTTGTAAAGCCTCATTACTTAGCCATTAATCAGTTTTTTCCCCTCTTTGGAATGTATTTTTTTTGCTGTCTCCTGTACAATATTGCAAATCTTCTTCCATAGTTCTTCAGGTACCATATCTACCAGATCTAATCCCTTAAATCTATTCATCACCTCCACTTCATATTCAAAAGGGGAGTCAGGTCATACTTGTATGGTCTCATGGTTTCCCCTACTTTCTTCAAATTAAGTTTGAATTTTCCAATAAAAAGCCCATGGTCTGAGTCACAGTCAGTTCCGGTTTTGCTTTAACTGACTATATAATCAATGTGATTTCTGTATTGACCATCTGGGGATGTCCATTCCAAGGAATGTTCAAATTACCAAACAATTCTGTTCATTTCACATACCAGCAAGATTCTGCAAGCTCGACTTCAGCAGTGGGTGAACTGAGAATTACCAGAAGAGCAGACTGGTTTTGAAGATGGAGAGGAAATTTCCAACATTTGATGGATTATGGAGAAAGCAAGGGAATTCCATAAAGGTATCTTCTTTTGCTTCACTGACTATACTAAAGCCTTTGATTGGGTGAAACATAACAAAATATGACAAGTCCTCAAAGACATGGGAGTACTAGATCATCTTGTCTCCTGAGGAACCTGTTTGTGGGCCAAGAAGCAACAATTAGAACTGAACATGGAACACCTAATTGGTTTAAGACTGGAAAAAACTATGACCAGGCTGTAAATTGTCACTGTACTTGTTTAACTTACATACAGAGTTCATCGTGTGAAATGCCAGGATGCATGAATCAAAAGCCAGAATTAAGGTTGCTGGGAGAAATATCAACAATCTCAGATCTGCAGATAATACTGCTCTGATGGCAGGAAGTAAAGAATTAAGAAACCTCCTGATGGTGGTGAAAGAGCAGTGGATAAAAGCTGGCTTGAAGTTTAACATCAAAAAAACAAAACTGAACTAAGATTTTGGCAACTGGTTGCATCACTTCCACGTAAATAGAGGAAGTAATGGAAGCAAGTGTGAGATTTTATGTTCTTGGGCTCAGTGATCACAGCAGATGGTGACTGCATCCATTAAGTTAAAAGACACTTGTTTTTTGGATGGAAAATTATGGCAAATCCAAATAGTACATTTAAAAAGCCCAGATCACCTTGCCTATACAGGTCCATATAGTAAAAACTATGGCTTTTCCAGTAGTAATGGCCGTGAGAATTGGACTATTAGGAAAGCTGAGAACCACCGAATCAACATTTTCAAATTGTGCTGGAGAAGTCTTTGAGGATCCCTTGAACAGCAAAGAGATGAAAGCAATCAATAATTAAAGAAATTAATTCAAATTATTTACTGGAAAGTCAAATACTGAAGTGAAGCTCAAATACTTTGACTATATAAGGAGAAGACAGAACTCATTGGAAAAGACTCAGATGCTGAGAAATTGAAGGCAAAAGGAAAAAGGCACAGTACAGGATAAAACGGGTAAGATAGAGCCATGGAAACAACGGACATGAACTTGAAAGATAGTGGAGGCTAGAAGGGCCTGGCCTGCTATGGTCCTTAGGGTTACAAAGAGCCAAACATCACTAAAGAACAATAACAAAGAGTGTTCTATGTACAATTAAGAAAATATAATACTAGAAAGATCAGCACAAAGAGTTATTAAATTTCATACGACCCAGAAATCCTACTAGTTAGTCTGTTTATGAAGGAAATTAGGGAATAAGGAAAAGAACCTATACGTTGTAAAAAAAATTTTATAGCAGCTTTCTTTGTGGTAACAAATAAATGGAAATTGCCCATCAGTTGGAGAACTGCTGGACAAATTGGGGTGTATGATTGTGATGGAATACTACTGTGTTGTAAAAAATGATGAGCTCAATGAGCCTAGAAAAACATGGAATAATATGCACAAAATAATTGAGTGAAATGAGCAGACCCAAGATAACACTGTATACAGCAAAAGCAATATTGTTTTAAGAGCAACTTTGAGTGAATAAGTTATTTTGACTATTCTAGATACCTAAATTAACTCTAAAGGACATATGAAGAAAGATGCTATCTGCATCTAAAGAACTGATAAATAGATATATAGAATAATTTTGCTTATGTACATACATACATACTTATTTGTGTCTAATGGAAGCCATTGAGAAGGAAGGAAGAAAAAAAGACATCTGCAGGATAATTTTGTTGTATATTTGAAAGGAACAGGACATTGTACATAATAGATTTGTAGTTTCATACGTAATCATTTTTATTGTAGTATGTTATAGAAATGTTTGATTTATTCCATAAATTAAAAATCCACTTAGGAATAAAAATTATTATTATAGAAGTTCTTTGGGGGTGGGAGGGAGGGAGAGTTAATGCTTCAATCCCTTTATCCTGTACATCTCAAAGTAAGATCCTAAAATAGTGATCTACAAATCCAAGAACAAGAAAAGGTTGTTATAGTCCCACAACCATATAGAAACAATCCTTCCCATATAAGACCATAGAAGTCACATATTTGAAAATGAAAAATACAGAGGTTGAACAAATATGAAAAGGCATGAAATGAAATGAAAATATTTGAATATAAAAAGAATTATAAATTACTGACTTAGGTGATAAGTATAGATTGTTCTAGGAAAAAATGATGGCATTAGTGGAATTTGTCTTTGAAAGCTTCGCATACTCTTCCTGTGCACTTCTCCCTCTTTTCCCATAGGGACCGTGATGCTTCCTGCAACGAGAAAATGAATCTTTAAAATCCCTATTACCTTAGTATCAATTAGGTTGGCCACAATTATAGAGCAGCTGATACTGATGTCAAAGAAAACATCCAGTAATTTTTTTTAATAAATTCAGGATCCATATGGGTAGTGGTCTTTATTACTGGCAGCTTAATTATGTCATATTTTGAAACTGTAGTGTCATACTAGCTCATATCAGAATCACAATAACCTTGAATCTAGACCTAGATGCTTACACTGAACTGTTTTTCAAGGTCTACAATCCTATAATTTCTAGTTCCCCACTGAAGTCTGAGAAAAGAATCCTTGATTCCCTCAATTGGACCTGGAAGTTTTCTGCAAACAAAAATTAGGGAAGCATTCGTATAATTAATTATTATGAATTAATTAATATGAAATAATTATATTCTAATAATAAGGTGTTATGGATACAGTGCTGGATTTGGTGGAAGGGAGAACTGGGTTCTAATCTTCCCTCAGACTTCTACTAGCTGTGTGATGCTGGACGAGTCACTTGTTTCTCTAGGAATCACCTCATTTGTAAAGTGAGGAGGTTGAACTCTCTGACACATGCTTTCTTCTAGATAGATTCTAATCTTCACTGCCCTTTTTTGAGGCATGACATCACAGGATAGGGTACTATAATTAGAGTAAGGAGTACTACTTTGAAATTCCACTTCAGATATTATTTATGGATTCCAAACTTGAAGAATTATGAACAGTTTCTGCATGTTGGAATGTCATTGTAGTCAACTATCCACTTTGGAAAGAATAAAAATGGGTTTTCATTTTTTTAATTTGAAGTGTTTCTGACGCAATTGAGCGTAGCCACTGAACTCCTGAATCTTTATCTTGGCCTAATTTAAAATATTGTAGTTTTTAACTCATCTGTTTCTAGGAAATGACAGCCACACCTCCAAACAGATTTTGTAATGTAACTCCCCCTGTATCCTGTTGTCTTCAAGAAAATTTAGCCCAGTTACCCAGGTGAGGCACTTTGGCTCTGATAGCACGCACAGTACATGCTGACTTGCCACCAGGATGGCCAATTCTTGCTTGGTGGTTAAATTCTAGCACAAATACTTCTCATTGATCGCAATTTAACAGCCAATCAAGGTTTAGCTTTGTCCTCATGATTTCACTCTGCCTATACAATTGAGAAGAATAATTTCTCTAATGGGCACTATTATGGCTATTGTGTTCCTGGGAGATGAACTCTGAAACTGTGCAGAAGCTCGACAAGTTATATAAATGTCTGCGGCTCCTGGACATTACTAAAAGAATCATGTAACCTCCCAGGACATAAAGATTTTGCTGCAGCTGTGCACTCCCCAGCATCCCCTATAGCCCATAAAAACCTGTTGTGTCTGGAGAAGGCATTTTTTTATAACAGAACACTTCTTATCATATTTGGAGCACTCAGATCCCAGTAACAGGCTATGTAAAGAAAGGTTTTGAGATCAGAGTTCCTAATGGTTCATCATTAAATAATCATCAACTTTGTTGTTAGATAATCAACCTCAAATTGCCTATAAGCAAAAGCTCAGAACTGTTTTTACTCTGGACATTGTTGGAGGCTATAGCTGAGGATGATTTTATTTTTTTTTTCTCTTCCAGGTCACTAATTGGAAAGTCATATGATGCTAGCTAGTACTTTGTATTGCCAGTGTGGAGCTCACACTTTGTTTAGTTTAACACATTTCAAATTAAATTATCCTTTTTATGCCTGCTGCTTTTGTGAATAGCGAAGAATGCTGCATATCTATTTTATCATTGGGCCACGTATTCCCAGTCCAGGGGAAGCTGCTACCATAAGTCACAAAGGTGATTTATAAACCTTAACTTCAATTGGGGAGAAGGTAGAGAAGAAGAGAGGGAGATGAGAGAGAAAAGAGACTTAAATTCAGTGTGACTTCAGAGAAATTACTCTGATCAATGCACATTGACCTGTTTTCTGTAATTTTCACCTTTTCTCTGTTGTTTTCTGATAGATACATAAACAGATATATTTTATTTTCTAAATCCAGCCAATGATGAGCAGTGATGTATTTTCAGTGGTATGTACAAACATACCAATAGATTGTCTTTTATGTCTCTTGGAACACATGTAATTATAGGTAATCGTGCCCTGTAAATTACATTATTTCTAACATAAATGAATGTCAAATGGTGGAATACTCATATCACTAAAAATCCTTTTGAATGGGTAATTTATTCATTATTATGATCATCTAATAAGTAATGCTGTCTATTCTAGGTTCTCTAATAAGTCTGAGGTCGTGTTCTTGCCCACTAGATACTTTTTTTTTAATGAGACAATAACCACAAACCCACGCTATAGAAGTTTGATTCACTGAAATCTGATTTCCCAACACGTTGTCTAGTAGACTAAAATCCTTAGGTTTCTCAGTCAAGAGTGCCCTGTCAGAATATTTCTGGCTGGCAATAAGAATTCATCCAAGTTCTATTCAATACAACATTTGTTAGATATCTAATATGTGGAAGGAAGTGAGGCTGTTGTAGGCGAGATGTCTTTCTTGGTATCCTGAGTATTTATTTAGCACAGTGCTCAGCACACAGTAGGTGCCTAATAAATGCTTTTCACCTGAAAATGGAGATACAAAGACAAAAAACAAATAATGCTTGACCTTGAAAAGCAACTGGATGGGATCCAATCTGTACTTAAATTAGGGTGGTATAAAAAAATTCACATGAAAATGATTACTAACTAAGAGGCAAATTTAGGGAAGGAATGATTGGTCACTATGGATCAGGATTGTGGAGAGACTAAAAGCAAGGAGACCAATTAGGAGGTCATAGTGTGTTTGTCCTTTGTTGCCGAAGAAGTCCATGCCATCAGAGAAATAATGACATGACTTGCACTTGACTTTGTTTTGAGTGAGGGAGGGCTGTGCAGGTCACCAGTCTCACTTCTCCTTCAGAGCCATCTGCCTACAGTGACCAGATATTCATCAGGATGACTGGAGATGACCCAGGATGAGGCAATTGGGGTTAAGTGACTTGCCCGAGGTCACACAGCTAGTGAGTGTCAAGTGTCTGAGGTGAGATTTGAACTCAGGTGCTCCTGACTGCTGCAGTGGTGCTTTATCCACTGCACACCTAGCTGCCCCTAGGAGGTCATAGTAATACTGGCAAGAAAAGATGAGGACCTCAATAAAGCTGGTTATCTTGTGAGCAAAAACTTTAAAAAATGGATGGACAGATATTATTAAAATGTAAAATTAGGAAGAGCTGCACATAAGAAGGATATGAAAAGAGGAAAAGAGAGGAATTAAGGATGATTTAGAAGATTTTATAAACCTGAGTGATTTCCCAGGTTCCGCTCAAGACTAGGGAGATAGAGTCTGGGACAATCATGCTGACCTGAGCAAAAATAGGAAAGTTTGGAGGAGAGAAACATTTAGAAAGGAAGATAATCGTTTTTGGATTTGTTGTCTTTGAAACATCTGTGAGATTTCCAAGAAATATCCAGAGAACCGAAGGTGTCAAATATGCTCCCCTCCACACCCCCTCCAAATTGCAGCCTGACTGAATTAAAATGTAATTAACAAAATAAATGGAAATACAAAAATTACAGATAGCATTACATTTTTTTTTTCAATTGTAAACATGCAACCCATGGAGATCTTTACGAAAAGATTTGTGGTGTTTTATTTGACTATGATACACAGGACTAGTGTTAAGGAATGAATGTAAGGAGTTGAAAATAATTTTGAGTATAATATTTTCAACATTTCCTCTCCCTGTTTCATTCATTACAGTAATAAACCGTGATGTTCAGAATGATAGTATTATGAATTTGAAGCATCCTGAATTATCCTTCAATTCAGCTATCACTTATTAAGTACTTGCCTTGTGCTAGATCCTAAGTTGAACAGTGGATAAACAACTGGACCCAGGGTAAAGAGGCTCTGAGTTCAAATCCAGCCACATACATTTACTCTCTGTGTGACCTTGGACAAGTCATTTCTGGTTGCCTCAGTTTCCTTAGCTCTAAAGTGAAGATATCAGCACTTAGAAGGTAGAGAGGATCAGATAAGTAAAGTTCTTATTTACCACCTGGAACATATCTTCCTTCTTCCACCCCCATATTAAAAAAATGCATGTGTTCTAGAACCTAAGTCAGGGGTGGGGAACCTGTGGCCTTGAGGCCACATGTGGCCTTCTTGGTCCTTGGGCCTTGGGCCTTTTGACTGAGGCCAAGTTTTACAGAACAAATTCTTTTATAAAGGAGATTTGTTCTGTGAAGTTTGGATTCAGTCAAAGGACTACACTTGAGGACCTAGAATGCCTTGTGTGGCCTCATTGCCTCAGGTTCCCCACCCCTGATAAAGCACATATATTTTTTTAAAAGACATAGTCCTTGCCCTCAGAAACCTTGCGTTTGTCTTAGGGAGGATATTATAACATGTACGCAGACAAGTAGAGAACAAAATGTTATGGGTTCAAAGGAGAAATCAGACAATGTGCTCAAAAATTGCCAAAGAGGGAAAGAATATTTATAGTTGGTGAAACCAGGCTAACATTCCTGGGGAAAACTACAACTCGGCTTAGTCTTTCAGGAAAAGAATAATTCTGAAAGGGAAGACTGCATCCCATCTCTGGCAGAGAGTCTAATCCAACAATGAGACATGGGACAGACCAGGTTCAGGGAATTACTTGTAGTCTGGTTTGGCCACATCCAGGGAAACATTATTCCATGCATGCCTGTACATACAGGGGAGCAGTGTGGAATAAGCCTAGAAAAGTAAAGTGGACCTGATTGATTGTGGCAAGTCTAAAAGTCTAGTTCAAGAGTCTGCATTTTTGCCATTAGGCAATAGAGAGCCACAGAAGAGTGATGTGGTCAGATCTATGCATACAGAAGACTAGTTTAGTATTTGGGAGAGAACTGGATAAGAAAAGAGGAAAGATTGCAGACAATGCCCAAGATTTAGGATTTAGGATTTAGATTAGATTAATCTAGATTAGCGGTTATGAGAAAATGATGTAAAGTGCTACCAGTGAAGGAGAGGGGAAAAATTGGATATAAAATATGTTGTAGAGGGAGAATGAACAAGATTTCAGAAGTGATCAATTGTGGAAGTGAAGGAGGAATGAAGGAGAAGCCTTGCTGGCTTGTAGGATGGGTAGTCCCGCCAAGAAAAAATGGAAAGGTGTGTGGAGGGGAGAATAGTATACATTCACTCCTCTAAATTCCTTGCCCTTGAGAAATGCCATTAGCATCACACTCCCAATTTCCATCAGATCCGCTGCAGGAGGGATTAGGAAATCCCCAACACAGATGAAAATAGGAGTAGGGGGGTGGGGGGGAGGTGGCAATATCGCAGTGTGTGGCCTTTGCTTTACTTTCACTTTTAATTTTACCCAAATTAAACTTCGGTAGCCTATATCCTACCTCACTGAATTCTTTGGAATCGAAGAGGATAAAGACATTGAAAGTTAAAAATTTTTCCAAAGGAAATTTGAACTGAGCCAAAAATAACTGAAATATTTTAAAACATATATTGTTACATAAAATATATCATTATTTATTTTAATGTCTTTAATATGTTGAGTGTAAAATCTTCAAGATATTATACATACTCAAGATAATTATGATGTAATAATATAGTATATTGTTTTATTACATTAATTATAAATTCTATGTAATGTTATATTATATAATTAGAGAAACATATAAATATAATATATCATTATATATATTAATATTATATTATATATAATGTATATTATATTTTATATATATTTATAAGGGATGATCCCTTAGATTTTTAACCCAGCAAGTGGTAGTGTGAGCAGTGAAAGTAACTTTTCACAGCCAGAATCTAAAGGAAAAGTAGATAGCTGACATTTTAGGGGAGCTTTGTATATGCTCTAGTGTCCAGAGGGGATATTGCAACCTACTGAAAAGTGAAAAGTCTTGCACATGTGCAAAATAGGGAGGAAAAACATTAAGAACATCACCACCTGGTGGCTCACATAGATACTGCATTCTGAGTTGCTCCTAACCCACCTACCTTAGCTAAAAATAATAAGCTTGTCCAAGTGTTTTCCGTGTATGAGCTCACTTGGTCTTTGAATAGTTCCTGTGAAGTAGCTGATACTGTTCCCATTTTATATATGAGAAAACTGAGGCAAAGACACTCAGTCAGTGTCACACGTCCAATATATGTCTGAGGCAGGATTCAAACTGGAACCTTCCTGACTGCACCTTGAATTCTGTCCATTACACCACTTAGCTGCCGCTTGGTTCCAGTTTAATTCTTGTGACAGTTGTCACATGTTTAAAGGAGGTAATACCAAGCCTAATGGCGCAGGATAGAGGCAAATCATAGAAGCCTATGCTATATTTACTAATGCAGGAATATGGACTGGCACATTCACATTTACAGTTAATACATATTTTGCTACATATAGCCAATGTTCCGGTGCAGTGCATCACAACTTTAAAAACTAGTTATTGAATGTATATAGTTAACTGTAGAAGTCAATTCTTTAAAGACATAAGCAGTGTTTATGTTATGCAACCACACGATCTTGTAGCTTGGCTTATTTTTTTGTTTGTTATTGAGGCAGTTGGGCTTAAGTGACTTGCCCAAGGTCATACAGGTAGTATGTGTGTGAAGCTAGACTTTTACTCAGGTCTTTCTGACTCCATGTGTCGTCTAGCTGCCCTTTGGCTTATTTTTCAAGTGACTCATATTTAAAAGGGGAAATTCACTTAGAGTTAGAAGAAAGTTTCCTAGGAGAGAAATATTTCCAGAAGGTGAAAGAAGAAATTGGGTATGAAAAAAGAGAAAACTGAAGGCAAAAATCACACCCAGGAACCAAAAGGCATCATTAGGAATGGAATCAGTCCTTGTGATCATGATGAAAACCTTTTGATAGAGGTAAAAATAGCAATGGAAAACAGTCTACAATAGGATTCACATTCATTTTATGTCCTTTTATTTCAGTATTTTAAAAACTGTATGATTCCATAAGTCTGACAACATACATTTCTCTGAGGCAGGACCACTACCCTTGTATATGGACCCTCTTCCTAAGAGAAATTCATGAACTGTGCCACCCCCCAAAAAATTACCCTGACTAACCCTTTGACCCATCTGAATTTAACTGTACTGATCCATTAAACAAACAATGAGTTATTCAGGCCACATTTGAAAATTCTTCTTCATCTTTCCATAAATTTCTTAATTGCTGCATAGCTTTGTGAAACCAGGATTATGTCTGGCCTATGATGAGGTTGGGAAGGGGAATATAGTAAAGGAGGACATTTTATTGGAAATCAATAAATAAGTTGTTTTTAATGAGATGACCAAAGTTCTATCGGTTCTACCTCCAATCTCTATATCCCATCCCTCCCCTTATTATACTTCCATTTTAACCTTACCACTTTCAAATAGATAGTGCCTCTTGCCTGGATCGTTGTAATAGCATTCCAAATTGACTTTAATAACTCCAGACTCTCCCCTCTCCATTCTGTCTTTCTTTGTTTAACAACAATTACCAACCTTATGTATTGTTTCAAGCTTCGAGAAGGTTTTTGCATACATTATCTTTTTTGACCTCCACATCAGCCCTGTAAGGTACTCTGTGTCCTCTGTCATTGCTGTGGTTTTTTACAGATAAAGAACATGAGATTGGGAGAGATGACAGGAGGACCTATAGCTCATACAACCAAGAACAGCTAGCTATTAAACGTCAGAATCAGTACTCAAACCCAGGGTTCTCCTGACTCTCTGTCTTCGGCTAACTTACACTCACAGAATACTCTTTGTAATGTGTGGGTTTGACCAAGTTGGTCATCTTCTCAAAAGTTTTCACTGGTCCTCCATTCTCCTTAGATTATATCTTCAGAATTGGGTTGAATGTGCCTTTTTAATTTTGTTTTATGAAGAGCCCATTTGCTTTTCCTATCCTTCATTCAGAGTAGATTATTCTTAGCTCCTACGTCTCATTAAGCCCTTTCCTATCAAACCACAGATGATGATTTCAACCAGGACTGATGATCTTAGAGGCCTTCTGAAAATTGTTTGACCTAGAGACAGACACGATGTACTTTGGGATGCTTGGGATTGCTTCAGTTGTTTGAGCTCCAAATGATTTCCTTAACATAAACTTTAGAATTGACCAAGAAGCCATTACGTATTCTATGTGGATATTTCTTATTTCTGGATATTCTCTCTACTTATGCATGTCACAAGTCTTTCATACTTTAGTAGACAGTTTAATGATTTATGTTTGTTGTTCCCTTCCTAATTAGTATGTCTGAACTTAGCCTTGTATGCTGTTTTTTTTTTTTTTTTAAGTTGTAGTGGTGAATCCTGTACTCTCTACCAATTGAAAGCATTTGTGGTCGAAGTCAGTTGCTACCACCTCCATGATCCATGTCTGCTGGATATCATCCCTCTTTCTATCAACTTCTCAGGACTCTCTACTTGGCTTCTATATGCTTAAATATTCTCATCCTAATAGCATAGGATCATAGATTTTAAAATAGAAAGAGTCTTAGAGGTCATCTAATCCAAACCTCTCATTCATGGATGAGAAAGGTCCAGAGAGTTTAAGTATTCATCCAAGGCCACAGAAGTTCATGAATTGTAAGTCTAGGATTTGAGCCTAAGTCCTCTGACTCAAAATCCAGCACCCTTTCCATCGAACAGTGCTTCCTTTCTGTTACTTGAATTATAGATTTAGAGCTGGAAATGAACTCAGGGGTCATCTAGTACAGATATCATGAACTCCTTTGGCACCTTAGTGGAGTCTATGAACACCTTCTTAGAATATTTGTTTCCTATATTCATAATGGAGAAATGATCAATTTTAGTTAGAGATTAATGAAAATAATGTAATTTCTTCCATACAAGTTTACAGGTGCCTTGAAATCTGTCCACATACTTGATCTAATTCAATGTTACAGGTGAAGAAACTGAGGCAGTTAATTAACTTGTCTTAAGTCACGTAGATGACATGTTAGAATCAGAATTTAAACTTGTGTCATGTAATTCTGAGTCCATTTCCCTTTCCACTCCACTGCCCTATCATGAATCACAGCCCCAAATAAACCAGATGCCTTGTTTTTGCTGCCTTGGTCTATTTTGCTATCAACATCATAATTTGGCTTTTACTCATTTCCTTAGGCACCTCCAGTTTTCACTATCTCTGTGAATGTTGTTTGTGAATGCTGATTACTTTATGTATCTACCTTTTTTCTTTGCCTAATTAGTTTACAAATGCAAACTACATATCCTGCTACATTAGCTTGTCCTATCGTTGTATCCTTTAAAAGTCTGTCCCAACGTTCTTTTAAGAGATTATTCTTTTCCTTAACCATTTTTTAAAAACTTCAGTAATGAGTTGATCATTCCCATAATTAACTCACAGCAGAGGAAAAAAGTAATAACATCTCCATTTGCCAACAAATCTGGTGTACAATTTTTTTTTCTCCTACTATGATGTGGACTACCCACACCAGAAACACTGGGCTCATCATCTGGTTTCCTTCTGCTTTCTCTTAATATCTGTGGCTTTACTCTCTCTACCCTCCATAGCTAGGATAGACTATCCAGCTTTCGCATCTTCAATTGTTGAACTCCTTCCCTGCCTCAAAGGCCAATTTTTGATCTACAGCTTGTGTGAAGACTTTCCTAACATCCCCGAGCCTACCCACTGGCAGAAAGTGATTCCTTCTACCTAAAATCTTTCACGTTGGGTTGTTAGGTCTCCTATAAATTTCTGGCAGTGTGTCTCATATGCTAGATAATTCTCTTTATGATATATCCCCATGCCCATTAGGTTGAAAGGACTACACAATGAGGACATGGTTTTGTTTGTTTCTCCCTAGGACCTTAAGCATTTAGGAGGGGAGGGTTGAGGTGAACCTGTGATTATCCAGTGTAGGGACTTCCCACATCAGGAAACTCCCTCTGTTACTGCAATCTGGAAACTTTTCTGCACCATAAAGTCTTCTTAGGTGCCTCGAGGAGCAAAAGGTTACAATTTTCCAGCATCGTAGACAGTAGGTGAAAGAGATGGGAATTCAAAGCAGAACTTTCCAACTCAGAGGCCAGCCTTCTATTTGCTCTACCATGTCCACTCCCACCTTGCACAGAGTGTTTAATAAAGGATTACTGAATCTATGAAATAGGTTTCCCCACCCTGAAATAAGGAGTCCATTACTAATAGAAAATAAAAGGATTCTGTATTCCATAACCAAAAAATAGATATACATTACAGCTGTAAATACATGCACAAACACACACACACACACACACACACACACAGCTGACTTATTATGTTTCATTCACAAAATATTCTAGGCAAGTCACTTCTCTGGTTTTTCCAAATCTTACATTCACATTAGGGCAAATGAAAGTCATGTAACTCTGCAGCCAATACTGGGATATTAATTTTAAATCATGTTCTACATGTTACATTGTTTTTTCCCATTTTGACCAAATTAATCACTTTACTTCAGATTTTCAAGAAAATCATAACAGTGGCATAGATACTTCAAAAATATTCTCAAATAAGATATTTTAAAGCAGTGCAACTCACGGTATATTAGACTATGTTCTAGGAAGAAATATCTTAAATTCTTGATAACATTAAAGTGTTTACACCTGCTCACTAGCTTTTCATTTCTAAGGGAGGTCCAAGTGTGAAGATCAAGACGAACTTAATAGGAATGTAGAGATGTTAAAATCACTCCTCCAGGTGTTATGGCTGCTGAGGTGAGGACTGCTCCTTGCCCAGACACTCTGCTATCCTAATTTAAAACACACTTTTTCTTTTTTCCTCTCAGAACCATCAAAAGAACCTTATTGGGAATAGCACTTGCTTGTCAAATTAGTACATTTCCCATTGAATATGAGTTAAAGTTACATGATGTAAATTTGTACTCTGAATTCAAATTTTAATCAAGGATGAAACAAGCAATCCCTATAGTTTTAGCTATTCTGTAGAACTATGTTCAAGAACCACAGGAGAGCCACATCGATTCATTTCTCCTGGGGATGTGACAGTACAAAACTCTGATATGTTTGTGGCTAACAGGATACAAAGAACAGATTTTTCACTTCCGAATGTAAATAGGTTCAACCAAGGTATACTATACCCCATGGGAATACCTAAATATTTTAACAAGAGAAGTAGAGAATTGAGGACAGAAAATCTACCACTGGCTTCCAATGCATAACCACAGATAAAAAATTGATTGCATTTCTGTTGCTTTGAGAGGATTCCAGATAATGATTTCTTATTTCTAAATTGCAGCATGACATTGAAATTGTAAGTTGATGTAATGCCACCTTTGTCTAGAGGTGGACCATAACAAAATCAATATGCTATATCTCTTCATTCACAGCTGTTCATGAACCTGGGCATATAGATAATCAAGTTTATTTATTCAATTATACACTGCTGTCACCAAATAATAGAACTAAAATAGGCTTTTACTGCCCAAGACATTGATGACATATGGCATTTCTAGATGGTTAATTGTTTTTCTGATCAGGGTGCCCAGTATTGTTTAAAAAGCTTGAAATGATTTTCTTTGGGAACATTCAGCCTGAGATGCAGACTGGAGAGTAAGAGTTTATTGAACCTAAAATTGTATGAAATGCATTAGTGGTCAGAGGTGTTTCCACAAACATTGTAAAGCATGTTACAAACAGCCATGTTACTCATAACTCAAAGAGTATAAACCTTTTTTTTCCCCTAAGTAGAGAGGCTAGATGCCTGTCTGGAGTGTCTCTTCAATTTGCTAAGAAATTGTATGTGAAAATGGGATGTGTGCCAAGAAGCAAATGAGCATCTCTGGAGCTCAAATGTACTTCATATGAAATTTGAAAACACACATGGGTTGGCCAGAAGACACTTTTTCTATAAACCACAAAATGGAATTCTCTCACTTCCTCATACTAGGCACACACAGGGGGCTGGGTTTCCTTCTCCAGGCTAATGGAGTACATCAATGAGAATATCCAAAGCCTCATCATGTTTTACACTAACAGGTGAAGGTTATTCTAAAAGAAATGGGTGAATGGATATGCATTATTATGGGGAGCAATTCCCTATTTTGCATGGGAAAAAATGCACAGCAAAAATTTGACACAAACCAAGGAAGGATGATTCAGTTTGATACTTAGTATTGATATGCCTTATAAAAACAACTTGACATTTGAGTCTTTTAACAGCTACTTTATCACATGAATGCCTCCAGTGATTACTTTCCCCATAGAAGCTAACAAAGAAAGACACCAAAGGAAGTCATGGTTCCCATCTAGAAAAATGCAAGGGTGTGATGAATATACATTCCATACACTTGTTGGAAAGGAGTACAGTTGTATGAAAAATGCAGACTGTGTGAGAGCCGTTCAAATACATTCAGCAGCTCCCTGTATCAAACAAAAGTTAATTATGTAAATTATTTTGTAAATCTTAACCTCTCTATGGGGTTTCTGGTGACCAAAATAGGTTGAATTTTGAATGTTATAGTCCAGTATTAAATTACCTTCTTTCCACCAATATCTACGATTGAAATATGCATGTAGGCAAAAGTATCTCCTTGTGGCTGACTAGGTTAGTAAGCAGTTGAGGGCAAAGGCATGACTTCATTCCATCTCTAGATCAGTTAGTTGGGTATTTTAGGGGGGATAGGGGCCTGGGAGGGTTATTTTTTTGTGGTTTTTTGTTTTTGTTTTTGTTTTTGTTTGTCCTTCACAGTGTGGCAGCTTTAAATCTGGAAGGAATCTCAGAGTCGTCACTAGTCTAACTACTCATTTTATAGATGTCCAAAAAGATTGAAATTTTTGGCCAAGGTAACACAGTAAGCTTCAGAGGAAGGAATACAATCTGGGTCTAATAACTGGGTTAGTGCTCTTTCCTGAATGGCTACTTTATTTGGCAAGTGTGTATCTCAGTCAAGAGACAACTTGGATTCATTGATAAGGCAAATACGTCATATTGAATAGAAAACTGACCTTGGAGTCAAGACTTGAAGTCTAGTTCCTCTTCTGTCATAGATACTGGATACATGTCCCTGGAAAATCCACTTGACCACTCAGCCTCCTTACACAACTCTCAAATATCAGTTACACATTAGTTGCTAATCTGCTTTGGTGAAGGGACTTTCTACTCCAGAAACTCTCCTACACCAATAAAATTTCAGATATTCTGTTCCTACCCCCAAACACACTGCCACTCATTCTGAAAAGAGATTTTTTTTTAAAATGGTCTTAGAGAGGGCACTAAGACAAGGCAGGATGATTCCATCATTCCTACTTGAAAAAAAAAATAGCAGGTCTGCAGCAGCATCTTTCAAAAAAAAAAGAAAAGGAAAGCTTTATTTCACATTTTTAAAGAAATGCACTATAGACTTCTTCTATAATTCTTCACCAAGCATTTATTATCTAGATTGTTAGAATTCAGAACAGTTTTGAAGATAATGGATTATTATGACTCACACTACCTTTTCTGCCTAGCCTAATGCCCTTTCTGTGACATTCATACATACTAGGATACATTTGAGAGGTTAAAAGCTATACCAAAAATGAAGGATTCTCTCTTGACAGTCCTCATTTCTAATCTGAGATGTGACAACCTTTCTAATTTTCAAGTTATTCTTAGAGACTTATTTTCTAGTTATATAATTTATGAAGATCACAGATTGTATGACTCCAGTCAGAGTTGTAATATTATCAGTTTCTTACAAAATGGAAAATGAAGCATGTGATTTTTCTCAGTGACCTTCCCCAGAAGCCATCTCCAAGGAAAGTTGTGTCTGTAGAACCACAAGCAGAAAATACTTTACTCAAAGGTGTTTTGGGACTATTTACCAGTATGACAGTAACACAAGTTTAAAGGACAAGTGAATATTTGGAGTACTGATCCTACCTGCTGGAAAAAGTGCAATTTAGTGAATTTTCTTGGGGTGGGAAGGGGTAAGTGAAATGATATAGATGGGACATTGTGTGATAGAGTGGAAATGTCAATAACTTTGGAGTCAGAGAGCTTGATTTCAAATTCCACCTCAGGTGACCTGGGTTGAAATCCCGTATCTATGTGACCTTGGACTTTGCTTCCTTGGCTTCAGTTTCCTTATCTGTAAAAGGAGACAGCTGGACTAGCTTGCCTATGAGGTCTTTTCCATCTCTTGACCTATGGTGGTCTCTAAGATTTCAAAGCCCTTCTTGGACACAGAATGGCAACAGAATTTGTCATTGGTTGTGGAGTTGGGAAGAAGTGCAAAACTTACTATTTAACTGACACTAAACAAATCACTCAACTTTTCTATACCTTAGTTTGTTGGTGTGCCTCTAAGAACCCTTCCTGTTTTAAACATATGAACGTTCTCTCGGCTTCTGAGTATAGAGCTTGAGAAAACAGATTGAGAGTGTTTTTAATCTTAAGTACTTAGGACTGATAGTGTATTTACCTAGTGCTAATTTGATGTACAAATACTTGCATAGGTGGGATTTTTATTTGCATTTGCATTGCCAGTCTGTCAATCAGAACCAACTACCAAGTAGTCCCAATAGGTTTGGAGGCTTAAGAGAGAGCAAGAATTAGTTTAGATGTCTGGGAATACAACTAGAGAGTGAAATTGTGTTATTAAGGTTAAAACAGAGTGTATGGGGGAGAGGATATTAATGGCCACAGAAATGTCAAACCTATCATTTGATTCCATTTTCAAATATTCTGTGGTTATTGATCCAATGAGATATTAAATGTAAATTGCTGGGCAAACCTTAAAGCCTATGCAAATGTCAGGTATCATACTCACCATTTTCATCATCACTGCTGTCATTGTATGATGAGAATGTAATAATAGTCTATATTTTTGGTACCTCTTTATGGTTTATAAAGTGATTTTTCTGACAAATCCAACTGCTGTGGTAGGTAGTATGTCATTAGCCTCATTTTGCAAATACTGGAAGCAGTGGTACTCTCAAGTCTACATATCCTGTAAACAACTGAGATAGTCATAAACCTTGTGTTCTTTATTCAGTCGTCATCCTTCTCCACCTGTCCCTTGTGGCTGGCACTCGTCTTCTCCTGCTAGATGGCTTTTCCCCTCCACAGCTACTGGACATTACTCTTTCCTCCATGAGTTAACTTAACTTCTCATTCTCCTTGGCTAGCTCATCTTCTCAATAAAACTCCATCACTATGGACATTCCTTCAAGGCTCTCATCTAGGCCCTCTTCTTTCCTCTTATTATAGTCTGTCTTTCTTGGTGACCAGACCAGTTCTCATAGGTCTATTTATCAGATGATTCCCAGTCCTAACTGCTTTTCTAAGCATTAATAATCACTCATTGTTGTTCATTCATTTCCATTGTGTCCAACTCTTTGTGACACCATTTGGGGTTTTCTTGGCAAAGATACTGGAGTGGTTTGACATTTCATTCTCTAGCTTATTTTGCAGATGAGGAAATTGAGGCAAACAGGGTAAAGTGACTTTGCCCAGGGTCTCACAATTAGTAAGAGTGTGAAGCCAGATTTGAATACAGAAAGATAAGTCTTCTTGACTTCATGCCCAACACTCTACCCACTGTACCACCTAGCTGCCTTATCAATACCATATCAATAATTGCCTGTTTGACATTACAAATTAGATTTCCCAGAAATGTCAAACACATGTTCAAAAGGTAAATGCAGTTTTTTTCTCCAAAAACCTACCCCTTCCTCTAATCTTCCATATTTCTGTCAAAGGAGCCACCATTTTCCTAGATTCTCAGATTCATAACTCTGACATTATCCTGGTCTTCTTGGTCTCCCTTACCCACATTTCTAATCAGTTTCCAAATCTTGCCCTTTGTCTCCCTACAATAGTTCTTGCATATGACACTTTCTGTTCACACAGCAGTCACCTTCCTTCAGGCTTTCCTCACCTCTTGCCAACCTTTTTGCCGTAGCCTCTTCATTGGTCCTCACACCTCAAGTCTTTTCTCCTCTACAGCACATTCTCCCCACTGCTGTCTAAAATGTTTTTCCTTAAGTATTAATTGACTATGTCAACTTTATTATTCAGTAAAAGAAATGGGCTTTCTATTGCCTCTATGATCAAATGTATACTCATCTGTTTAGCTTTTAAAACCTTATGCAACCTTCTAGCCTTGCTTTGCATTACCCCCCTTTCCACAATTGGCAGTGGATTTCTATTTCTCACATAGAATTCCTTGTCTCCATGCCATTTTCTGTCTCTGTCCTCCATACCTGGAAGGTACTTCTTTATCTCCACCAAATAGCATCCCTTTCTTCCTTCAAGGTGAAGCTCAGGTACTGGTTTTTTTCCCCCATGAAGCCTTTCCTGATGTCCCCAACATCTAACTCCCTCTCTAACTCCCATTTCTTTGGTTACCAGTTTGTATTTATTCTCCATATCTTCAATCCATGTCCTTGTTGTCTCTTCCATTAGAATTTAAATTTCTTGTGAGTAGGGATTTTCCCATTTATTGTATTTATATTCCCAACACTTAACAAATGTTTTTCATGACTACAGCTAAGGTTTCCTGACTCCCATTTTAGAACCCTTCAATACAGCCCTACTGTTTCTCCAGAATCAAATTGACCACCACTTTATTTATCTTTAAATCTCTGCCTCAACTAAAAATGCTTATCCCAGTCCAGTTACAAGTGACAACATTGACTTTTAAAGTATAATGAGAGTTTTGAGAACTAAAATAACAGTTACCAAAAATTTCATTACACAAAAAGCTCAACTAGAATTAAAATATGTCTTGTAATTTTTATCGTGTAAATCATAAATTCTGCATTTAGGTAGATAGCATGACATGACTGAGAGAGAGAGCTGGCATTGAAGCCAACAGTGGCTGGATTCTGATCTTACTTCAGACACATACTGGCTGTATGGCCCGGGGCGTTAGGCAACAATCTAGGACAGTAAATTGTAGAGACAATGCTGATTCTCATTGGTAGGGGGAATTTCCTCACTTGGCCTTTTGAAATAGCAATTACGTCATATATCTTCCTCTATAGCCCTTTTTTTGTACTCTGTGGATATCATTGTTAAAGCCAATAAGATCATAAGAAGTTTATTTTGCATTATATTGCATATGCTTCTAACTTTGTATATTTTATTATTTTAAGTCTATGGGAGGCTGGTGTCTTTAGTAATATTAACCAAATGTTAAATTAAAAGTAGACATTGAGGTAATTCATATACTGAGTGATTGAATTATGTCAAAACATGTAAACTTTGGGCAAGAAGGAGATCATTGTTGTATCCACATAATGCCAAAACAAATTGTTGTTTCAATCACTCAACAAAACCATTCTGGGGGGAAACAAATCACACTGGCTGTTAAACTGAAATCAATCAATTATTTAGGACATATGTAAACATACTCTAGCTTTATGTATACATTAAGGAGAAAAATCCTGAAAGTTTTCATATATGAATGGCCAAAGGCAATGTCCCAAAGTATAATTAGGGGCAAACTTAACTGTCCCATCCCTCTTCTCACTGATATTTCCAATTAGAGAGTTACATGCATTGGGCAATCATAACTCATATTCTGCATTGTACTTTCCCCAAATTCAGTAGAAGACATTGAGAGTCTGCTCTTTAAAATCAGTGTGACTTTAGGCATCAGTTATATCACCTGAAAAATGAGGCTTTTGAACTAGATGACCTTAGAGGTTCATTAAAGCTACAAATTGATGATATTATGATTATTTCATCTGTTTTTAAACTTACTTAGTGTTGCAAAATGTAATATTTTAGTTGAGTGTCCTTTTATCCACACAAATACAAAGAGCCACTTTGATTTTTTTTTTAAATTATCAACTGGCTACTGTGATAGCTTTAGTCTCATGCATGTTGTCTTACATGATCAGCTGCCATTATATGGTAAACTACCAATGTGCCTGAATTGGAGGGAGAATATAAAAGATAACAGATGAATATCCCTTTCTATATTTCTGCCCAAGGGATTACATGGATATTCTCCCCACCCAAAGCAAAGAAGTCAAAGAATTAAAATCTTTATGGTTTGAAGCACAAATCAGATCTTTGATACTTGAAAGGTCAGTGATCCCTGGATAGCTCCTGAAAGTTCTACCACCACCTCTATTAAAGACTCTGCAAAGACAGTTTCTGTCACCACAGTCCTTGATACTATCAAATAGTTCAACATCAGATACTGATATAATTTTATCCGTGAAAATAAAATTAAATCAGGTATTAATTTCTGCTTTACTTCTACACCCTGTGGACCATGGAATCTCTCCATCTGACTGTAGCAGTAAGCCCCCCAACATACACAGGGGCACCTGCTATCACAGGTTCTTAGATCTGCATTCATAAAAGGAAAGCAACTTTCACGGGATTAACAATCACTTTAATCAAGCACATGTATCATTCTTTAACCAAGTACATATATCATTCAGTTAGTTCAGGGAGTCAGTACCCTGAATTTCAAAGAAAATACAGAGGAATCAAAAAATCAACAGACATGGCTTCCTCCGCCTGAATTCAACAAACAATCGGACCCCAACTGCCTGAACATAATTACCAGAGAGGGAAGCACAACATCTGGGTTCTCAGGGGTGGTGGTGGTGGGGCTCATTGGGAGCTTTCCAGAGTCCTCATCTGGCACTCAAACCTTACAAAAACTAAGACCCAAAATAAAATCTCACCCTCAGAGTATTTATACCTTTTTTAGAGCCAGAGGGTATCCCACCTCTTAAGAACCAGTGCCTCATTAACAAAAGCTGTGGGTATTCCTACAAATCTTCCTTAATCAAACTCCCCTTAGTGGGCAGGCCCATTAATGGGTGGAGAAGATCTTTAATCACATTAACTATACCAATATATATCTATATCTATATATATATATATCTATATCTATATCTATATATATCTATATCTATATCTATATCTATATATATCTATATCTATCTATCTATCTATCTATCTATCTATATATATATATATATATATATATATATATATATATATATATATATATATATATATATATATATAGTTAAAGAAACTCTTGTTTCTGTACCTTACTCCTAGTAAAGACTCTTGATTGATAAAGGCAAGATTCAATCAGAGGCACTTCAGTATACCAAAACAAAAATAACAAAATTTCCTATTTTGATTACCATCACACTGACTTGCAGCTGAAATCTGTAGTCTCCCCCATTAGAATGTGAACATCTGTGTGAGCAGACTGTCTTACTTTTCTATTCGTATCCCTGGCACTTAGGACAGTGTTTTGCACATAGTAAGAACTTAATAATTGCTTCATTTATTCATTTAGTGTTCAATATACATATCTTCTCTACAAATTCCGAGGAAAAACTTACTGCTCCTTCTTAGATTACTTATTTGTCAGTGCCCTCCCACAGATCCTCTTTATTAGAGCTATCATGATTTCTGAATACTTTCCTCTAGACCTGTTCACTTTTCTATGAATTCTGACCATATATTCTGATGTCTTTTATCCCACTTTTTGTGTCATTAATAATAATCATCATTAATAATAAATTGCAATGGACTCAGTGTTATTCATATTGATTTCAAAAAAATCACTCATGGCCAAAATAAGTTTTCAGAAACTAAAATTATAAACTCCTTTATTTGGCATTTAAAGTCCTTCTCAGCCTGACCCCAACCTACCATTCCAGGCTTTTTCCCCATTATTCCCCTTCACATTCACTATCATTCAGCCCAACTGACCCTACTAGTTTTCATCCATGACACCCATCTCTCATCTCTGTGCTTTTGTATTACTGGTCCCTCACACTTAGAGTTCATCCCATCCTCTTCTCTGCTTTTAGATTTCCTTTTTTTTTTCATCAAGGCTCATCTCAAATGCTGCCTTCTACATCAAGCCCTTCTTGAAGTCCTCAGCTCCTAGTGATTTACACCCTTAATTACCTTATACCTATGTTATATAGACCCAAATATGGTGGAATTGTTGCCTATGTAGCTTGTCTAAATGTGGCTTACAGTGAGGCAAAAATAATATTTTTAAAATAGTAATTATTTTATACTTTATAATATATAATAATTACTTAAAAATAATATTTTTAAATAATATTTCTGAAAACTCACATACCTTTCTCAAAGGAAAGTTTTCATTCTTTCCTACAAGTAAACTGGAGAAGGGGACACAAGACTGGTCACTGTAGTCTACTCAGACAGAGATATACCAAACAGAATTCTGTCTCCTAATTATCATCTATTAAAGACTCTGCAAAGACAGTTTCTGTCACTGAAGTCCTTGATACTATCAAATAGTACAACATCAGATACTGATACAATTTTATCAGTGAAAATAAAATTAAATGAGGTTTTAATTTCTGTCCTCCTAAGTATTGCTTGTCTAAGGAAAATGATTTTTAGTTTCATCCTATTTTTCTGCATCTCTATCATTTAAATAGTTGCAGTTCATACTGGAAGGCTTGATTCTTTTCTATCAAATGCTAGTTATACTAAAGACAATCACAAATAATGAATAGTGAGGAAACCCATTTGTCCGTGCAGATAGCAAAAAAAAATACAGATTAGAATATACCACATAGTACAATAAATTAGCTTTCTTATTAGGACTCAGATATCATGCAATTAGCATGCTGAAGGACAGAGTAATAAATTCCCTCCAAATCCTGCCTTTATAGAGGTCTCACAGTCTTCCTAGTAACTCCATTTTCCACCATCTACATGGAAACAATATAACCCATTCCCAGGCAGGGTGTCTCTCTCTCCTCAGCTTTCTTTTTCATATTATCTGCCCCAAATAGATTGTCAGTTCCTTCAGGGCAGAAATTTGTATACCCAGTGCTTAGCACAGTGCCTAGAACAGAGTGGACACTTAAGAAATGTTTATGGAATTGAATCAGACCTGCTCCTACACTCCTGCTGAGGTAAGATAATATTTGCAGAACTTACAGGGATGTGCTGATAAATGATATATGCGCATGTATTTAAGTTTAAACTGTTTTATTAATACTTTCTAAAGTTTAGACCACAAATAGATACTAAATTGAGTCTTGATTTGGGAGAGTTGCTGAGTTCTGAGATACAAACGCTCATGCTGAAAATTTAACAAGTTCAACTAGAACTGCCTCCAGCACCCCTCTAAGGTGAGGGCACCTCTGGAAAGCAGGCTGAACACTGAGAAGGATTGGCTTGGGTTTCTAGTAGGATACCCTTTCCTGGATCTGCCAGAGTGTCTAACAGGGGCATAGTGAGTCTCTCCCTGCTGATACTGTCTGTCAACTATTTCCCATAACCTTTCTGAGGAAACTAATTTGGGCCAATGGTCAAATGTCAGTAATAGTGTGTATGTGTGTGTATACACACATACACATATACACAGATACATGTATATGAAAATATATAATATATATGCATATATTTCCTCTAACAAATTATTTGTTTTGCTAAAAAAGAATCTTTTATGTCAGAATCACTATGAAAGTCTTTCTATTCAAAAGGTTAGTATTTAACATCAAATATATTATTCAAATGTATATAGTTTACTTATACATTGAAATTGTTTTAGCTTTTATTTTTTATTTTTTGCTAAAAGGGAAATATCATTTCCTTTAAGGATAATGATATTTTTATTAAATTAAGATCAGTAAGAACCCCTGCAATCCAAGCTATTTTGACATTAATACAGTTTTATTGCAGATGAACAACAAACCCAACCCTTGTGTTTCCTTGGATGCAGCAATTAGTGGTCGTACCCACTTTTGCCTGGAAATGGTCCAAATCTAGCTGTTTGTGGCAGAATTTATTCACCCCTCAGCCCCACCTTTGATCATCCTGTTGGCTTTACACTCTGAGCCATTGCTTACAAAAGCATAAGTTAACTATTTGCAAGGAAAACATGGTAATCCCATAGCGAAAGTACTACCGCTGTAAATATTTTCATTTTCTAATAGGGACCTTGGGGTGTTGTTCTACAGAAACAAATTTCTTTTCTTATGTGCTACAGATAGGGAACAAGGTTTTTTAGGACTTGTTTTTATTTGTTTAGCTAGGGCTTGAATGTTAATGTCAGCACATGTACTCCAGTGGATCATGTTTTTGGCTTCTATATTTTACATCATTGGCATGCTTTGATCTTTCCTTTGCAAAGCTTTTATAATTTCTTCAACATATTTCACATGGCAAGTCAATTCAGATGAAGGCACAGGTCTAAAAATTAAAATGCAATATGAGAAAGAACACTCCACAAATATCCCCCTCCAAATCTCACATCAGGATGGAAAATACCCTGTTTAACTTCACTTTGACCTCAGATTCTTTATTTTATACAATAAAAGAGTTGGAGTAGAAAAGCCCTGGAGTCCCTTCTGGCTCTAGTATAGATCTAGGATCCAATGATTCCAGGTCTTCAAAGCCTACAGTAATAAAATGCAGACTCTGGCAGCACCTAAGCACTGTCTTTGAGTGTGGCCCTGGGAATGGCCAATATGTCTATCACTCTAGTATTAGTGTAACTAACCTTGGAGACACTCATCATCCATTTGACTGAAGTGTATTGGAATTTTTGACCATAGCAAGTTTTGAAAGCAGCATTTCAAGAGAGACAGGAATTGTGATCTTTATTAGTGGAGGGAGGAGCCAAACTGTAAAAATCATGGTTGTTTCAAGCATTCCTCACTGTTTGAAGGTATGCTTCCATATCTCCTTACAAGTGCTGCTTCTCTCCATGCTGCACTCAGTGGACCTGCTTCTGTCTCTTTTATAGCATCTGAATGAACATTGCTCTAGCATACTTCTTCACCTCATCCCCCACCCAACAGAATTTTGTTTCAATAGCCATTAATTCGGGGAGGGTAGACCATGACATAGCAGAACTATAGCTTAAACCCCACTTTGTTGTCCTTGTAACAATTCCAGCCACCGGGCCATGTGGAAAACACCGAAAAGCCAGGTGTGATGGAACAAATCTGTTATATCTCTTACAGGGAAGTTAAGGTCGGTCAATTTCATGACATTGAGATTTTTGAGTTATAGCAAATTAATGTGTTGTCTATACCAAGTTTGGCATTAATATGGTGAGCCCCCAGGAAGGGAATTTTGAGGGACCAGGTTGCCTAAGGAGGGGTGGACCAGCTCATGTCAGAAAACAGCATAGGACAAAGCTCTTGTGAAGATTATTAGTGGGATTGATTCATAATATTCTAGATAACCACCACACATCCATCCTAGGTGACACAGGAAAATTTAATCTTGGCATGGCAAGGCTAGGGAAGGGAAGGAAAGACACAGGAAAAAAATCATAGGATTTAGCAGTGGAAAAAAATATTTAAGTATCAGCTTTAATTTTCTCATTTTACTGATGAGGAAACTGATGCCCATAAAGATGTAGTTACTCACACTCTGTCGATTAGGGTAGTAAATAGCAGAGTCAGAGTTCAAACTGTAACTCTCTAACCTCAGATCTTCCATCTGTTATGTCCTACTATATTCCTCTTCAAATAGACCCTTGCTAGGCAATTGGGGCAGCTAGGTGGTACAGTGGATAGAGCACCAATGCACAAGTCAGGAGGACCTGAGTTCAAATCTCACCTCAGATACTTGACACTCACTAGCTCTGTGACCTTGGGCAAGTCACTTACCCACAATTACCTCATCCTGGGTCATCTCCAGTCATCCTGATAAATATCAGGTCACTGGATTCAGATGGTTCTGGAGGAGAAGTGAGGCTGGTGACCTGCAAAGCCCTCCCTCATTCAAAATAAAGTCAAGTTCAAATCATGTCATTATTTCTCTGATGGCACGGTCTTCTTTGGCAACAAAGGATGAACACACACGCTAGACAATTGTAGTCCTCACTGATATGACAGATTATTGGTTGTAGCATTTGTGGCAAAGCAAAATTCTTAAGTGCATCTAGTCTGCTAGGTGTTCCAACACTATGATACTGGATAGAGTGAGTGGTATTAGGGCACTTGAACCACTCGAGTAGGGTGACTGTGAGAAGGATAATCAAAAGGAGAATTATGTGGTTGTGCACTCATGCAGTTTTAAACATATTCACATTGCTGTAGAGGAGAACTGTTATACTGGGTAGGAATCAGACCTGGAGTGACTCATTTTGTTGGGCAGCCCAGAAAGAGAACAGTCATAAATGGGAATAGTCCTAAGCTCTTTTATAAGTGCTAGGACCAGTGATCAAAAGACAGACCATCTAATCTACCTTATTCCCTCATGTGGTTCCCTCCCTTTAAAAAGCAACTTTATAAAACACTTACAGTATGGGGGAAGGAGAGGAAAAGGGGGTGAGTGCTCTAAAACTGTGATTTCAATGATATGGAGAACCTGCAGTGTGGAAATTCCTTCCAGTACAGATCAGCAGCTCTGCAATTTAAAGTCTTAAGACAGCTGCCTAGAAACAGTATTCACAGAGCCAATAAGTAATGGAGGGAGTCCTTGAACCCAGTCATTTCTGAGTCCAAGTCTGGCCCTCTATTCACTGAACAGAGACAGAGAGCTATGTGGTGCAGCGGGTAGAGTTCTGGGCTTGGAGTCAAGAAGACTGAAGTTCAAATCTGGCTTCAGATATTTATTAGCTCTGCAACCCTGGGCAAGTCACTTAAGCTCTGTCTGCCTCAGTTTCCTGAACTGTAAAGTGAGAATTATAATAGTATAAGGTTGTGTCTCAAAAGAGAAAATGTCTATAAAGCACTTAGCATTGTACCTAATATATATTAAGTGTTTAATAAATGTTTATTACATAACGACTATTATGTGATATTAACATATTATAATCATCTTACTGGTATTCACAACCTTGATCCTTGCTCTCTTTCCTGCATGCCTAGACATTATTCCTCTCCTCATACTCTGTGGTCCAGCCACAATCACCTTCTTCTTGTTCCTAACACACCATATTTCTTGTCCATGTCTTTGTACTGGCTGTTCCCCAGGCCTGGAATGTTGTCCTTCCACACTTCTCTGTCTCTTAGAATTCCTGGCTCCATATTCAGCTCAGTCATCTCCTCTTGAAGGTCTTTCCAGGTCCTGCATTGAGATATCTCGTGTCTCTATTTGTTTTCTTTGTAGCCATATACAGTGTTGAAATATAAACTCATTGAGGACAGGAACTGTTTTTTGCTTGTTCTTTGCCTTTATTTGTTGTTGTAGTTGCTGTTCAGTCATCACCAACTCTTCATGACCCATGTAGGGTTTTCTTGGCAAAGCTATTAGAATGGTTTGCCATCTCCTTCTCCAGCAGATTAAGCCAAATAGACTTGCCCAGGGTCACACAGTTAGTGAGTATCTGAGGTTAGATTTGAACTCAGGTCTATCACAAGCCCAGTGCTCTATCCATGGAGTTTCTTTGCATTACTATCGCCTAGCAATGACTAGTACAGATGAAGGGTTTAATGAATGCTTGTTGATTATCTTGTCAGTATGTTGATCTTGTCTACTCCTAAGGCCTTGAGTTTCAAAACAACTGGATAGTGCATATTATCTAAACGTGGATACCTAGCACAGTGTTTTGCACACAGCAAACACTTAATAAATGTTTCTTGATGTAGATCTTTTATGAGCCATTTCTACCACATTCATAGACATTCACATCAGAGCAGTATCTTTATATATGAAGAACTAAATAGTTCTACTGATTTTATGCCTTCTACTTAAAGGTACTGTATCCTTACAGATAAAAAAGTAATTTTCTTAGATAAGTTAACAAGAATATAAAATCAGTAGAGAAGTTATTTTTAAGACCATAAATGCCCTTCCATTTTTTTTCCAGGTGTTTGAAATCTTGGGAGATCTATTTCTTCTTCTTCTTCTTCTTCTTCTTCTTCTTCTTCTTCTTCTTCTTCTTCTTTTGTTTCTTCAGTTTTGGCTGTTCTCCAAAAATTACTTGTCAGTAAAAATTTGCTCACATGGTGAAATAAAAACCCTAACCAGATAAAGGAAAGAGATAAATTACTTGCCAAGCTAAATGCTTTAATGGCAAGTTTATTACTTTTTTTTTGATTGGTACTTTAAAATCCCCAAACTTTGCAACAGAAATTGAATAACTGTTCTTGCTTTTCTGACACAATATATTTAAGCTTTAAGTTATAAATGGTGTTAAAGCAGATCTTGAAGATTTTACATACAAGTATTTTGGTGGGAATGTTGATATTAGTATACTGAAAGGGATACCTGGATGGAGTCAGTGAACCAAAGCAGTGGGAAAATCTGATCAACCATGCCAAGGCCTTTGGGAACATGTGAAAGCCTCTGAATAAAAGTTATCTCAATGCATTCGATGCATTATTTCATCAGTATGGGAACCCTCCAGTGGTACAGATTTTAATTCATCCACAGCTTTTTACCCTGTGTGATCTTGTCTATGTCCTCCCATAAATCCTTCATGGAGTGTTTAACCAATGCATTGAAAGCCTTTTAAAATAATGTGGGTACAAGAGCAACACTTGAGGTTTCTGTATGTTACCCTGTTATGACAGAAAAAGAGAAGGGATGGTTATTTACTAATACCCCATCAGTAGAAAGTGAACTGAGATTAGAGTAGAGGTTCTGGGTTAAAATTCTCTATTACTGCTTTGTGAATCATTATTGGTCAAGTTACTTGTCCCATGAACCTCAGTTTCCTCTCCTGTAAAATGAGAAGGTTGGGCTAAGATGGTTTATAATTTTCTTCCATCTTTACATTTATAATTTCTCATTTATTGCTTTCACAAAATCTTTTACATTATTTCAAGTATGCAAACCACCACTGGTAAAATATAATATTATATCCTACTTACACCATGTAATCCGCTTCTGACCTGTAGGACAACCCAAATTTTTAGAAACCTTAATATTCTATGACTCACCAGGAATATATATGTGTATTAAAAATGGTATGGGTATTTGAATATGTTTGGGATTCTTGATACCAGTGCACAGTTTCAAAACCAATGGCAAATCAACCCATTGTTCCCATCATATTTAGTTCTGGAAGCAGTTCGTTATCCATTTGCAATGTGCAAATGAACTATCCATTCAAGCATATAACATACTCTGGGCAATATTCCTTCATTCACCTTTTATTTTCCTCTGTGGATTGTTTGGTCACTCTTGTTTAAACTGATCTCTCTAAAGGAGATCATGAAATATTCTGAGTGCTAAATACAGCAAATTCAATAACTTCTGCAAATAGAAACATGTGAAGGATCCCACCATGTTTAATGAATCCCTGTTTAATACAGGCTATATTCAGGAGATCTATGACACTGTGGAACCCTTTTGGAAAATGCATTTTTTTCTGTGCTATTTTTTGTCTTTGCCTGGATTTTTATTCTCTATACTTTTTCATTCAATTATATGACTTGATCCTCATATAATGGTGATTTTTTTCATCCTTTGTGTTATCTTTCCACTTTTTAAGTATTTGAATAACAAGTTCTTTGGTTGCTTCCAGCACAGACTTCATGTTTACTTGGTTAGGTTAAACTATTATATCTGATTTCAAATTGAAAGTAATTTCTAATTCTTCAGATGGATATGGAAGTACCCAAATATGGTGGTCAGCTGGTCAATAAGACTAGAATTACAATAAAAATGTTGAACTACCTTCCTATTTGTCCTTCCAAATTTATCTGTCAAATCTGTTAAACCAATTTAATTTGGCACTCGAGTCAACATTTTTTTAATGGCTGGTTTTCCTCATCCTTCCTTTATGGTACTTAGTGCTTGTGAACTTTTGCATTTATTCTATAACTTTTTGCAAATGAGCTTGATTCTCAATCAATGTTGTTTTTTGAAGCTGGGTATTTCCATTAGCAAGAAGACAAGATATATGTGGAATGGGATGGTTTCTGGATGTAGTTAGTTTCCTTGTGGTGGCTATGAAACTTCAACGAATTTTCTTTCAGAAATATTAATAATATGATGCTATTTTTTCCATTTTCCTTTTTTTTTGTATAAGCAATTAATTTAATTGGGTTTGGTCAGAGCTTTGTAACTGCACACAATCATGATGTCTTCTTCAAATATGGTGCTGAATTTTATTTTTGTTTCTACTTTTTGAGGGTCTAACATAGAGTTGATTTCCTTTTCTGTTATACTCTTTGGTGTTTCCTATATTCACTGGCTTCCAATTTTCTCTTTAAAGGAAGTATTCATCACAAAGAAGTGTGCAGCTTCTACTGAAATTAAGAATGTTAGATAATTGTCTAGTGACTGGCAAGTTGATATACGTATAGAAGGAACCACATCAATGCTGTCATTCTCATTGTGAATGAATCTAAGACATGAAGACCTTTGTATTTATTCCATTTCCAAATTGAATACATCTGTGCTTTTTCTTGTGCTCACATTTATCACAGTCAACCCACTTGAGCAGCTCAAGAGTCCTACCTATTTAAGCAGCTCAAGAGTTTTATTGTGTCCATAGTGTGTCCATTCAGATTGTAGCTTTTCCACAAAGGTTACTACCACTTATCTGTCATATCAGCGATGACTACATTTGACTAGAAAGAGTTTACTTGAACAAAGAGCGGGAACTGAGTAGAATGAGACCCTAAAGGTGTGTTTCAATGAGATTAGCCTCAATTAACACAGAAGCTGATGAGAGGGGAGTCACCTTGGATAGGTGGTTTTGTCAAGAAGTTTGGCCAATAAGTAGAGCAGAATTATTTGATGATAGCTAACAGGGGTGATCAGATTAAGCAAGGATGAGAGAGATTTGGGCATGTTTTTAGACAGCAAAGAAAGAACAATTAGATTGGGAGAGATTTCAGATATTAAGAGTGTGGGGATAATAGGAGCAATATACTGGAGATGTAAGGGGTGGGAATCAAGAATACATATAGAGGAATTTGTCTGGGCAAGGAGGAGGGTCTCTTCATCAGGGATAAGAAAAAAAGAGATACTTGGAGAAAATGTTGGAGTGATGCATGGTGAGGAAGAGGGAAGAAGGAAAATGCAGTGTTCATTACAGCAGTGGTAATGTCAAATCAGAATAGTTTGAACAGTTTTCCCTTTAAGGACACAGCATCATATGTGAAGGAAAGATGGTTTGGCAGATATATTAAATTATTTTGGGCTTCACTTTCCACTTTTCTTCCTGGCCTCATCCTTCATCTGTTTATGCCTCTATTTTTCTTTAACATCTCTAAAGTTATGAGAAAAATGCTGTTTCTGAAATATTATGAGTCATTCCTAATAAGATTCATTCCATATTTCACCAAATAAAAAAGTAGAAAGATGTAATGTGTCTCTTTGGGGAACTAGTTGGAAAACTGTACTATCAACTGGATGTTTGTCTCTTCAGTAAGAAGGCATCAAAGCATCAAACCATTTAGAGCTCTGTTCTGATTGAATGAACCCTTTTTAAATAATTTATAGATGAATGTAATCACAATATTTGTTGCCTGATGAGTTTCTGTGCTTGAATCAGTGATGGGGAAAAGAAAACTCAGTACACTAAGTTGTTGATAGTAACCCCTGGGGAAAATATTACTTTAGTGAAGTATTCCTACTCTAACGATCGGAAATCTTGAAAAGTCACCAAAAAATTGAAATTATGAAAGCACTGAAGGGAACCACTGAGAGTAATCATCATGGTCTTTCTCACAGCTTGACTCGATGACAGCTTGATGGGCTTATTGCAGTTGGCATGGATTGTTTTGGCTCAGCTAAATGGCAGCTATCTCACAGGCCCTTGATTGTGCTCAGATTAATCAAAGGCTTTTGAGGTGATGGCTTTTCATGGAGAAGGTGCAGCAGCATCATTTGGAATACTATTACATCTTAAACAGACAAAGCCACTTCAAGAAATTTTTAAGGTAAAGGTCCCGCTCCACAACCTGCAATATCCCTATATCAGGATCATTCTTTTAATTAATATTAAAAGTTTTCTTTGTCTAATCCACTATCCACATTACTCAATCACAATAATAAACATTTTTTAAAATTAAACCTAGCCTAAAACATTTTCAGTTGAAAATGTCATCTCAACTTCCTATTATGTCTGGGTAGCCAATGCATCATTCTCTCTATTCATTTTTGTGTAAATGGGGAGAAATTGAGGCAGGATTAACGCTAACAACTGAAAAATGTGTTTGAACTACATTGATACACCCATAGTATGAAAGGAGGAAAGCAATCAAAATTAATAAAAAATGACCCTTGAACTCACTAGATGCTTTTCTCCCCAGTGCCCCAGTCAGTCTGATGGAAAGTTGATTGCTTAGAGAGGAGCTTTATTTGTTTCAGGACACTGACTTATAATGCATTAAGACGATGAAGCTCTAAGTGTCATCTGAGGAATCACAAAGATGTTGGCATATTAGAACCCATTGCATTTGTCAACTGTACAGAGTTATGGTCTGATTTCTGAAATAACTCATACTTTTCTTTAAAGTGGAAAAATTATTTTTTTCCTCCTATTGTGCCTTACAGAATAAGAATTTCAAAGTTGGAAAGGAACTTGGAGACCATTTAGGTCATCTAGTAGATAGAGTTCTGGACTTGGAGTCAGGGATACCTGAGATCCAATCCTGCTGCAAACACTTATTAAATAATTGTGGAACCCGGAGCGAGTCATTTAACCTCTGTCTGCCTCAGTTTCCTCATCTGCAAATGGGGATGATCATAGCACCTATCTTGTAGGATTGTTGTGAGAATAAAATGAAATAACACGTGAAAAGTGTTTTGTAAACATAAAGTAACATAGAGTGTTGGCCATTATTGTTACTGTTATTACTATCATCATGATCATCAAGTTCAGTCTCTTTTGCAAACAATAATAATCAGTTAGAAAGAATTATGCCTACAAATGATAAGCCCAAAGCAAAACACTCCGTGCTCTCAAGGTTCTTAAAGTGTATTAGGAGAGATAGCATGTGCATATTTGTACATACATATGTATATATATATATGTATATATGTATGTGTACATACATATATAAAAGTACACACAAGATGATAGGAGGGGAAGGACATGGCCATAGTAGGTTGAGGGAACAGGAAAGGCCTCATATAAAAGGAGACACTTGAGCTGAGTGTTGAAGGAGACTATGAACTCTAAATAAAAACGAGTGAGAGGGAATCCATTTCATAATAGAAGGACAACCTGTTCAAAGGGGTGAAAATGAGAACCAATCAACCAATAAGTATTTATTACATGCCTATGTGCCAGACGCCGTGCTGGACATGGGACTTATAAATACAACGAATGCAAAAATACCTATTCACCAGGATCTTATGCTCTAAGCAGATGAGAAATCTAGACATGGAAAAAAAGAATATAGTAAAATATTGTGTGTTGTATGTGTATGTGCATGTGTAACTGTTCACCCCAAATATGTGAATCCGTGTAAAAAAAGGTAAATACAGAAGAAAATATAAAAAGAAGGAACATAGATGCAAAATTATTAGATACAAGGCATTTAGGAAGGGAGGATATTAGCCATTGGAGGTGAGGTCAGGAAAGGCTTCATGCGGAAGTTGGGGCTTGAGTTGCTTCTTGAAGGATGAGGGGGATTCTACAATGTAACCTTGAGGAGAGAAGGCATTCTAGGCATGTCGGACAGCCAAAGCAAAGAGGAGAAGATGAGAGATGGAGTACTGCATGAAAGGTGCAGAAGAGAAGACAATAATACTTAATGAAGCTGTAAGTCTAGTTTGAGGTGGCATCATAAAGGGCTTTAAAAAGTTAATAAGGGAGATTATGTTTTCTCCTAGACGCAACAGGTGACTATAGTTACAACGGGTAACTGGTGTTAAGTGAAGAGGAGAAATCACTTTGAGAACAATAAGGAGGACAGACTGGAGCAGGGAGAGACTTAAAGCAGGAAGATCAAGCAGGAAGCTGTCCCAGTAGTCTAGGGAAGAAGTCATCTAAGGTAGCTGAGTAAGAAGAGTCAGACATGAGAGAGGTTATGGAAGTTGTTATGGAAACAACCAGATTTACTAACTAATTGGATAGGTGAGATGAGGGAAAGTGAGAGGAAGGAGAGTCTGCTGAGTTTATGAATCTGGGAGAATGGAAGAATAATGATGCCTTTAACAGATATAGGGAAGTTTGGGAGAGGAGTGCTTGCGGTGGGGGGAATACAGTATACTTTTGGATGTGTTGATTTTGAGATATTTTCATGAAACTCAGTTTTAAATGTCCAGTGAACAACTAATGATATAGTTTGAAGTTCAAAGTGGAGACTGGAGCTGGGTAATTAAATGTGTGAGTCAATGGGATAGATTAAATATTTATACTTGGGTGGCCTCATGATACCACAAAGAGAAGGCATATAGAAAGAGAAAAGGGCCAAGGACAGACTTTTGAGAGATGGGAGACTGAGTGCTAAATGTAAGGACCAGATAAAGTACATCGTAAGAAGCATGAAAGAAAACTGTGTGGAAAAGATATGACCCTAGTACCTGTGGGGGATCAGGAAAGGCTTTATGTAGAAGAAGACCCTTGAACTAAAAATTATAAGAAACTGATTCTAAGAAATGAAAGTGATTGAGGAATAGGAGCAAAGGTGAATGACACTAGGAATATAGATTGGAACTGGCTTGGTTTTAAATACCTAATAGGCATTTTTATTAAATCCCAAATTACATATATTAAATTCAGAAGGAGTTATTAGGTTTTTCAAGAAGAGTGACATCAGACCTTTACTTTATTAGAAAAAAAATCACTTTAGAGGCTCTTTGAAGGATAGGAGAAAGTATGGAGAATAGTTTGGCTACAATGTAGAATAAGGTGAGTAAAATAAGGAGTCTTTTGTAATAGCTTAAGCAAGAGAAGAAGAGATTGTGAACTCAGTTGCTGGCAATTTAAGTGGAGAGAAGACAGGAGATGTTATGGAGGATGAGTGAGCAACTAATCGGATGATACTATCAGTAGTGAAAAGTGTGGGGTGTATAGCCACAAGAAAGAATTAGAAATTATTCATACTTGAATCTACCAAACTGGCTGTGGGAAACTTAGTTCAGAGTACTCATATCCCCATTTTTTTCAAAGAGAAAATTAAAATAAAAGTACTTTTCACTGACCTGCCTGATTGCCACACCAACTGTATATGAAACATGGGAGAACACTGAAAACTTAATATTAAATTTATATATATATTATACATACCTATGTTTATGTACCTATATTTACATAAATTATTAGATATAAGTAATCATTTTTCTCCCTCTTATGTTTAAGTTTCACATTTATTTCTCAAGAAAACAATAAACTTAGAAATAAAGTTCAGGAGAGTTTCACAAAAGGATTTTAAAATCTTTTACATACACAATTTGCCAGAAAAAATGGAGTAGTTCAAGATTTTCATAAAGGAGATATGGAAAACTGAAAAGGAATTTTCTAACACATTCCTATACCTATAATCAATAATAAATCAGTTAACTTGCTAAAAAAAGTGATTAAAAATCCATATTTCTATGAATCAGTGTCAGCAACTGTGCTAGCTAGTAGGGGTATAAGTAAAAATGTGAAACTGTCCCTGACCCTCAAAGTGCTTATCCTTTATTGACTTGATCTTAAATGAATGGACAAATGGATGACTGGATAGATGGAAACATAGTTTCATCAATCAATTAATAATGATTTATTAATACATACTATATGCCAGGCACTTTGCTAAATACTGAGGATATAAAGAAAGATCATCAACAGTGCAAAACCAGTTTAGAATTTTGTCATTTGACATGGCAATGAAGTTATATACAAAATGGTAGGGGGTAGAATTGATGTGTTGATAGCATCAGTCACTAGTTATTTAACTAGAAAATGGCACTATTATTTACAAATACTGCTGTTTAGCAAATGTGTTCATTTTCTGGCCATTAGTACAAAAACTATCAAGATAACATAACTAAAAAGGTGTGAAGGGGTCTCAGTGTAATTTATTCCTCAAAAAAATCTAGATTGATAACTTTATCTGCTACAGAATAGATCCCTTCACACATACACACACTCATAAACACCCCTTCACACAGAGAGTCTCTAAAAGGACAATAAAATGAAAGTTCCTGCACAGTTGTTTGGCAGGGAAACTTACCTCTAACCATGAGTAAACCCTCTCTAGGGTCAGCAGAGTATTTACTTTCAATAGTATGCCTGTACTTTTGAAACACTTGCCATGTTGCATCATTCTGAGACTGTCAACAGGATGGTATCTGGTTCAATAGTGAAGTGTACTTACAATCGGAAGACTTGACTTTAAGCCCTAGATACGTTCTACCAGGCAAATCATAACTTTGCTTAATCTCCACTAGTAGTCTCTCTGCCCTCTGCTAGAAATAAGTAGCCTGGGGAAATATTCACTAGCATCAGCAATCTGCCACCACAAGTGATCTGAGTGCCCCTCCTTTTCTATATCACTAGAAAAGGTTGTTGAGAACTAGGAACACTGTATGGTCCCACAGATAGGACTTGTGTACTGCACCTGGAAGCCCCAGATCTCCTTTCCTAAGGTGTCTGTGTTTCCTTCTCCAACTCATCATTTCCTTGAGTTTGTCTCCCTGTAGTCACGGGCATAAGAAAGGAATATATGGTGGGGATTCAAGAAGGAAGGCTGTTCCCTGGAGAACAGCTAATATAACTCTATCTGCAGGTGCCAGGTACTAAGCCAAGGACTGGCCTCAAGCGGCCAGTTTTCTATGGGTTGCTCCTGATAACGATCTCTGGCCTAAGATAAACTAGGCTAATTAGATTTTCATCTAAAAGTATAGTTCATTATACAAGAAAAGCCATTTGGGGAAGAGGAAAGTACTGATTCATATAATAAAAATGTAACCTGCTATTTTTATTTTTATCACACTCATCCTGAGAATAGATTTTTTTTTATTTAACTTTTAACATTTATTTTCACACAATTTTGGGTTACAAATTTTCTCCCCTTTTTCCCTTCCCCCCCCCAAACCCAAGCTTTCTAATTACCCCTGTGACCTATCTGCTCTCTCCTCTATCCTCCCTCCCTGCCCTTGTCTCTGTCTTCTCTTTTGTCCTGTAGGACCAGATAGCTTTCTTGACCCCTTAACCTGTATTTCTTGTTACCCAGTGGTAAAAACATTACATTTGGTCCTAACACTTTGAGTTCCAACTTCTTTAGCTCCCTCCCTCTCCACCCCTTCCCCTTGGAAGAAAGGCAAATCAATATAGGCCATATCTGTTTAGTTTTGCAAATGATTTCCATACTAGTTGTGTTGTATAGGACTAACTATATTTCCCTCCATCCTATCCTGTCCCCCATTACTTCTATTTTCTTATGGTCCTTTCCCTCCCCATGAGTGTCAACCTCGTATTGCATTCTCCTCCCCATGCCCTCCCTTCCATCCTCCCCCTCACCCTGCTTGTGCCCCTGTCCCCCACTCTCCTGTATTATGAGATAGGTTTTCCTATCAAAATGAGTGCGCATTATATTCTTTCCTTTAGTGGAATGTGATGAGAGTAGACCTCATGTTTTTCTCTTGCCTCCCCTCTTTATCCCACCACTAATAAGTCTTTTGCTTGCCTCTTTTATGAGAGATAATTTGCCCCATATAACTTCTTCCTTTCTCCTCCCAATATTTCTCTCTCACTGCTTGATTTCATTTTTTTTTAAGATATGATCCCATCCTCTTCAATTCACTCTGTGCACTCTGTCTCTATGTATGTGTGCGTGTGTGCATGTGTGTGTGTGTGTACTCCCACCCAGTACCCAGATATTGAAATGTTTCAAGAGTTACAAATATTGTCTTTCCATGTAGGAATGTAAACAGTTCAACTTTAGTAAGTCCCTTATGACTTCTCTTTGCTGTTCACCTTTTCATGGTTCTCTTCATTCTTGTGTTAGAAAGTCAAATTTTCTTTCCAGCTCTGGTCTTTTCATCAGGAAAATTTGAAAGTCCTCTATTTCATTGAAAGACCATTTTTTCTCCTGAAGTATTATACTCAGTTTTGCTGGGTAGGTGATTCTTGGCTTCAGTCCTAGTTCCTTTGACTTCTGGAATATCCTATTCCATTCCCTTCTATCCCTCAATGTAGAGGGTGCCAGATCTTGTGCTATCCTGATTGTATTTCCACAATACTTGAATTGTTTCTTTCTAGCTGCTTGCAATATTTTCTCTTTCACCCGGGAATTCTGGAATTTGGCCACAATGCTCCTAGGAGTTTCTCTTTTTGGATCTCTTTCATGTGGTGTTCTGCGGATTCCTTGAATATTTATTTTGCCTTCTAGTTCTAGAATCTCAGGGCAGTTTTCCTTGATAATTTCATGGAAAATGATGTCTAGGCTCTTCTTTTGATCATGGTTTTCAGGTAGTCCCAGAACTTTTACATTGTCTCTCCTGATTCTATTTTCCAGGTCAGTTGTTTTTCCAATAAGATATTTCACATTATCTTCCATTTTTCGAATCTGCGTGGTATGTTCTGAGATATCTGTCTTTCTCATAAAGTCCTTAGCGTCCATCTGTACCATTCCAGTTTTGAAAGATCTATTTTCTTCAGTGAGCTTTTGAATCTCCTTTTCCATTTGGTTTATTCTGCTTTTGAAAGCATTCTTCTCCTCATTGGCCCCTTGCACCTCCCTTGCCAACTAAGTTAGGCTAGTTCTCAAGGTTCCAACTTCTTCAAGATTTTTTGGGTTCTCCTTTAGCAAGGAGCTGATCTGCTTTTCATGCTTCTCCCTCATCCCTCTCATTTCCCTTTCCAGTCTTTCCTCCACCTCTCTAACTTGATTTCAAAATTCCTCTTGAGCTCTTCCATGGCCCGAGCCCATTGGGTGGGCTGGGACACAGAATCCTCGATTTCTGTGTCTTTGCCTGATGGCAAGCATTGTTCCTCCCCATCAGAAAGGAAGGGAGGAAGTGTCTTTTCTCCGAGGAAGTACCCTTCAATAGTTTTGTTTCTTTTCCCTTTTTTGGGCATTCTCCCCAACGAGTGACCTGACCTCTGAATGTTCTCCTCACACCCACCTCGCCTCCTGGTCCTCCCAGCCAGTGTTTGGGGACTGAGATTCAAATGCTGCTTCCCGCCTTAGGGTTTTTGGCGGGGGCAGGGCTGCTATTCAGTGTGAGAATTAAGTTCAGGTGGTCAGGGGCAGGGCTGCCTCTCTGGCTCAGTTCCCTCAGGGGGTTTATGCACAGACCTTCCACAATGGATCCAGGCTCCCGCCCGTTTGGGGAGCCCCTGTCTGTAGCCGCCTCTCAGCTTCTATCTCCTGTGGGGGCCCGAGCCATGGGGGCACCCCACTCCCCTCTCAACCCGCCAAAGAGACTCTCTCACCTACCCCTGTCAGTCACCTGTTGGTGGGGGGGCTTGTGCCGCCGCTGGAGATCCCATCTCTGGAGCCTTCTCAGATCTGTGCCTCTCAGAGCCGCGGCCGCTGCAGGTCCGGGCTGGGCTCCGCGTCTGCAGTGCGACGGACCTTTTGCGAGAGGTTTGCAGGTCCCTCTGTGGGTGGGGGGACCCGCGTGGCCGCTGGAGATCCCGTCCCCGTAGCCCTCTCAGATCTTTTCCTCACGGTGTCATGGCCTCGGCAGGGCTGCCCTCTGCTCCCCATCCCGGCGCCCAGTCCACGGCGTGAAGGACCCCCCGCTAGAGGTTTGCAGGTCTCTTCGGAACAGAAATCTCCCTCCCTCCAATATTCCGTGGTCTCTGGGTGCAGAATTCGCCCTGGGTTGGTCCCCTCTAGCCGTTCTGTGGTTTGTGGGTTCGGAGCTATGTGTATGTGCGTCTTTCTACTTCGCCATCTTGGCTCCGCCCCGAGAATAGATTTTTTATAAAAATTTTGTGTTGGTATTTTTGTTTTACATCACTTTCATTTCCACATATAATCTCTCTGCTCCTCCACACACATGCACACATTTACAGTCATTCATGTCACAATGAATATAAAGAGAAAAAAGAGTGAAAATCAGCAAAACAAGGTAAACACATGAAGCAAATCTGACAGTGTATGTAATTTGGAACATCCATGAGTCCTCCACCTTTTTAAAGAAGAAAGACAGGTAATTTTTTCCTATTTTCTTTGAGATAAAGTTTGATCACTAACGTTATGCAGAATTCAATTTTGTTTTGCTTTTCTTGTGTAATTTTATTTGTTTTGCTTATTTTATGATTCTTGGCATTTATTTGGAATAGCCATGGTACATATTGGTTCTTTGATCTCCTTACCTCACTTTTTAGTTCATATGGATCTTATCCCACAATATTTTTAAAGGGGAAAAAACACCCTATCATCAGCAACTTGAAGATTATAAATCACTCTGATAATTTAATTGTATCATTGACCAAATTCAAAACTGCTCCTCTCCTTTCCCCTCTTTCCCTTTATCCCGTAACCATAGAAAAGTTAAACTACTTTTAGACATCCAGATTCATCTACCACCATCGTACCTTACCGTTCCATATTAGACTACCTGGAACTTGCAAGTTTGACTTTGCAAATACTGTGCAAACAATACCATGATGGCAACTTTTTAGTTTTATAGTTAATACAATGTCTATAGATACAGTTTTTCCCCCCTAATATTTTGGTTTCTCTCTTTGTAAATATTGAACATTCATCAGTTTGTAGCTGAGAGATAAGCTATATGAAGCTTCCCTTCTGATCTGTTCTCATCTTCAAGAAGTTTAACATTTTCCAGAGAATGGTAAAGTCAAGTATTGCTATTCTGAACCACCAGTGGGTCAAGAGAAAAATGCATACAGAATTTTTCCATCTAATGGTGCAGAGAATAAGTAGAAAACTCTTCCATTCACCAGCTCAAAGTAGTTATCAACCTTGTCACATCAGATTCTCTGTAGTTCCTAGCCCCACCCAAGAAATCTTTTCTGGCTTCTGCCAATGCAGCATGTATTATTTGTGTTACCAAAGTATTCAGTTAGCCAAGAGGCATATTTTGAGTACCAGCCAAGTGCCCAGCATTGTGCTAGTCACTGTGATAAATGCAAAAGATATTTAAGTCATGGACCCAGACTTTCATGAAGTAATAAGATTTAATAGACATGAAATAATTGGAGATCAAGACAAAACTATTAATGTAATGGGAGTTGTTCATTTCTTAAACCTTTAATAGATACTTGCATATTTGCAACATTTTTAAAGGAGAGGGATTATTTAAACTTAGTATAATCAGTAATAATGTCATCCCAGTTTTTCCTCTATAATAGTGGGGCTTTTTTAAGTTCCCTAGTTCCTACCTCCCAAATAAGTATGAATGTCACTAATTAGTAGCAGTGTCACTGAGTTTCTTTGAGTAAAGAAAAAAACTACTGTGGAGTGATAAGCAAGGAATCTCAGTCTCTGTCTTAAACATTTTTATAGATGAAATTTGCAGAGCTATTTATTTTAGCCAAATTGCTCCCACCCATACTGTAATTCTAGAAAGACTAAACAAAATCATGCTAATTTCACAGTCTTTATTCCTGTAGAGACTATCTGCCTTAGGCACACAGGTATTAAATGTGGCAGAGATATCTTTCAAGCTAGGGTCCTGTGACTCCAATTTCAAGATTCTTTCTATTGGGCTATTCTATCTCCTCTAAGATTAACTAATCAATATCTGTGAGAGTGTGGCATCAAAGGGAATCCAACTTGAGAGAAAGTATGGAAAACTTGATAGGAAGGTAGCTTTGGATCAGCAAATGCTGAGTTCAAGTCCTACCACAAAGGTATATTGTCTATATAACAATAGGGAAGCCACTCAAACTCTCTATGCCCCCAGGCAACTCTCTTAGAATAAGTTACAGAGAAGAGGGTAAATTTTCTTGAATAGGGAAAACTGAGACTCCACACATGGAACTCCTAAAATTGCGTGTGTGTTCACACATCACATACACACACATGCATACAGAACACACACACACACACACAGAAATACTGAACTAATATAATACTCTTTATTTACCAAACAAGATAGAGTTGAAAGTGACCTAGGAAACTGGAAAAAGAGACAAATATAGTCTTCTTGGAGTTTATGAAGTATAGATGGAAGATAAACAATTGTGTATACTCTGTGATAAGTTAATCAAACATCATGAAAGGATGAAAGAAGGGTGATGGCTAGGCATCAAATTGCAATCACCCTGCTAGATTTTTGAGACAATCTATAAGATAGGACCTTCCTATATATCTAATATTATTTTCTCCTATTCCACATCATGAGTCCTCCACCTCCATTCTATTCTAGCCCATCTCCTCACCATCCCCAGACAAGATATCACTTAATCCCACCTTGACACCTTTCATTATGTTTCTTCATTGTCACGAAATGGTTTCTTTTTTTCTACCTATCCAAATTTGGTCCAAGTCTACACTCTTGTGGTCCATACTCTCATATTTAGCACAGTCTTAAAGGACTGGACATTTACTAACTATAGATTAGATTTTGCAAAGCAAAGATCCTGCTTTGTATTTCTTTATCACCTATTATGTTTGTACAATCCTATGGACTTAAGAGGTATTCTATACATGCTTCTTACATTGATTAAATTGTAGAAGAATCAGTCAGTCAATTAAAAAGCATTTAATCAGCACCTGCTGTACTCCAGGCATCATGGTAGGCACTGGTTATAAGAATACAAGAATGCAACAACCCTTATTCTAAAAGAAGTTAGTCTCATGTTCTAAATAAACTTTTGAAAACATGGGAACATGAATATTAGGTACTTGTCATGAGGGAGATAAGTAAATACAACATTGAAAAGTGTTATTCAAAATAAGGCAGCAAGTAATGGGGAGCAAAACTGCTTTTAAGTTTGACTTTACCCAACCTTATCATACTACTTTTTCTAATTTTGTATTTCTACCTTTAGAAGAATACAGAGAAGGGTAAATCAAGATGATTAAAGGATTGAATTTACCCAAGCAAGGGAGTTGGAATTTTGTAGCCTGGAAAAGAGAAGGTTAAAAGTTAATAACAATTGTCTCTAAGTATACAAAGGGTTATTATAAAATGCTGAGTAGTTAGTGTCCATCTCTTCAGAAACCTGAAAAAGACTTTAATCAGATCAAATGAGAGTTCAGTTACACATAAGAATGAACTTCTGGATTATAAAGATGATTAAACTCTACAACAGGATATCAGGGGAACAAGCTGCTCCTTCCATGGAGATCTTTAAATCTAAGATAAACAGCCATCTGTCTTGAACAATTTAGGTGTTCACCTGCCTCGAGGTAAGAGGCTCAGTCAGATTACCTTTTGAGATCAATTTAGCTTTATGATTCCAAGATAAGGAAAAGTGCCACTGAGGAAAAAAAAAAAAACAAATTACAATATTACCACTCTCCTGCTTTCTATTCCTTCTCCCCCCAAAAAAGTTGTGGAGGCGGGGAGAAATTCACCTGTACAAAAATAGAAAAGAATGTAAACTAAAAATATCAACTTTACGAATTCAAGCTTAGGCTTACACATGTACATGCTCAAATGAGTATGGGTATATCCATACATATCCATATGTATATATACATGTATAATATATAATATATACACATGCTTACATACATATATACCCACATATACATATAAGTATATATATATATATATATATATATATATATATATATATATATATATACACACATACATGCCTGTATATATATTTGAGTGATGTGGTATTTGTGCATATGTATATGTATACTTCCATTCAGATATAATGTCGGAAATTTTAGATTTTGAGCAGTAATTTAGAAAACTTACCATGTAGAGGAATCAAAAAGTGGAAGAGATCAGATTCACCAAAAAAATGAATGTAGGGTACAGGGTTGCTGCCTGGCATGTGGCCAGGCTCCAGTTCGGATACACCTGGGTCTGAGGTCTCCCACCTCACTAGGGTGGACTGAAGCTCCTGCCCTCAATTTCAGCTGGCTCAGCAGGGAGCTCTGGAACCAAACCTTTAGGTGTTCCAAAGAGAGGCTTACTATAGTAGACATTTCACTTAAGTCTCAAATATATTTCATAAGTCAATTTAATAAGTTAGTACTGCCTGTTTAGGGCAGAGCACTCTGTTAGCCAACAGTGGGAAATACACAGATAAGCAAAACATAGTTGTGTGTGTGTTCGTCCTTCATTGCCGAAGATGACTATGCCATCAGAGAAATGATGACATGGCTTGCACTTGACTTTGTTTTCAGTGAGGGAGGGCTGTGCAGGTCACCAGTCTCACTTCTCCTCCAAAGTCATCTGAATCCAGTGACTCTGGATGACTCTGGACTCAGGATGACTGAAGATGACCCAGGATGAGGCAATTGGAGTTAAGTGACTTGCCCAAGGTCACACAGCTAGTGAGTGTCAAGTGTCTGAGGTGAGATTTGAACTCAGGTCTTCCTAACTCCTGCATTGGTGCTCTATCCATAGCACCATCTAGCTGTCCCATAAGCAAAACATAATTCCTGCTACAATGGACCTTCTAGTCAAGTAAAGAAGATAAGGCACATGGACAAAAAGCTAGAGAACATACTAGAACATTTTTAAAAAATACATGAGAAATAGAAAATGAAATACAAGTTTGAAGAAAGAAACTACCTGAAAGAAATGGGAAAGGCTACATGGAAGAACTGTTATCTGAGCTTCAGGTACTAGATAGAACTTCAACAAGCAACGATGGAGGAGGGGAAAGGCCTGGGAGCTTGGGAAGAAAAGGGATTTTCAGACTTAGGAACCAGTGTAAGCAAAGCCTAGGAATCAGGACAATACCTAACTGTTCTTGAAACAGTGAGCAATTCAGTTTGGCTACCTCATAAAATATTTGAAAGACAGAAGTATAAGAGAATACAGCAAAAATGGGATGGCCCCAAATTGTGAATACTCCTGTGTGCCAAGCTAATTAGTGTGAACTTTATTCTGTGGGGAGTCATTGATGTTTTGTGAGTTAAGGGAGGATATCATTATCTCTCTGTAAAGAAGATTAATCTAGCAGGCTAGCTTTGGGTTATAAGAACCATTTATTCAGCCATTCTATAGGAAAATGGAATGAAGGACCTGGTTAGAGTGGTAAGTACAGATGAAAATAAAGAGATAGGTAAGGAAGATAGTGGAGAGGTCGATTCAACAGAGTGTGTAAACTGAGTGAACATGGGAGATGAAAGGGATGACTGAAATGTATTTAAGAAATTTTGTGGAAAATAGGATGTTTGACTTTGGCAGTATTTAGTTTAATGTCCCAGTGGAGATATCTAGCAGGCAATTGCAGATGTTGACCCTAAAGAGGTAGACCTAGAGCTGGATTTAAAAATTTGTGATTCATTTGCCTAGATATAATGTTTGAAAATATGGGAGCAGATGAAATCAACAAGCGAGGGAATATAAATGAAAAAGGTAAGATGGCCAAGGTCAGAGATTGGGGGACACATGAACTTAAGGACCATACAATAATGATGAACCAATGGAAACTGAGGAGAGCAGTTAGGTAGAAGGAGGAAAGCAAGGAGAGAACTGCACAAAAACCAGAGAAATTATCTAGAAGAAAGGAATGGCCATCGATGTTAGAGTCCATACAAAAATCACAGTCCAAAAATGGTCATATGATTTATTCACTAAAAAGGTTATTGATGACTTTTGAGAGATCAGATTGAATAGATGGAAAGAATCAGAGATTATATTGCACGTGGACTAAGTAGTTACTGAGGGGTAGGGTGTTGATGGCTCTTTCTAAGAATTATGTGATAACTTGAGGGCATGGCAGAATAGCAAAAGATTTGTTGCTTATTTGTTTTATTTAAAACTGGGGAAAACATTGGACACAGTGGATAGAATACAGACTCTGAGGCCACAGGACATGGTCTTAACTCTTTCCTGTGATGTTTACCATCCATATGACCTTGAGTCCCAATTAAGAGGTTACACAAGAGAACAGATATGAAACATGTAACCTTCACTCTATGGCCCACCACAATCCCACACATGCCCCAAACCAAATTAAAATGCAATTTGGAAATATTTAATAAAATAAAAATGCAATAAGAAATAAGTAACATTACAAAATCAAGTCAGCATGCAGTCTACATAGATCTTTATGTATGGGTTAGTAGTCCCTCTTTCTTTTAGAATTTGACAACTTTGGGCTTGAGGACATTCAGGTTCCCATTCAGTTTTAGATTTGTGTTCCTATGATTATGTTTTTAGATACTCATAACAAAGAGAAGAAATTAAAATTTCAAGAGAAGGGAGACAAAAAGAGAGGAAGGAATGAAACAAGCTTTTATTAAGTGCCAACTACGTACCAGGCACTATGTGAAATACAAGCACTATTATCATTGCCCCCCTGCCCCTCCCCTACATGAACCATGTGTTACAGATGGAGTAGGCAGGCAGAGTAAGTGACTTGTCCAAGGTCATACAATTTCAGTGCACCACCCACCTGCCTCTGGAGAGAAAGACAGATAAAGAAAGAGAAAGAAAAGGAGAGACTGAGAGATAGAGAGAGAAACATAGATTGAAAAAGGCTGGATCTGTAGGATTATCAAGAAAACAGGAGGTGATGGCAGCAAGGGCACATTTATATAGGTTAGTTTGAGTATTAAGTAGGGACATCTCATTCCCTCATACTGTTGCAATGGATTAGGGGGCTGGACTAGATGACCTCTGACATCCTATCTAGCTTAAGATCTATGTTCCTGTGGATGAAGACATAGAGAGTTTTTGAGGTACAGAATATGGAACATAAGAAAACTCATAATGGATGGCCCCTATCCCCTCAGTGAAGTGTGAAATATGAGGGTAGGTCGTTCATGTGAACTCAACAAACATTTCTGAAGCTCCACTCTGTACTAACATTGTGCTACATGCTCTGAATATAAAGACAAAAATGAAAAAGTCTCTTCCCTCAGGGAACTTATCTCTGCTCTGGAAGATGGGTTGAAGGCTAAATTGGGGTTGAGAATTGAAGAAATGATTTAGAGCAGTGCCATGCCAAGTCAGTCATAGAGTAATAGGGATGGTGGGCCTTGGCAAGGTCCCACTTGAGACTGGCTAACATGAAATTTAGTGGGCCCAGTCATCATGGTTCCATGATTTTGTTCACCAGCCTTCAGTCACTCAAGAGTAGAAGCAAATGAGGCAGAAAGTGGGGGGTGTCTCAAGATTGATCGTTAACAGGGCACATACAACAAAATGACACAGGAGTAAGGAACTCAGCTAATTGCAGGGTTTAGGCTATGAAGAGAGGGAAGTAAAGTTAGAACAGGGGTAATAGAGTAGGACAAAAGAAAGATCAAGAAATCAGGTTATGGAAGTGAGAATGAATAGAAAATTTAGGAGGCATAGGACAGTGGGAAAAAGAAAGAGAGGTTATTTTGTTAGAGAGGAATCAGAGTTGAAGATCTCAGAATAGTCATTTATGCAGCCAGGCATTGTGCTAAGTGCTTTATAATTATCATTTCATTTGGTGCTTACAACAATTATAGGTACAATTATTCCCATTTTACAGATGAAGAAACTGAGGCAATGGATTAAGTGACTTGCCCAAAGTCAAAGAGTTAGTAAAAGTTTGTCTCACTACTTCCTCACTCTAGGTCTGTCACTCTAACTACTGTACTGCCTAGCTGCCTCACTCAGAATTATAGTTTTAGTTGTGAACACCTTTTGGTGAGTAACTGAACTTAAAGCAAGATGGAGATCATGGGAGTTAAGGATGCTAAATCACTTGAGGACTGAATTTACTTGAAGGGACTTCAATAGAAATATCAGTGTCATCATAGACAAAGGCAAAGTTTGGGTAGAGATTGAGCCTGAGTGAGGTGCTCTGATTCATAGAGTAGGAATGATGGAGAGGGGTCTGAAAGGTGATAGATGAGGGCAGCAAGGACTGGACAGGCTGTTTTAATCAAACTCCTATGGAAGAACATAATTTCTTATTCTTCTTAATAGAGTTCCAATCAGATTTTTCATTTCCTGGATGTTGAGATAAATTGGTTCCAAGAGTTTCTTAGTTGCCCAAAGAAAAATACAGAGCTAAATCTTTCAAAGTTTAATATAAACATTACCCAAAAAAGTTTATTATAATTGCAATACTCAATACAATTAAGAAATGTATTCAATATTTTTCATGCTTCAGTGGGTAAACGTAGTCAATGCTAATATTTCAAATTGTTGGACCAATTTTAGCCAAATCAGTGTAGCCCAAATCAACGAATCAATTATTCCATGAATGAAACAGGTATAGAGTCCACTTATATCTTATCCTTGTTAAGTAATTCTATATATGTCTAATGGAAAGGCAAAATTCTTTTTTTCCTTCTACTCACTGACCTTTCCTTGACTTTTATTGCTACACATATTTACACTTGTTAGTGACTTAATTTCACACATTTAGACTTCAACAAAGTCATTAATGTTATAATGATTACAGTAATTATATAAATAATGAGGCTCCAGTGTACCACAGAAACACTGCTGTAAGTGATGGGTACACTCAACTATTCCAGATTGCTTGTTATAAGTTTAAAGATTTTTTTTTCTGAGATCAGTAGAGTATATTGTATATTCAGCTAAAATTTGATAGGCTTAATGATCTAATACTAGAGTTATTTAATGAAGAAAATGGCGAGGCTTGCATGTTAACTAAACCTACTTGTTTTCTGGTTATCAATATTAAAACTACTTGAATACATAATTTAAAAAGTAAAGGAAGCTGGATATATTTGGGTTAAATACTGTACACAATCAAATTATTCAGTCATTACTTGATCAAGAGTATTACATTTGGTGAGGAATTTGAAGATTGAAAACATATGCTTAGATACTGCAGTTACTAAACTGTTGTGGCCATTCCTTCCACTGGGCTATAGGAACCCAGCCACACCTAACTCATCCTATATGATTCTTAGCCATTACTTCCCATACTTCCTCTTCAAAATAACCACACATCGTAGAGGGGTTCTTTGTGTGTCTTTTTTTTTTTTTTTACCATTTTTATTTTACCATTATTTTTTTTACTGTTATTATTTTACTAATGGAAGGCTTCCTCTCTTGTGCTCTTATGCTTCCTTTCTATATGACTAAGTCAACTCCTTTTCTGATCATCCAATTTCATGAATTCCTTGACTATGGGCCATCATTGGAAATACTCTTCAATCTATTTGTGTTTTTGTCTCCCTTTTGTTTCACCCATAATTTGATTTTTGATGGATTGTAATGTTCCTGCATTCACTATCATATAGCATCAGCAAGAGAACACTCTGGGTAAGGAGATGAAATTTTGGTCTGTTTGGTGGGTCAAGCTGACTCACCCCACCCCAATCTGTTCTCTATTCAGCTACCAAAGTGATTTACTTAAAGTGCAGGCCCAACTATGCCACTCCTCTACTCAATAAACTCCCGTGGTTCCCAATTTCCTTCAAAAGCAAATAAAAAATATCCTATTTTGTATTCAAAGTCCTTCATAACCTAGCCTCTTCCTACCTTCACAGTCTTCCTACACCTTACTCTTTTCCACACACTGTTTGATCCAGTGACGTGGCCTGTTTTCTTGATGTTCTTTGAAAAAGACTCCCCATTTCCCTGCTCTACTCATTCTCTCTGGCTGTTCCCCATGCCTCCCTCACCTCCACTTACTGACTTCCCTTGTTGGCTTGACGTCCTAACTAATGTCCCATCTTTTTCAAGAATCCTTTCCTCACCTCTCTTAATTCTAGAACTTCCCATCCATCTGCTAATTATTTGCTATTTATTCCTATGTATAGTTTTTATATATATGTATATATGTAATAATTTGCATGCTGTCTCTCCCCATTAGATTTTAAGAACTTTGAGGGCAGGGACTATCTTTTGCTTAGCACAGTGCCAGGCACGCTGTTGTTTTTGGTTGCTATTTTGGTTGCTATTATTCAGTCCTGTTTGACTCTGTCCGTGGGGTTTTCTTGACAAAGGTACTGGAGTAGTTTGCCATTTACTTCTCCAATGTGTCTCCATTTTACAGATGAGAAAACTGAGGCAAATAGGGTTAAGTGACTAACCCAGGTTCACACAGCTAAGTAATATCTGTGGCTGGATTTGAACTCAGATTTTCCTGGCTCCAGAATCAGGGCTCTTAACCTAGCTACCAGGCACCCAAGTTGTTGTTCGTCTTTTGTTTTCATAAAGGGCCAATGACATCAGGAGGGTGATGTTTTGACTTGCATGTGAATTGTATTTAAGTGAGGCAGAGCTGCTCAGCCTCATTCCCTCCTCCAGGGTCATCTGAGTCCAGTGGCAAGAAATAGTTCAGGATGACTGGTGATAGCCCAGGATACAGGAAGCCTTGACCTTTTTGAGTTAGGATCTTTCCCAGGTGACAGTTTGTCTGAGGCAACACCCATTCGGTAGTTAAAGCATGCTCATACAACTACTACAACGGCAGCTGATTTTTTTTTATAAAGATGATCTCACGGATAATTTGTTAAATCACTACAGAATTACTCACAATTTGAAAAATGCTGTTACCACCTACTTATCAATAGCAAACACTAAACTTTACACTTAGTCATTTGTAGATTACACATGAAACTTACGATCGTTTTCAGTTTTCCTTAAATGATATAAACTCAGATAGCAAAATGAAGTTCTTATTCAGAGCCTATTGAAAATATTTTCCCCCAGTTCCTTGTTTATGAGTGTATAGAGCTGTTGAAACTCTAGATGATTATTGCTAAAACAATAATTTCATCTCTCATGTGAACAAGGCAGAAAATATTCTCCTAAGTCAGATTACTACAGTTCTTTCTAAAATGTATTTTCAATAAAATCCGAAGCTACAAAACTAATTGGCTTCCGTTTCTATGATAAAAAATAGTCAATGTAAAAAAAAGGAAAGGAAAAGAAAAGAAAGTCCTTATATTTTCCCCCTAAAGTAAATGGAACATATGTTTCTTTAGATGGGATCTAAACTTTGGTGGAAGTTTTTTGCAATCGTCTATCCATAAATACGATTGTCTATTTTCCCCCCTCCTAGAAATCCAAATTAATTAAATACTCAATTCAATTCAATGAAGAATTCTTAGGAAACTACTATGATTAGGGCCCAGGACTAGGTCCTGAATAAGTTTGGAAAAGACACATTAGTCAAGGTAGAGTACAGTCCTCAAGGATCATCCATTCTTTTAAAGAGATAGATGAGGATGAAACTGGATCTAGAATTTCCTTGGTATGGGAAACTGTGAAGAAACTGCCTCTACAAATGCAGAGGCTAATTTTCTCTACATCTTATAATCTTAGAAAGATATCAAGGCCACTGAGAGGTTATATAAGCTGCCCAGAGTAACACAACCAGGAGGTGTCAGAGATGACACTTGGAACCAGTACTTAGTCACTCTGAGGCCAGTTCTTCATTCATAGTGCCATACTACCAGATGTCGATATAAATATAATTATATAGCTATAGATTTTTGAAAGTATATGTGTATGTACACTTACACACATTTCTGTCATCTATTTTTTTCCCATTTCATCAGGATATTTCTCCAAAGTGCTTTTTGTATTTCTGCTTTTCCAGTCGACGCCTCTTTTGAAATGAGTTTTTAAACATCATTCCAAATGTTAATGAAGTATATATTTCTACTTCATTTTATACATGCACACCCATACACATAGTTGTTATAAAGAGATTTTTTTTAAATAGCAGATTTGTCTTTGGAGGTCTTTTTCATATTAGTAGTAGTCAGTCAAAATATTTTTGTTACTAATGCCCAGGAGATCCCTTAGGGATTTGTTCTATGAAGTTTGGATTCAGTCAAAAGGCCACACTTGAGGACCTAAAGGGTCACATATGGCCTCCAGGTCATATGTTACCCACCTCTGGCTAGGAATTTTTAAACTGAGAGAGAATTGAAAAAAAAAGATGGAATTAAGAAAGGAGAAGTAAAAGAGGAGAAGAGGAAGAGGGAAAAGAGGAGAGGAGATGGAAAAAAAGAGAGGGAAGGAATGGGGGGAAAGAGAGACAGAGAGAGAAAAAGAGAGGGAAACAGAGAGAGACAGAGAAAGATAGAGTCAGAGAGACAGAGACAGAGATACAGCAAATGAGAGAGAGACAGAGAGAGAGAGAAAGAGAGAGACAGAGAAACAGAGAGAGAAACAGAGAGAGCCAATGAGAGACAGAGAAAGATAGAGCCAGAGAGAGAGAGATAGAGATAGACAGAGACAGAAAGAGAAAGAGACAGAGAAACAGAGAGAGAGAGAAAGAAAGAGAGAGACAGAGAGAGAGAGAGAGAGAGAGAGAGAGAGAGAGAGAGAGAGAGAGAGATATTTTCACGTTATCAGGTAACACAAGTAACCATAACCTCAAGTTTCAATCTCAGCTAAACATAGATTCTTATATACAGTTTTTTCACAAGCCTTACAGCATTCTGTGTATGAATAAATGTGCGTACGCACATTCACCAATTTCATGTCATTAGATTTTTTTTCCCCAAAACTAAGAATTGTTAAGGAAGTGTGGTTTTAAAACAGCACATTGTGTTTGTAATGATCAGAAAAATATTTTTTGCCACTAAATAGGAAAGAACCAGCAGGTAGCCTCTCCTGTGAAGAGTGCAGTATTCAATCTGCTGATTCATTTCTTTTGAATGCCGAACAACACCTCTAAGAGTCGGTAGACAATAGAGATTTAAAATACTTGTACCTGTTTTTTCGGATGTCACATCTGGATGTTCCTATAGAATCAAGCATCATTTAGGTGATTTCCTTTCACTTTAGATCCCTCTTGGTTTACATATCATAGTGAATCTTATTTTCCATCATTGCCATTCAGAAAAGCAGCATCAGGTAGTGGTTAGACAGCTGGCATTAGATTCAAATTCTCCCTTTGAAACACAATGACTGCGTGACCCTGGGCAAGTCCCCTAACTTGTCAGCAGCTCAGGCTAGCCTTTAATTAGAAATTAAAAGGCAAGGTGAAAATCTATGTTGAAATCAAGTGGAATAAGTTTCCACACCTCTAAATCCCTGCTATCAATAAAACTACAGGATTTAAAAAAAGGGAAAACCCTCTTATTTTACACTTTATTGTATTCCATCCCACTGATCAATTAAGAAGTGTTTATCAAGTGCCCTATGTGCCAGTTACTGTGCCAGGCATTGGGGATACAAGGGAAAAGAATGTAACAATCCCCACTAATAAGGAGCTTACATTATACTAAATCAGTATATTCTCAGTTTGTGTGCCTTATGTGTATAATTCACCACTCCTCAGTTGTGCATCAAGTGTCTCAAACTTAAGTAATCTTTGTACCACATCATAAAACATTCCACTGCAACTCCCATTTGAGTAATTCATTCAGTATTTAATGCTTAGTGTAGTAGGCCTTATGCACAAAGCAGGTGGTGTCTGATTGAGAATTCCGCAGCTGGGTCAATTAGCTTAAGATGTCGACAAGTTGCAAGTTGCTGAGAGGTCAGTTGAACTTAACCACAGCTATGCAGGTTCTAACATCTGTGAGGTTAGCTGTATTTTATAACAGCTAGATGTTACTTGTAAGTCACACACACATATATGTATATATAATTTATGTGAAGAAATGGGTATATTGAAAATGTGCATATCGATGTTATCACTAATGTATCAAAGACAGCATAATGGATAGATTGGAATGCTGCTCTTGTCTTTCCGATTTCCTAAGTGAACTGCAGGTTCATAATTCATGGAGAAGCTCATAAATGAACCATCTAGGATACAAATTAGTGAAGGATAGACTCTATTTTTACTTTCAGTATGCCCCTGGAGTTTTCTGTTATAAAAAGATTGCATCTTCTGAAAGATCTTCTGCCTAAAACCTTCTCTTTATCAAGTGAGTGTTTGGTGATATTCTCTATTTTATTACCTAAGCCTCCCAGTAACACATTTTTTAAACTTTTGTAATTATAAACTTTATGACTTTGGACACTTTGACAGTGCCATTATGATTTTTTTGTTTTTGTCTGCACCCGTGATTTCAGTGGGGTAGGATGCTTTGGCAATTGTTCTACAACCTTAAGTCTTCCAGTGACAGAATATATGTCTGACAGTCAGAAACAGTTCTTGAACTCAGTTCTTTCTGACTCTGAGAGCAAAGAGGGCTCTATATTGACTGTGTCATGCTGCTTTTCCACAGCATACTACATTCAAAATCATCCTTATGGTCATCTTTGGATACTCTATGCTGTATCTCAATTGCAAGAACTGACATGGAGAAACAACATGGTGTGTTATAATGTTCAATGTCATACTTTTTTTTTTTCCTAGGGAAGAGTTTTTTTTAAGTTTCAACATATCTTTCTGATCTCATCTCTGACATGATTGTGGCAAGATGCTTAATCTGTCTGAGATTCAAGCATATCTCTAAGACTGATCTACTCAGTCATGGAAGGGTTGTGATCTGCATTAATCAAAGGAATTGCCAAATTGATGAAACCACAGATCCTGTATGTATCATTCAATAAGTTAAAATGAGAAAGATGGAGCCTTAATCAATTTCCACACCTTGAAACTATCTTCAAGGAAAAAGCGTTATAAAAACGTACTTCTTTTGTAGCCAGTAATAATGATCTCCTTAAATGGGCTATTTATGTTGCACTAAATTCAGCATTTTTAATACTATATAGTGGGTTATACAGTATACTAAAAATTGAATATTATCTTGTATATATGTTTGTAGCCTTCCTTGATTAACCTGTCAAATGCAAATTGCAGAAGATACATTGGGAAGGACCTCATAAAATATACTAAAATAAGATAAATAAATGACAAAAATATATAAGGAGAAATGATCAAGACTAGCTGCAATTTCACTTAGGGTCAAAGAATGACTTTCACCATCTCATGAACCTTCCCCATGAGTCTGAAAATGATTTAAATAAACTCATTCTTAGACAGGTGTCAGCTACAAGTAGAAAACTATGATGTTCTCCCAAGATGCTCCTCGGGATAAGTGGGTTCTCCTTAGGAACCACTTCATAGATCAATTCCTCCCATGCATAAAAACACATTTAAATTGTCTTCTGTGAGCCCATTGCTAACAGTTACTGTCTTCCATTATGCATGACACTTTCCTTGTTCCACAAATACGCTGCATTGTGATCCACTAGTGATTTTCAACTTCATGCTAAGCTTTGCAATTTATAAGTGTTACTTAGGTTAATGTACTATTATTTTGCATATTTTATGTTATTTCATTTGTAATCCATGTGATGTAATATTTAAGTATTAGAGATCAATACATCTTTTATGTTTACAAATTTGCATGATTAATAAGTAAATCAAATAAACGTTCTACTGCATTACTTCTAGGGAAGAGATTTTTTTTTAAGTTTCACCATATCTTTCTGATATCAAGCTTCTGTACAAACTTTTTTCTTCTATTTCTTTGTTAGTAAAATAATTTTAGAAAGAATGCTCATATCTTTTTTTTTTTTTTTGCTTAGATGTGAAAATTTAGGGACAATATCATGGAAATAACGCTAGTCTCAGATTTAGGAAGACATGTTTAAGGCAGTGAGGTGGCTGAGTGGATAGGGCACTGGTTCTGGAGTCAGGAAGACCTGAGTGTAAGTCCATTCTTTGACACTTAGTAGCTGTGTGATCCTGGGCAAGTCACTTAACCTGCTTGCCTGGAAATGGCAAAACATTCCAGTATATTTACCAAGGAAATCCCATGAACAGTATTGATGTGACATGGTCCATGGGATCATGAAGAGTTAGACCCAACTCAACAACTGAGCAAACGTTTAATTCCAACCTCTGACAAATTTTGACTGTGTAATTTTGGATGGGCAAGTCACAAGACCTCTTAGCATCCCAGACGACTCCCTAAGATTATGATCAATTGCAGAATAACTCCTGATCTGTGTTGGCTAAGAATTTCTTTATGGGACATCCCCTACTCCAAAGAAATCAATGATCTGGAACAACAAAAAAAATAAAATAAGAAAATTCAAAGAACATGCATCATATCATTCTTATTCATATCATCACTGACTCTTCATTTTTGTTGTTAGAACTTTAAAAGGTGTCAAATTTTGTAGACTTAAAAGTTGTGACGAAAAGTGATTGAACAAATACTTTGTGCATAAAGTAGTTTGAATATTCCTGAAACTTTGGCAATGCATCATAGGAACTCTGTGTACCTCAGTTTTGTATACAAGCAAATTATTTGTTTCCAAAATCAAGTAAAGATTCATGTCTATGGAGTAATAAAGCCAAATTTGAAAAAATTAGAATGGTAAAGCTTTAGAAAGTTGATGTGATCTGGGCAACAGGTGTGTTGGTAAGTGTTTAACAAACAATTCTCATGGAACAAATGATGTACAAGATATATTTTTAAATTTAATCTCCATTATTAAGATTTCCCCATGACTTTCTTAAGGCTAGGCAATCCACAACAATAACCCTAAACAAATGAAGCCCTACTTTAGAGCATTTTCTGATATCTGAGATGCAACTGCTCACCCTGAAAATTTGAGTCTGCTCTTGCTAAATGACTAGAACTAACTCCAGCACACCCCTGATCTGGTCCCATAGTAATGACAATAAAACTAGATGAAGAGGGGTGGGGTAAGGCTGACACCCCTGTCTTATAAAATTATGCTTCCATGGGCAGAGTTTGCATGACAAAAATTAGAACCCTGATGCCTTGTGCTAGTCCCTCTACCTTGTTCCCTTAGCTGGGCTTTGGAATATTAGTGCATACTCCTTTTGATACCTTTTCTACTTCTCCGTATTGTGTACCAATTAATTCTTTGGCCCTACCCTGGTCCTGCATTCTATTTATTTTCTCCATTCTTGACGTGGGCTGTGCTCTTGGTAACTTAGTCATATTTGCTACCTTCCCCACCCCACCCCCTAGTGCCTTTTTATTGTCCCTGATCACAGTAGGGAGCGGGCGGGCGATAAATATATCTTTATCTATCATTTACTCATAATTTTATAAATAAGACTAAATAGATAAGGTAGTGAATTATTTATACAATAGATGGCTTCTATAAATCACATTTCTATTAAACAAATCATGGTTCTTTGAACCTCATTTTAAAATTGGATATACATCCAATGTCCTTTTTATGTCCTGTTTTGAGATGAAAACTCATGAGCAGATATATTCTGCATATAGACATATAATCTTAGAGTAATTACATAGCACTGGGTTAACTGGCTAACTTTCCCTCTGAATGATAGAGTATAGAATTAAATTTTAAATATATAACTAGTAAAGTATGGGATTGGTTATTATTTACACCAGTCAGATGATCTTGGCACTAATATTAAGACAATGTGGAAAGAGTACTGGGATCTTAGTCTTAGGTTCTTCATCTTAGTAAAAAGGTGTCATAAATGGCTGATCATTGTAAATGAAAAATATACACAACAAATGGTAATATTTACATACCTTTTGAGAGCAGCATAAATCCATGGAGGGATAGGGAGAGAGATAGAAACTAGACTTGTGATTCCTTTGGTATGGGAGCTCCCAGATGAAGAGCTACTTTTCCTCTATCAATACAGATTAGCACCTTTTCTGAAACTTCAAATACTAGAGAGCTGACTAAAAAACCAGGAGAGTATGTGACTTGCACAGGGTCATATAGTCACTATGTTTCAGAGGCAGGACACAGCCTACAAGTTTACAGTTATCCCTTTCACATCACAGGGTTTAGAAACACGGCCCCTTGTGATGTGGAAAAACAAATAAAATTTTTTGGCCCTCCTTTCATAGAGGGGAGGAGACTGAATATTTTTATTTTTCATTTGTGGGGTATTTGCTTTGTTATAAAATCTGGGTTATATTTGGTCATAAGTCCTGTGTCATCTACTGGTCTTTCTCTGTCATCTGAGGCTTCTGCAAATCTCCAAAAAAATTCCCATTTAATTTCTCATGCTAATCCATGTTATATTGGAATGGCAAGAGAAAAGTCATGATATGGAAGGGGTAACTGTATTATTTATGGTGCAAAAGATATAGTGGAATATGTCTATATGTCTTTTGGAAAAAGAAATTCAGCTAGTCACATAGTAACAATGTGAGGCAAAAGATGGACAATCCAGGTACCCATGGGATACATAGAATGAATTTGAGAAAGGTCTCTAGGCACTGTGGTAAATACATTTTAGAGAAACTATAAAAGGAAGAAATGGGGGTGGGGAATTGAGTAGGATGAGAAGACATACAGGATTGTGATCACAAAGTAATCACAGATCCAATGAAGCCAAAGTATTAATGCATAAAGTGGGCGTTCATTGTTACACAATCAAGTGGAGAAAGAATACAATCTACCTTAAGATTACTAAACTTTAGAGATTTATTTTCATAGTCATGAAATTAGGACATATCTATTTTTTACTTAGACATCCACTAAATCCAGGAAAATATTTGTTACCATAGACATGTTTAATTCATCATTACGTGAGTGATACTTCTGCTATTGAATCTCATCCAGAATCAGACAATGTTTACACAAATACAAACTGGTGATTTTGTGATCTCCTTGATTTAAAAAAAAGTGATTATTATATTTGAATACATTAATGAACCTCATAGTTTGTACCACTTAGGTAAGAATGCTGTGAGCAGAGAAAGATTTCCATGTAAAGAATATATACTGATGAAGGAGTGATATGTTTAGCGTCAAATGACTTGGTCTCAACTCCCAGTTCTGCCATTTCTATAAATGTGTCCTTGGGAAGTTCACTTTAAGTCTTTGAGACTCTATTTTCTCATCCATAGAATGACGATAACAAAACTTGCATCACTTACTTAGATCATAGGATTCTACAACTAAAGTGAGAAGGGACCTCAGAGTTCATTGACCCTAACCCCTTATTTTACAGTTGAGGAAAATGAAGAGTATAGAGGTTAGGTAAGTTGCCCAAGTTCATAAAATTGTAAAGTCACAGAGCCATATAACTAGCAGGTAAAGCAGTAGCACACAACATACACTCAAATTAATGTTTTAAAACAAATTCAATTGTGGTGGAAAGAAAGAGAACTCATGATAATACTGCCTTGTGGTAGAGAGATGGCTATTTTCGGAAAATTAATATTTTATAATAAGTTCAGTTCGGGGAAGGAAGAGATCCCATTCTGTTATCCTGTGGTGAGGAGCTAAATATCTTGGGACGCCAATGCCCATGCTCAGAAACACTGGGAGATTAGAATTGGAGATGTCACCACTAATCATAGATGGTAAGGCCAGGGCAGGGAGGTTTTCATTTGGAGTGTGACCACTGGAAAAGGAATCACATAGTCCTGTAGTTTGGTTTTTTAGTTCATTGATTTTCCTAATTAGATACTACGGTCAGTTGCTGTTAATGGAGTCCGATTAGTGTCAATGCCCTCTAAATTTTGATACCCTGGGGAGAAAAGTTCCATTTGATCCAGCCTACTTACAGTTATGATTGTAAGAACTAATGAAATAAGATATATAAAAAAAAACCCATTTTCTTAATCCTAGAGTGTCATTCAAGTATAAGGAAACTATTTGTTGAGCACTGTGATTCAGGTCATGTCTAATAAATAGGAAATTATTTTACTATGAATAAATTACAAACTAATCTCAATATTTCATTTTAGTTGCCGCTCAGACCTGTAGTAGTTGACTGGATGGAGTGGTTGATGTTTTCTTCTCAAATGGAAATTTTGATAATTTGAAAAAAATAACTACAATCAGATCATCCCAAACTAAAATAGTTAAGTCACTTTACATAAAAAGAGGTAATATAGTATGGTGGAACAAGCACTCGCCTTGAAGCCAGAAAGAATTGGATTCAGGACGTCCTTCTGTTCCTTACTGGCTGTGTGATCATGGGCAAATCAATTAAACTCTCACTATTGCCAAGCAGTCCTCTAAAACTATAAGCTGATGTTGGCAGAGAAAGATAATACATGGAGAGAGGGAGAAAATACATGGATAGTTCCCCTAATGAAACCACAAGTCAAACTCCATTCCCGTAAAAATAGCAGGGAAAAAAATATAAGACCAAAAATGACTTTGCAAATGACAAAATTTTTCAGGGAACCAGGGTTAGCCTTTCAAATTCTTTTGTCCTAATGAAAAACATGTTCACATGGTACTGAAGTTACCCTAAGCCTTGTACTTTCTAGATGCAATGGCATAGTTGTGACAGTGACACCTATTAGCTAGGTCAATGCGCTGATGTCACATTCATAGAAGACTGATCTTTGCTTGTCTACAGTTCAGCTGCCTTGCACGTATATAGTAACATACACAACTAAATGTCTTTTCACATATGTATTTTATAAAGCACTAAGCCTCCATCCTTTAGCTGTAATTAGGTCATTAAGGTAATTAGGATCATAAGGTCCCATATTTTGCTAGAAATGATCTCAGAAGCGTATATTTATTAAAACAGAGATACAACTCTTTTGTTTGTAACAAATTTTGTGTAATTAATGATGAGAATTAAGTTTTAGCAATATCAGAGAAGAGGGACAGGTCATTTTTTCATATCAGGTAAGGCAGGTAATACAGAAGTGATATTTTCCTGATAAGTTATAGAAGAATTTATCAAAAGATCTCAGGTTAACTTTTTCTTTGTGGATATAATTTATGAAAACTCGTCAACTTAATATGCATTTTTCCCTAAACTGTATCTCTGTCTCTGTTGAAATATTGGTGGAGTGATGCACCTTGTAATAAAGGTCTTCTACTAATTGTCATAACACTTAACTTCAAAAACAATTTTATGGAAAAATTTATTAGATATCAGTTATGCTACAGAAAAAAATGTACTTTACATACTGACATGCTAAAAAGCATTGTAGTGTTTCTTTAATGTGTTTAAAAATTCAAAAATGATTTTTAAAAAGCACTTAAAAAGTCCAAGCCCAAAGGCAAGCTAATGGAATATGGTGTCATCCTTCAAGTTGATGTATATTTAGTTTTGCTTGGCCCTCTATAGAATATTATGCAGACATGGTTAAGATTTTTCTGAATTACCTTTGAAAATTTTCTAATACACCATTAAGATTTGTTGACAGGCACAATGACTAATCTCTAGAGTTTTGCATTAACTAAAAAACAATAAAATAAAATTAGCCCCTTGTTAGGGGGAAAAAATGAGCCTGTTAGACAAAGACTGCTGTATTTGGTATGTCTTTATCTAGATGGGATTAAAAATGTCTGTCTCTTTCTGTTATCATTTCATTACTAAACTATGTATTCTCAAAAGCATCTTGTACTTCAGTTCCTTTCTCTGGCTCTCCCTCTCCCTCCCTTCCTCTCTCTCTTTTTCTCTCTCATGATCTCTCTCTCTCTCTTTTAATGCAATTTATCTGCCATAATGCAAGTTAGTATTCTTCTACCTTTTCTACCATTTTGTCTTGTTTTTCTCTTATATCTTCTCATATTTCTCAGTTTTCTTCCCTTTTGATTTCATCTTTTCTTCCTTCTTCCTATAAATTTCATCTTTCTGAAACCATTACAAAATTTCTTATTTGGAACTCTTGTTCAGAAGAAAGTTTCTTAACCTAGAATACACGAACTTGAAGTGGAGGGGGGTTTAAACAGTGTGTATATCTGTGTATAAACTTAGATGCATAGATACACACTATATATATATATATATATATATATATATATATATCATATATTTATATATATATGTGTGTGTACACTTCACTACAATTGATTTCTTTTCTAATCCTGCATTCATTTTATGCATTTAAAAAGCATTCTGATAAGAGGTCCATAGGTTTGAACAAGAGTACCTTTTTCATCAAAAAAAAAGGTTAACATGTGATTTAAGTCAACCATTGCTTCTGTGTGGAAAGTGAAAGAGTGGGAATATGGAACAAGCTAGAAAAGGAGGGAGAAAGAGAGAGAGATCTATCAAGACACAATACCCACATAATGATTTTACTTTGTAGTATTTGAGTGTGCTGAATGGAGTAAAGAGAACTCAGTGATTCCATGAGACAACAAGAACTATTAAAACCATTAGAAACATGTAGGATATCTACTATCAAAAACATCCAATGTGGAAAATATGTGAGATCATTTCAGAATCGTCAAAGTTCCTGACAAAACCTGCATACCATATTTCAAGAAATCATAAAATAAAATTGCACAGATCTCATAGTAACAGAGGAAAAATAATACGCTGCATACTCCCTGAAAGATACACCAATTTGTAAACACTTAGAAGTGTCATCATAAAAAATTCAGAGACTTCTTATTTTAAAAAAAATCACATGCAGCCCGAAAGCATCAAAATACAAGTAATGACCAAGATCATAGAAGGCTATATTGCCATAATCATAAATAAGAGAAAATCTATTCTAAAAGACAAAAGAAAGTTCTACACACACACACATATATACACATATTATAGATGATTTTGGTAATTGTGTTTTTCTCTTTTTAAATCAGATTAGCTTCATTCATTTATTTTATTAGTTTCCCCTCACCCTCCCCCAAATTTTGTTTTTATTTATCTATTTATTTTGTTATTTATTTTCTCCCTGTCCCTGGATTTTTCTCTACTGAATTTATTTTTATATCAAACAAACTCTTTGTGGGGGCTTTTTAAGGACAAATAATCTAAGTGAGAGACAACGAATTTCTTAACTAGGGTAATAATGGCTGTATGAGTTGAAAAAATTCAACAAATGCAAGAGATTGTGTGTGAGTGTGTGTGTGTGTGTGTGTGTGTGTGTGTGTGTGTGTGTGTGTGTGTGTGTAAAATGCCATGATTTGGGAACTCAGATATGTGAAGAGAGGAAAACTGAAAATTGAAAAATAAAGATAGTGTGTGAACGTAGGTGACTAGAGTTATGATAATGCCATCAAGAGAGAAAGGAAAGGAAAGGAGGTGAGTTTGGAGTTAAATAATGATTTCCATTTTAGACAAGTTGACTTTGGGAAGTCCTTGGTTTGTGACCTAGTCTTGAGAATAGATTCTTATATTTCAATAATTTGGGCACCTAATTTCTTTGCTCTGAGTATTCTAATTATCCTTGTATATCACAACTCCTCCATACTTTCAGAAAATTCTATGACTGAAAAAAATCCTTTACTTTAATAAATAGCCTAATGATGAGCCTCTCTGAACTTTGCATACTTGATCCTTGATCAACAGATCTGAACTTGAAGCTTTTCCAACTTAGAGTTCGTTTGGGGGCTAGCAGAACTTACTGGTACCTAGGGACACCTCCGTAACATCAGTTTATAATTAGATCTCGTCAAAACATTTTCCATCTGGTGCCCCGTATTGTGAAGAAATGTACAATCTAGCAAAATCTAGTGAATTGATGTATGTATTAAATTACTTGTAGTCTTGATGATACACTAGGGCAATGAAAGCAATCAAACTTTTGATGGGATCATGTCATTATTAGGACAAACAATTCAAAAGTTCACAAATAGTCAACAATGCAACTTTGTTTTAGAGTTCAGAATTCAAATGATTATTTCTTTCATGACTCTTTATAGTTTTTTATAGGGACTATTGTGGGTAATAGGGAACAATCAAAAGTTTCCATTGGATTAGCCCAAATAAATTATTTTCAAAGAAATTCTGTGGATGTTACAGCTAGAAATCCATATTCCAGGTTTGTCTTGTGCCCATAAAAGGCATGCTATTGGTTCTTAGCATTTGAAAGTGTCACTGACCCCTTTTATTAATTATCTGCTAGCATGATTAATAAGATGATTAATTACCCAGATGAAAGGCATGCTGTTGCCTTTCTAGAGAGTCCTTCTCTGGCCAATGCTTTCTCTACCTTCCCATGTACACATTTCATAGTAACCTTCTGAAGACATTGTCCTCACTTTTATATAATGCAAAGTAATATTAATGGGCAACCGGGTGGCACAGTAGGTAGAGTACTGGACCTGGAATAGAAATGACTCCTCTTCCTGTGTTCAAATTTAGTCTCAGACATTTACTAGTTATGTGATTCTGGGCAAGTTACTTAACCCTATTTGTCTCAGTTTTCTCCTCTGTAAAATGAACTGGAGAAGAAAAGGCAAACTCCTGTAGAATGTTTGCCAAGAAAACTCCAGATGGGGGTCACAAAGAATCGGACAAGACCGAGAGGTCTAAACAATCACAACAATGCTAATGGTAAGAATTTCTGGATAAACTAGGAAAAAGAAAAGGATTCCCATCTACATCAGGAAAATACCTCTGGATATTGTTGCAAAATCCCACTTGGAAAAAAAAAGAGATACCTAAGTGCTTGTATTTATTTCATATGAAGATAGGGAATAGTGACTCGCTATCTAGATAGACAGACAAATAGATATACATATGTATATGTAACAGATGGATAGATATAGGCAGATTCTAAGATTATGTCTAGCTTTTTGTTCCTAAAATTCCAAAAAAGAAATTAAAGTTTTATCTCCATGACAGCAAGCAATTTTAAGATTCTTTTAGTTCTTTTTAAAAAATATTTAGACTATGCTATGTCCAGCACCTCCTAAGAATTTCTTCTATATTTTTTTCAAAACAGAATTTCAAATTCATTGTTTAAAGTGCATATCATTCTCCTCTCACAATTTTTATTATTAACTTGATAGGAACAAAAACAAGAGATATTTAAAAGTAAACAGCAATACACAACCCGCAACTCTTAGCCTTTAACACGGCAATACTAAATGAATTAACAAAATCAAGCAATGAACATTTTTTCCCCATGTCTGCAAAACCATACAAAGCACATCCAGCTTTAACTCCATTTTGCTTCCTTCCTTTCTTCCTTCTTTTCCCTTTCCTGATCTTTTCTCCCTTTCTTCCTTTCTTCTCTTTCCCTCTTTTCTCACTTCCTCTTCTCTTTTCTCTTTCTGTCTTCTCCGTCTCCCCTTTCCTTCATCTTTTCTTTTCCTCCTTTCCTGTCTCCTTCTCTCTCCTCTCCTTCCCCTTCTCACATAGGTACCACACCATTTGGTTAAACTTATCTTTCCTCCCTTCTCTCCTTCCCATTCCCGTCTATCCCTTTCATTCCTTCCCTTTGGGTTCTCATTTCAAACTATCACCTTAGAACTGTCCTTTCCTTCTACCTTTATCTTCTTTCTTGACTGTTGTCACTTATGTATCCCTCTACTTTTAGGACCTCTGGGCTTTTCCATCTGCCTTTCAGAGAAACATATTTTGTATTTTCTTCCCTAACTAAAATACGAGCTCTTTGAGAATAAGGGCTATATTCTTTTTTTCTATTTCTATCTCTAGGACTTAGCATAGAATTTGAGACATATTATAAGGGTCTATTAAGTGTTCATTCACTCATTCATCCTTACCAACGCCTTATCACATGCTGTTATGGTAGTAATTCTCTTACTGACTTCTTCCTATCCTCTTCCCTGCCCCCCACTCCCTTTCCTTGTCACAAGTTACTGTAAGCTTCCCAATCTGGCACCATTGCTTAATGGGGAAAACAAATCTGTCCACTTTACAAATGAACTGTGTTTCAAAAGTTTGTTTTGAACACAGCACACATCTTTCTCCATGGGAACATGTTATAAATGGTAGTTTCATTTCCAGGGTAGTCCACAAAAACTGATCCTTGCCTTTGGGCTCTCTGACCCAGCCCCAGTCAGTATCTATATATCTTCATTTTCCATTAACTTTGTCATGAAAATTGCCTTTCCTTCCTTATTTCTCCTGGGAGTAGAATAAAAGATCAGAGCCTCTTTCTGTAGAATAGGACCATTTACCACATTCACTTGGCCATACGGTTCCTCCCCCTTAACTTGTTTTTAAAGCTTCCTTTAGGATCTTAGGTGCTTATACCATATTTAGGGAATTGTCATGACCAAAAATGGTCACCAGATTTTATCCCATCCATCAAGGCACAGCCTAGGCTCACTTTACATGTCAGTCAATCAATTATTAAGCCTATTTAGTAAATACAATGCAAGTCATTGGTGAAAGCAAAACAAAAGTAACAGTCCCTGCACTGAAGAGCTTACTCATAGAGGAGATAACACACACACACACACACACACACACACACATTTCATTTATAAGACATTAACTACCCATGAAATTGTGGAAATTTAACAGCAGCTAGTGATGGACTATATGATCAAGAGCTTTTTTTATAGATTTCATTTTTTTAACCCCCTCTTCTAACTGTCACTTTTTGCTTTAGTGGGGAACTGAATCATATCATACAATTTTAGATTTAAAATTAGAAAGTAACTTAGAAGTCACCAAATGCAACTCCCTCATTTTACATATGGGGAAACCGAGGCCCAAAGGAGTTAAGTGACTTGTCAATGATACACAACGAATAAGGGGCAGAACAAAAATTTAACTTAAGCCCTCTAGAACCCAGAGTTGAATTGTATTTTTACACATTATGTCTCTAGGACTCATTTCCACTTGTGGAGCCCTACCTTTATAAAAGGAAATATTGGATTTTTAACATTTGAAGTTATATACAATTCAATAGAGATAGATCTATTGGTTTTTCTGTAGACCAGTTCATAAGAACCCTTTTGGTAGGAGAAGTTGGTTTAAAATAGGATCTATTTAATTAAATAATGTAATTAATTTAATTATTAAAAAATTAAATTAATTAAATAGGACCTATGCTGAGTGTTGGGGATACAATGATGCAAGATGACACAGTCCCTATCCTCAAGGTGGCTTATGTTCTGTTGAGTCAAGATAAGGATGCACAAAAAGTATATGGGGTACATACAAAGTCATAAGGGCTAGAGGAAAAAAACAGGATCTACCAAAATCAGAAAAAGCTTTCCAAGAAAGCTGAAGCCTGAGATGTGCTTTGATGGAAGCTACAAATGGTACAAGGTAATGGTGGTAAGGAGAGGATTCCAGATGTGAGGGAAATTCTGGGTAATGGTGCAGAGCCAGAAGGTAGAATGTCATTTGAAGAAAAGAAAGCTTTTGAAACATAAAGGGGGTGATGGTGGAGAGGAGTAATATGTGCTTCAGAAAAGATAGTTGAGGCTATTTGGTGAAGGCCAGAGAGAAGTGTTTGTAATAACTTGTTATGATACTTAAGTCAACATATTTGTGTTAAAAAGAATATAGTCTTGGAGGACAGAAACTCTGTAGTAATGGTAATACTCATATACTCCACTTTTACTTTCAAAATGTCCCGGTTAGGGGGTACTTTTACGAAAAATATTAACTAAATGCTGAGGATAATATACCTCTGATGCTTTCATTGGCATAAAGAATTTTAACCATAAAATATTTTACCAACCCTACATTTTACAGATAAGGAAACGACTAGGGAAGTGAGGTGAGGGGAACAGCCAAAGGTCACACATAAAGTTAATGTCAGGACCAAAATTAGAAGACAGTTTTCCCAATTCATGATCCAGTAGTCTTTCCACAATATCCTGATATTTCCTCAGCCTTGTGCGACATATTGCCCAGTTTCTTTTTGAGGAAATACAAATTTATCATCTTATTTAGCTTTATCAATTTGTTCATTTAGTCTAAACAGCAGCCAGGTGGCATAGTGAATAGAGCTATGGGTTTAGAATCAGAAAGACCCATCTTGAGTTCAAATCTGGCTTTGGACATTTATTAGCTGTATGACCCTGGGAAAGTTACTTAACCCTGTTTCCTTTAGTTCCTCATCTATAAAATTGGCTGGAGAATAAAATGGCAAACCACACCAGCCTCTTTGCGAAGAAAACTCCATGGTCATGACAACTGAAATGTCAGCAAATAGAATCTAATGCATGAAATAAAATTGTGTGACCATGGAGAAGTCATTTAACTTCTATCTCTTTCAATTTCCTCAACTATAGAATGGGAATAATAATAGCGCCTACCTCACAGAGTGGTTGAGAGAGTACAATGAATTGTAAAATTAATAACTTTGTAAACTTTGCAAATCTTAAAATGCTATTTGGGGGATGAAAAGAAAGAAAAAGGAGAGAGAAAAAAAACTTCTAACCTCCTTAGCTTCTGCATATCAAGTTAATAGCTATGTATTGTAGCCAAATGCAATGTGGGTATATGGAGAGCTATTCTGTAGTTACTTTCTTTCATATCTCTTGGATATTTATTTTTCCTATCCTGATTTTAAGGAGGAAATAAATAAATGTATGTATATAGAGAGGAAAGAGAGAGAGGAAGAGAATGGGAGTTGGAGTGGACTCTCCCCAAAGGTAGTTATAATAGTTACTAAAATCAAAATTTTGTTTTTAATAATAATAATAATGATACATTTGGCAGAAACTCAATATTGATCAACGTCTCATAACGTATACCAAGATAAAGTTAAAATAGGCACGACTTAGAAATAAAGGACAATGCCACAAGCAAATTAGAGGAGCATAGAATAATTCACCTGTCAGATTAAAGGATAAAGTAAGAATTTTTGACCAAAAAGAGAGAGTGTTACTAGATATAAAATGGATAATTTTTATTATATTAAATTTAAAAAATATTTTGCAGAAACAAAACTAATGCAGCCAAGATTGAAGGAAAGGAGAAAACTGGGGAGGGGGAGATTTTAGAGCAAGTTTCTCTGATACAGGCCTCATTTCTCAACTATATAGAGAAATAAGTCAAATTTATAAGAATAAGTCGTTCCTGAAATGACAAATGGTCAAAAGAAATGAACAGGTAGTTTTTAGAAGTAGAAATCAAAGTTATCTTTAATCATATGAGAAATCTTCTAAATTTCTTTTGATTAAAGAAATGTAAATTATACCATCCCATTCCTATCAGATTGATTAATATGGCAGAAAAGGAAAAACGATAAATGTTGAAGGGGATATGGAAGAATTGAAACACTAACGAACTCTTGGTAGAGTTGTGAACTGATCCAACCATTTGGGAGAGCACTTTGGAACTCTGTCCAAAGGAATATAAAACTATGTATACCCTTTGACCGAGCAATACCACCGTATCTGTATCCCAAAGGTATTAAATAAAAAGGAAAAGGTCCTATATGTACAAAAAATATTGCTAGGAGCTCTTTTTGTGGTGCCAAAGAATTGGAGATTTAAGAGATGCCCATCAACTGGGAAATGGCTAAGCGACTTGTGGTATATAATTGTGATGTACTACTATTGTGCTAAAAGAAATGATGAGCAGGATAGTTTTGGAAAACCTGGGAAGACTTACATGAACTCATGTAAAGTAAAGTGAACAGAATGAGGAGAACATTGTATACACTAACAACAATACCGTATGATGATCAGCTGTGAATGACAGCTGGTCTCAGCAATACAAAGATCCAAGACGATTCTAAAGAACTCATAATTAAAAATGCTATCCACCTCCAGAGAAAGAACCGATACAGTCTAAATACATATTGAAGCACGGTTTGTTTTTTTATTTTGCTTTCCTTGAGGTCTTTTTTTTTCTTTTCCTGTGTTCTCTTTTCCAACATGACTAATATGGAAATGTGTTTTGCAAGACTGCACATGTATAATGTATGTCAAAGTGCTTGCCTTCTCAAGGCAGGGGGGAGAAAAAGAACTCAAAACTTGAAATAATTAAAAAATGGTTAAAATTGTTTTTACATGTGATTAAGAAAAATAAAAACATTCTTTAAAATAATCATAACAACACACAAGTAAAAAGCCAGCAGCCTATATGATAAAACACTGTCCAAACCCGTTAAATACTGGTAGTTTGGGAACCTTGAGATGAGATTGGCAACAACAGAAAGCATAGCTTTGAAGATTATATTAGAGCAGTTAAGGGGCATGAATGTTGAAAGCAGAAGTGCCCAAAGAGGTATTAACAGTGAATAATTGTTCTAATGAAGCCGTTGGTGGCTCCTACCCTCAGAGGGTATAGAGACATAGAATGAGAGCATTTTAGAACTGGAAAGAACCAGGAAGATGGACTCTGGGTTCATCTTGCCAAGGACAGTTGGAAGCAATTTGTCTGCAATATTAACAATAATGATAGCTGACATTTGTAGATTACCTAATGGTTTAAAAATTGTTTTCCACATATGATCCCCTTTGATTCTCACAATAACCCTCCAGGTAGGTAGTACAAATCTGATCATCTCTGTTTAACAAATGAGGAAACATGACTATTGTAGCAGAGCCAGGATACTTCCTGTTGTATTAGTTTTGGAACTCCAAGCCTAATGTTATCACCACTAGTGACAATCCCTCCCCAAATTACCTCCCAAACTCCCTTATACCAACAACCTCTCATTCCTATTTTAGCATGAGAATACTTGGTAAAAAGTAAGGAGATTATGAGAGTAAATACAGTAAATGTTAGTTGATGATTTTAGAGGCATCTTCTGTAACCTCTTCTCCCTGTTGGCATATCAAAAACAGAAAAACTTTGGCTTCCCTGTTACCAAGAAGCTTTGTGAGATTACTCATACATTCTCAGTTTGGATCAATAACAACATTTTTTCTTCTGATCACTAAGGGAATCAGTGATCCTTATGAGCTATCTGAGCCTCAAAGAACACTTGATTTTTTTTTTTTTTACCAGTCAAACGTACTGCAGTGGAAAAAATGCTGAACTTGTAAAGAGAAGACATAGATTCAACAACTCACTCTACTATTTGTTGACTGTGTAACATTGGGCAAGTCACCACACCTTTCTTTGGTCTCATCTTTCTTACCTGTGAAATGAAAGTGTTGAATTAAACGATCTGTAAAGAATCTTATAGCTCACAATCTATTAATTCTATAATGATCGTCAGATATTTGGAAATTAATAGGAACTGATATTAATATTTGCAGTCAGTAAAAGTCCTATTGATCATCACATAGGATCCTGGTTTTATGTGAGTACAAAAAAATATTTTATGGTTTAGAAAAATACCATGAGAACTTATAGAAGGGGCCAGAAATATGAAGAAGATATACAATGTCTTATGCCCTATTTTCTTAATGTTAAGAGAAACTAGTCTGGAGTAAATTATTTAAGCAAACACATTAAAAGAAAAGAAGTGGAAGCAAATTCAAAGGCACCCTAATTACAGAAGAATTAAAATTACAAGCGAATGGTGGGGCAAAGACAAGATACATAGCAGGGATAAGCAGTCAATAGAATTCACATGTGAGTAATTGTCAACAACATACGTGGTAAACCAGTGGTGTCATATTGACTTAGAAAACCATAAATAAACATGATCTATCTTGTACTATGTTTTTCATTTACTTTGTCAAATAATTCCCGATTGCATTTTAATCTGGCTTGAGCCTCGAAGTGCAACTACAGGCTGTGAGTTTAACACTTTTACAGAAAGAACATTATCAAAAAGAGGCATTTTTGACAAATAAATGAAAATAGATAAGATTCTGCAGTAGAAAGAACTCAGGATGGATGAGTTCAAGCCCTGGTTATATACCACTTATTCTCTTATAGGATAATTCACCTAACTTGAATTTTCACCTTCCTCATCTGTAAACTAAGAATATTATTATTTATGTGACTCATCTCATGGTGTTATTTGACTGTCTTAGAGGAGGGCTCAATACCTGTACTCTCTTAATTCATGTTCAATTTTGGAAGAAGTTATTGAACAATTAACAAAAAAGGAAATTTACTTTGCCCTAATACAAAAAGAGACTGAGACATTTATCTTCAGCTTTGGTAAATGTGGCCTTTCTCTCCTCCTTATGCAAAGGTATCTGACCAATAAAAAAAATCAGGGCAGTGTATGGCTACTCCTATGGTCTCAGGGACTCATCAAGTTTGAGAGACCTAGAGTCTCTGTTACTGGGACTTTTTATGTCCTTACGTGCCCAAGAAGCTGGAGAAGTCTGGTTCATTCAGGTCCCAGGGACCACCTTGTCCTCTTTTAGGGAAAGCTAATCCCTAGCACAAGAAGGATGAAGTGGTCTAGGCTTACCCTATGTTGGAGGCAGGGGAGAAATGCTACTGGTCTATCCTAGATGATAAGTGTTTTATGAATGGGAAAGCAGTATGTAAATGTTAGCCATTATCATTACCAGATAAAGGGCTCAAGTGAGACATCAATAATTTAAGGATGCTAAAAGAAAGTAGCTGGTCCATTGGGTTGATACTCTACGGAATAGTCCTTTATTAGGATTCTTGAATAGGAATCACAGCATGAGAAGGGGAGGAAAAGGCTATGTTGGTAGAAGTATGCAAACAGAAAATAATGGATTATATCAAAGTACCAATTGGTTTCAATTCAGTAATCATTTAAGTGTCCATTTTGTTGATGTCAGTGGATAAACATTTATTAAGAGCCAACTGTGTTCCAGGCACTGTGCTAAGTTCTGGTTAACTACGTTACATGCATGGAACTATGTTAAAGGCAACACATCACGTTGGAATCTGGGGATAGAAAACCCTTGCCCCATAGTGTCTGTATCTTTTCTTCTAGTGGGAATATTACATTCATCTATATTGAGTTCTTTCAATAACAATGAAACAATGTGCTGCATGGAATGATCTCTACAGGGTCTCCACTGCGGCCATTCCTCAGGGATGAATTGCTAAATTGCTTTTGTGTTTGCAAATGACTTTGATGACTATCACAATTCTTCACTCATCTTACCTGCCCAGACTGAACTATATCACCTTACCTGGACAGGCTATCTCCAGGGCCTCTATTTATTCACCAGTATGTTAGGGGTGGGAGGCCATTGTTTCTCATAGTCCCTTGAGTTGGCATGAGCTCCTGACCTTTGTGCCAGATCCCAAAACAATCCAAATTGCAACCTGGATGCCATTCCACCCATTGTGGCCTACTCAAGCCATAGACCTAATTGTACCTAGGTAGGTTAACTGCACTTCAGAGAATTTGGGTAACAACAGAAAGCTGTGACCACTAGAAAGAATGCCTTTCCTCATCTGTCTCCATATCTTCATTCAACAAATGTAGAGCTATAGGGACTGAATGATGGCTACTCCCAACAAGGACTTTAGATCTGATTTGGCAAGTAATAGAAAGTCACTGAAACATTTGAAATATAAAGATTTCATGCAGTAATTCATTCAGTAAAAAATGGAAATATATTTGTCATTGAAATATGTGAAATATTGGAGCCACTCAAATATTTCAAATATGAGCAAAGGTGTATTTTAGAGAGATTCTTCAGGTATCAATATTTTTATGGAGTTAGAGGAGGAAGAGATTGAAAGTAAGAAAAGATGATTAGGGACAGGTGGCAATAGTCCAAGTGTCAGGTGATGAGAATGCCAGACTGAAGAGGTTGTTGACTACTCTTTGTGCCTTTGGGGTATGAAGTCTATCTTCTAATTTTTGTTCTTCTCATGCAAACTCTTTGATCATATTGCGATCTTCATCAAAAAATTTTCAAATATTTTACATTAATATTAAAATTAATATTGCACTACTGGAGAAGTTATTGGCCCTTTGCATTCTATTTCCCATGGTTATCAGTGACAAGCAAGAAATAAGAGTTGGAAAACTAAGATGGGAGGAAAATTTTTAAAAAAGGGAAAGACTGTGTGGTTTTTTTTCTACCAAAATATATGTTTAGTACTTGGTTCCCATCATTATGAGTTAATTAAAGGCCCCTAGCAAATATCCTATTCTGAACTCCAAGGTGCAGTATGTCTGATTTGAAAACATGAAATAGTGATTTTCTTTCCAGCCTTCAGTTGCATTTCCTGCTATTTTAAGACTACTCAGTTGTACCAATATACTTTGACAACCAATTATCTCAGCATGTCTTTGTAGTATATTTTAACTAGAGTGCGTTTTAAAAGGTCTGAATTACACAAACAAAGCCCTATTTTAATGGATCAGATGTGCATTTTGAATTGCCTGCACACTATTTATGTAATATCTATATATCTAACCTGATTTATGGTATTTAGGGAAGAGAAATGCCTCGCTGAATATAGAGATACAAATTTAAGCACCGCTATGTTGTACATTTTCTTTTCCATCTAAACTTTGTGTATTCTGTCAAGTGTACTTCCTCTTTAGAAAAGATGGGAGGGTGGGATCTGTCTTAAAACTCTGGTCGTGAATAAAGAATGAAATATGGCATATACTGCCACTGGGATGTTATAATCTGATTTATTAGGGCCAATTAACATCTACTTCATTTTATAGAAATCAGGTGCTACAGTTTTGCACATTTCAGAATGTGCCAGTGTGGCCTCTCTTTAGCAAAGTTGCCTTAAACTGGATATGGCCTGGTAGACTACACATTTTCTCAGTGAATGTGACTTTACATCTCTAGAAGCCTTCACATGGATGCTACCCTCCAGTCTGTTAGCTCCAATTCATTGTTTAAAAGCTGACTCCTGTGATTGATTCAGGCACAGTGCCATTGCTTAATTTACTTTGAGTTGATTTTTTTTCACCTTCCCTCTGAATTGGCTTCTCCAGAGGAGGAAAGTCAGACAGTAGTTACTGACTGCTTTGGAAAGGAAAGATAACTGAATACTTTGGAAGGCATTTTTCTAATTCCCCTATGCCAAGTGTAACATGACTGTATTGAATTTCTTTAGACTTTGATAATGAGAAGCAGACAATTCCATAGAAAATACAACCCAGAGATTTGCAATAATAAAAGATTTCTGAAATGCACATGGCTCTAAATGGGTACTGAGATTATGCGCCTTAGCAGGCTGGATCTTTTATTTTCATCATGGCTGAGTAGGCACTATGGCTGATTATAAGCTTGAGGAGGGGCAAAGGACCTGCCTTCTGATTATAAATGTTCATGTGTATAAAATTCTTGCATGTAATATACTGTCTCAAAGTTATTTGGATGGAGACTCAGGGGCCCTAGAAGTTGGAAAAAAATTGCCAATTCCTAACTCAAAGAATTCAGAAAGAATCATCACTCCCACCCCCACCCCCAGCATCATATGCCAGTCATTTACACACTGTTGGACTATAGAACATATAATATTTATTTATTCAGGTGGCTTTGGAGATTTAGTAATATTTGGAGACACACCAGTCTTTGGATTGCTTAATGAAATATATACTCAAAGGTATAACTGCTTCACTTGTTTTGTACAGAAGGTTTTCACCCGCACAGATTACTGTTGATATAAATGAACATTTGAAATTTTTTAAAAAAAGAAAATGAAAATAATAATCTTCAAGAAAAAGGAGGGTGTCTTAAGTATCTTATATCTAGTTTCTAAAGAGATGTTTACCAGCTCTCATTCCATCTATTCTTATGATTGAAAACACCTACTAATTTCTTATTCAGGAAAACTATAAACAAATCTCTCATTGTTCTATTGTGATCAAGGGTGTCAAGAACCAATTCATCTTATAAGAATAATCATTTTACAGATTTGCAAGGAGTATAATTTTGTTCATGATTATTAGTGCTGCTGTATATCACAGAGTCATCTAATTTTTTTTTCCATGAGTGAAAAATAAATATTTCATAGCTACGGCTTTTGAGGAACATTCTGCCTCTCAATCTCAAGGCAGTCTTCAACATGTATGCCAATCAGAAGTCTTTAGCAGATGTAAAATGCTTCTTGTCTACTTGTCTTTGAAAAATGTAAGGATCTCAAGACGCATCTGAAATATTCATCACATAGCTGGTACTCCTAGAAGGGTTAGAAATTACTGGGTACTTTAGCCACTACTTATCTGTTGGGACTTTTCTTACTTTCTTACCCTTGTCCCTAATGTTTTAAGTCCATATGTATCTGAGGCTTGTCACAGCACCTTGGGTTTGGAACACATCTTGGAAAGTAATTTAATCATTACTATGTGTTATTGCACACTTACAGCTGTTTCCATTTTGTTAGCTCAGCAAATTATTTTGCAGGAGACTAGAATCTTTGTTTCACACTCCATCTTCCTGAGAACATTAGATGAGATACTGAGAAGTCAATGTGCATCAAGTTTAGCCCTCTCATTTTGTTGATAAGGAGACTGAGGCAATAACTGGTGACATAAAGGAAGCTGAGTCATTGTCTGATTACCTGAGTTACTTAGGAACTCACAACTAGTAAGCATCAGAGGTAACATTCAAATCCAGATGTTCCTGAATCCAAACATTCATTTAACCACTAACCATGTTTCATATTAGAGGTTCTGAAATTTATTTTTCCCCACAAGGTTTTGTCTTAAAAGCTGATGAGTGAAGATTAGTAAGCAGGGAGTTCGGTGGTCTTGTTCCTTTTTATTTCAAGCCCATTTGGATCTGTGACCCATGAGGAAAGGCTTGGCTTGCTATTCTGATGAATGCCAGTATCTTTGTTATTGATTGCTTTTTTCCAGTTTTTGTGAAAGCTAGCAAATTTTATGTGAATGTTTCTGCCTTTTTTTCTTGGAAAGGCTTGCTATTTGATAAGGTAATGAAAATGACATATTTCATATTTGGGCTTTTTTTGGAGAATGTTCAGTTCTTAGTTGATCCTTAGAAGTAGTTGGGGCAAATGGTAAATAATTCTATAGCAAAATGAACAAAGAACATTGCACAACATAAGGAAAAATGTAAACTTACATCAGCTGTCTAGAAAAGACAGACGCAAGGAACTCACAAACCCAGCGGAAGCAGTACTTTTCATTGCTATGCTTTTTAGAAAAGGATAGACATAGGAAACTAGTGCATGTATATATTAGATTAAATTTACCAGTATCATACACACATACATACATACATACATACAGTATCAAACAGTGGTTGTTTTATTGACCTATGACAAATAAATTATGTAAATTGTTTTTAAAGATACTAATAAAACAGTAAAAGTAATAGCTAACATTTATATAGTGTTCTAAGGTTTTCAAAGCACTTCATGTGTTTTACTCTCATAGAAACCCTGAGACTTAGATGCTATTATTACCCCCATTTCAAAGATAGGGAAACTTAGGCAAACAGAGGTTAAATGACTTGTCCAGGGTCACACACAGGGTCAATGTCCAAAGCAGGATTTGAACTCAGGTCTCCCTGACTCCAAGTCCAGCACTCTGTCCACTTTGCCACCTAGCTACCTAGATGAATTTACCTAATACCACTCTGGGGAGTCAGGTGGACATCATCTTACCTAATATATTTGCAAACACCATAGAAGTTTAGCATTTGGAACTCGAGAGACAACCGTCCTATCATGCTCAACATTAATATGACCTTATTAGAGCAACTTGGCAAAAAAGAGCATAGACCTAAAGCTGGAAGATACCTCAGAAGCCAACTAATGCAACCCCCTCATTTTACAGATAAAGAAACTGAGGCTTAGGGAAGTTAAGTAATTTACCCAAGGTCACACAGGTACGCAATGGTATGCAAACTCAGATCATTAACCCCCCCCAAAAAAAATCCTTTTCAGTTCATCAAATTGGCATCTATTTCACTTGAATTTCTAAATACATCCTCCCCATTCCCTCCTCAATTTATGCTTCTTTCAATGGCTGCTCATATCTTCAAGAACCTAAGTGTCAGCCAGCAGCAAATATACTCCAGGCTCCTCCACAGAGCTAGGCTGCTATGAAAATTGAGTTAGAGAGGAATAAAAGTACAGTGCTGAGTATATCATATTTCTTTCAGATTTCTTTTTCTTCATAATTTCCATTAGGCCCTGTGGTGCTGTGGGGTGTAAGGGATTTCTAACCTAATATTGCTACGCTTTTTGTTTTTGTTTTTTCCCATTTGTATAAGGCCCAGGCTCAGCGACTGGTTCCCCCTTCAGGTTAAAACTACTACCTCTACTTAACAGAAGTCCCTAAATGCTAGATCCCCTAAGGACAGAAATATTACACAAGATTTTATAATTTAATACTAGTCCTTCACCCACTGTAAGACAACGGGGTACTCTCTTTAATGTTCTTCTGCCTATGTCAATTCAATTCAACAAGGATTTTTATAAAGTGCTTCCTATGTGGAAGGCACATTGAATATAAGCTTCTCAAAGGAAGGTGTTTCATTTTTATATCCCCCCAAAATGGCAGAGAGTCTGCCACAAAGGAGACCCTTATTAAATATGTGTAGATTGAACTAAATGTGATGTTCTAAGTACTGCAGACAAAAAGATGAAAAAGTTTGAAAATTCTTCTTCTTGGTCTTGACCAAAGGCAATCTGATAAAGGCCCCTTCTCAGACTGTTCTTTTTTTTCTACATGAAGGAAAATACAAAGATTGTGAAGGAAAAACAATGACATTGAAATACAGTTATCAAAATGTTAAAATTTTCTTAAAGTTCATGAATCCTTGTCTGATGGCTTTGATGTGAATACAGTTTTAACTCTACAGATGGCTAAATTTTCCTCCACAGCTGCCTAAAATCTCTTTCTTGAGCTGTCAATTGATATATAGCCATAAAACTATAGGAAAGGACTTTCTTTATACAGCCATGATTGTTCAATTATCTTGGGTCATTTCATCTTCAACCCACTGGCCATGTCATTGAAAAACCTATCATACTTCTCCCTTCTCTTCCCAAAGTCCCAATGAGAAAAAAACTAATACCTCCAAACTGAACCCTCAAACCACTTCTCTTCTAATTTTCACCTTGTGCCCTGGCCCAAAGGAGTGTGGCAGAAGTTATCACCACCTTCTGGACTCATATCTCATTCCAATTGGTTCTCTGAGGTAGATTCTACCTAGCCAGATTTTTAATCTATTTAAACCCTTGATAAAAACATCACCTTGTATTAAATCAAGAGGGCCCCAGGACATCAGGAAAAGGTCAAGTTTCTCCTTGCCTCTTCCATTATTTCCTTACTCCATGTTCCTTGTACTCAAATTAACACTAATTCTCCTCCTCTGTTCCAGTTTACTGTGAGTAGCTGACCTTAGCAAATAAACATAGCTAAAGTCATTCAAAAAGACAATGTTTCTCTATGGCTGTCATCTAGAGATAATGTCTTTTTCCCATTTCAAAATCATGGGTCATTCATCATACTTTGGCTTCCTTACCCTCCCATGAAGGTATCTTCCCCCAAACTACACATTGTATCCCTGTAAACCAGTAGCAGCTAGGTGTTGCAGTGGATTGAGCGTTAGACCTGGAATCAGAAAGTCCTGAATTCAAATGTATCCTTGGACTCTTACTAGCTTTGTGACTCAGTGCAAGTCACTTAACATCCATTTGCCTCAGTTTCCCTATGGGATAATAATAGTAATTTGTTCTGAGGTTCGAATGAAACAGCATTTGTAAAGGGCTTGCCACAGTAGTTGGTATGTGGTAAGAAGTATATTAACTCTGGACCATCAGAATATAATATTAACACAACTACTTAAAATTCTTTTGAGTTTCTGCAGCTATTATGACTGTTCTTAATAAAATTATGTTACTACCCTGTTCAAAGTGCCATAAAAATTTCTAAAAGATAAGGATATCAGAGATTTCTGAAAAACTAGAACAAGATATCATGGGTAATCAGTGTATCAAAATATCAATATCTACCATCTCCCAATATTTGGCAGGGTTATTTCATCATGGTTCCACTGCCTCATTACCTTGGATATTTTAAATATATATATATACATATATATACACACACAAAATTCAATAAATATTATTTTATTGGCTCAGATACTTTGTCCACTATGGTGGGGGACAGGGCTGGGGGAAATTTAAGGGGAAAGGGAACATGAATGGGAATGTAACTAACCTAAAAAGAATACAAAGGAAAGCAACATAGACCAAGAAAATGTAGTTATTGAGCACAATGAAAATAAGCACTTGAAGAAATAGTTCTTGTATATTAGAAAACATCTCAGCTTGTATTTTTTGAGGGATATAGGGCAGACCATGAATTCTTAACCTGGAGTCCATGAATTCCTTTGTAAACCTATTTTAATAATATTGTTTCAATATTATTGATTTCCTTTATATAATCTTTTGGATTTTATATTATGCTTTTAACATTATAATTGGGAGAAGGGGTTCATTGGCTTCTCCTGAATGCCAAAAGGGTGTGTGATACAAGTTAAATAGCCCCTGGGTTTCATGGAGTCAGGGGTTTTATCATTAATGTCCTCCTACCTTAAATAAACAACCACTCCCCTATCTAATTCTGTGACACAACCTTAATATTACTATCATCTGTTGAAATGTTGACCCCAAGAAAGAGGTGTAGGGAAAATTAACCCTTCTACTGGAGATATAATGTTCACAAAAAACAAAGGTGAATAAGGTCATTTTCTTCAAAGGTGTTTATTCATTGTCTGATTCCTTGTCTTCCTAACCGAGCATTCCCATTTCTTCAAAGAACTGTAAGAAATGCATTTTTAAGGCAATCACAATGATTCTCTTACTTTCATGAAGATTTATTAATACAGACTACTAAATAAAAACGTCAAAGAAACAGTAAGTATCATCGACAAAAATGTAAAAAAGCAGTGCATTTGTTTGAGGGGAAATAGGCAAAGTGATTTACATTCTGAGTAGGAAATGAATTTCAAGTAATATTGTGAAGGAAAAAAAACTACAGGAAAAAATACTAATGGTTCTCATGATACCTGGATAAAAAGGCAAAAACTAGAGAATATTAAATTCTTCACCAGTGTACAAATAAGTTGAGATTGGGACAAAATTGGAAATTCATTCAATTACATTAAAAAGAACATAAGCTCCTGGAAGTCATGGACTGTCTTCTTGTTTTTGTATCCCCAGAACACAGTCCTGACACTTTTTTTTGGTCTTGTTCTTTGATTTTATCAGTACAGAGAACTCCCAAAGGAGGAAATTTCTTCCACTAATGCAGATTAACAATTTTTCTGCAACTTTGAGCAAGTTGCTTGGAGTACTGGGAGGTTGAATGACTTGCCTATGATCTCATAACCAGTGCGTGTCAGAAGGATAGCTTGCTAGAACTCACATTGTGATGTGTCACGCTCTGCTTATCTGTCTACCAAATCCCTCTGTTTGGAATATACACTAAAGTAGGTACTTATTAAATACTTGTCAAAAGAAGGAAAGAAGGAATTAGATTAAGTTTGCCCCACCTAGACTAGTACAATAGCCTCATTTCAAGTTTTGCCACGTCTACCTCCTTCTCCTTCTTAGAGCTCCCAGAATAATTTTTCTTAGTCATAGATCTGGTCATGCGGCTGCATTGTTAGAAAAATCTTTATTTAGTTCCAACTGTGTATCAAGTAAACAAGGCAGTGACAGAACCATGATCCTTCCTCAGGTCTTCTGACTCCACATTCAGTGTTCCTTCTCTTCTTTTTCATTCATTGCCTCTCAATCAAACTCTCTTGTCACAAGTTCAGCACATTAACTCTTTAGGGTTGATAGTGTCAACTAATGTACTAAAGACTAGAGGCCAAAACCATGTGATATATATGCATTAAACAGTGGTTCACAGAAAATGGTAGCTAAGTGGTACAGTAGATGGATCACCAGGCCTGGAGCCAAGAAGGCTCATCTTCCTGAGTTCAGATCTCACCTCAGACACTTACTAGCTGTGTGACCTTGAGCAAGTCACTTAGCCATATTTGCCTCAGTTTCCTCATCTGTGAAATTGTAAGGTTAATGAGATATAAGCTCTTCCCCCACCCATTAACAGAATTCACATGGAGCCTTGGTGCAAAGCCATTGGACTCTGGTCCACAGGCATTTCCACAGCTTTCCAATTAAGTACTGATTTCCATGCTTCTTGGCACTAAGTCAATCAAATGCCAAGTCTTTTATTGAAACAGTATATATTGGACTGCTTGGAGGGAAATATGTGGTTGGAGAGAGACTCAGGCAGAGATAGAAACAGGCAGAGGGAAGAACTTGCCTGGCGGACCTTGCTCACAGGGAAGCTTGATGGAAAGAAATGTTAGTGCTCCCTGGATTGGTGATGAATTCCTTACTAAATCTTCTCTGCTGGTATTCAAATAGGGATGTCTCAAATATTTTGATTTTGTCTTGAAGGAAGAGAGTTTGTTATATTTTGTGAACCAACCATGGAGATAATGCATGTATATTTATAGAAACTTCTATGGATATCACATTGGCATTACAAAAATGAGCTAGAGAAGGAAAGGAAATGACAAATCACTCCAGTATCTTTGCCAAGAAAACCCAAATGGGGTCATGAAGAGTCGGGATACAATTGAAAAGATTGAACAACACACAAAACAATGCCTCCATGTCATTTCCCTAATAGACTAAGAATTATCATGGTAAGCGGAAAAGATAGTCCCATAGCAAGGGTGGTGAGGATGGGTATGAAATTCTGAACCACTCTGGGGCCTTGACAACACAGGATTTTCCTATCACAAGACTTACCCCAGGTACAAAATAATAATAACAAAAATTAAGAGCATTCCCACAAATCAGTTGGAAATCACAATTCATAATTTTATCTTAGTCCTGATTTGATTTTCCTGTGTAACATTCAAGTCCTGCTAGAAACCTTTTGCAACCATTTATTAACATCTGAATGTAGCATGGAGCTAAGCAAAGTGTTTAGAGAGTTCACCAAAGCAACAAGAATAAGGTAACAGCAATCTACTAGGAATGATTTAATATTGGTATGGGCTTGGAACAGATGTGTTTATTCTCTTCAGTGGATAGTGGTAAGTATTCACTGTTCTTAAAAGCATAGGAAAAAAATCTCTCCTAAAGCCTTTATGTTTTTTTTTTCCTCTCAGGGAAGACAAGGGCAAGTGCTTGCATGGCTATTTTTCCCTTTTTGAGAAACTTTTTATAGCACCGAAGGAAACAAGGGGGTTAGAAAAAAAATAAAATGTATTATTTAACATTGGCCATGGGTGCTTTAAGTTTTCTTTAAGGGAGAGAATTCTAATTGACCGTGAATGTCCTTTGCATTTGATCATAGACACTTTAATAGTTCAATCTTTCAAATGCCTATACAGAGGATGACAAAAATAGGGAGTCGTAGCGTTGTGCAAAAGCGTTTCTTTCATTGGTAAAATGTCAGTGCCTATAATCAGTGACTCACTAAGCTTTTTAGCACTAACAGAAATAAATGTTTCGCATCGTTTAGTTTTGTTTTTTTTTTTTTATCAGCATAGCTATTTTGATCATGGACCACTTGGATGTTTTCTCCCAAATCTTCAGTTTCCATTGGTCCACAAGTGACGGGATTTGTACAGTTTTAGAGATCTGTTCACTAGTGGCCCCAAGGAGAGGAGAAAATGAATTTCCATGACATGTTTGAAGAGATTAGAAACTATGGGTGTACAGCATTGTCACTGTGGTGTATTTGTTGATAAGGTGGCTGAATAATATTGTCTCTGCAGTTTCCATCTCTCTACACTTCTCTTTTCTCTCTGTCTCTGTCTGCTCTGTCTCTGTTTTACTCTGTGTCTCTCATTCAACTCCTTTGACTAATCGTCTTCCACTTCCTGTTTCTTTTCCTGTATTACTCAATGACTAGCAAATTATGTAAATGATGCAAAATATGTTCAACACTCATTGCCCATTTTCTCATCCCTTTCCTCTTCAACCTACCCTATTTGTGTCCCATTCCACTGACATTCATGCATTTCATTGTGCCCTCTGGCATTACTCTTCCATACTGAATAAAGTTCCCTTTGTCTGGACTTTTTTCTTTCACACTCTCTACATCTGTTAATCCTCACTGAGACTTGACATCCCTAGTCCCCTCTATAACAGTGGTTTTATTTTCTCTCACACATAAAATATCAACATATGACTTGTATCTTCTCACTGGTAGTTTCAGACTCGCCCTCTATCACCATCACTCAGCAAACTCTCCTCTTTTAAAATCTACTCAATCAAAATTTTCTCTATAATTTACATCGTGTTGCTTGTTGTATACCAGTCCCCAAGTAATTTTTTCCATTTTTTTCAAGGAATTCAGCACTAAGCTCATTATCTTCCTCTCCTTCACAATTCCTGCCTTCATCCTAGGGGCCTTTGGTGTTCACAGTGATATTCCCTCAAGCTCTCTTATCTCCCAATTCCTCAGCCTGAGGATTTATTCCTTCACTTCACTTCCATCACATGTAGGGATTAAAGAGATATACTACACTTTACCATTATCCACAAGTGTTCCAGATTCTTAATTAGAGGATTAGATGATTCTCTATCCAATGATAACCTCCCTACTTTCCATTTCCCCCTATGTCTCACCCCTTATAAACTTATTCTTTATTTACAGAGCTTCCACCTCTCAGTATTATCTCTTTTCTGATTTCACATCCCTCCCTTTAGAATATCAAGTAAACAGTCAGGTCACTGAACTCTGTTGTTGTCTGCTCTTGAATCTTTATCTTATCCCTTTGGCATAAGAACAGTAATCTCTTTCCAAAGTATTAATCTCCCCTGCTCCCATTCACAGACTGTTAAATGGAGCTGGAGGAACTAACACAACTGTGGTTATTGGTTGTATTATGAATTCATGTTCCCCTTCTTCAAATGGGCTCTACCCTCAGCAAGGCAGTCAGTCCATTTACTGCCCCTCAAATGATTACCTGTGTTGTCCCATGGAAGCTATTCAAATCCTTTTCTTCCATCCTCAAGACTCCTATACTTCCTCCTTTGCTTTTCTTTACCTTTCAGCTGATGTCATTATTTCTTATTTCATGAGAAAATTAAGGCCATTTGACATGAGCTCTTTCTCATCCCATTCTTTTCATCTAAGAATTTTTTTGCATAATCCTCTTCTCCTTTCCCCAAGTTTGTGACAATGAGGTCATGCAGAGAAGTAAAACCTTCTACCTATACACCCTTGATCCTATCTTGTCCCATCTTCTCTAGAAATTTACAGTTTCTTGTCTCTCTCAAAGCTTTATTTTCTTCCTCTCTACTGTTTCCTTCTCTCTTGTCTTCAGATATGCTAAGGTGATTATAATAAAAAAAATCTTTGTTCACAAGGAGATTACATTCTAATGGCACGTAAAAATACTTTTTGGTTTATTGATTGATTAGGTAAGGAAGGGTGTAGTAAAGTTGTAGTAAAAATAAAAGATATCAATAAAAGTTTTTTTAAAAAAAATATAATCAGTTATTTTTCCAAGTCCATTATTATCCTTTTTTATGTTATTTTTTTATTTTTAATGTTCTACAATCACTACCATAAAACATAGATTTTGCCATTATTATCCTTAAAAGAAACCTTCCAAATAAATATTTGATGGAGCATATAATAATAGCTTTTATTTTATAGTGTTATATCACTTACACAGAACATCTCATCTGACCTCACAACAACAGTGCAAGGTAAATGCTTATGCAGCATAGGTAGGTGGTATAAGTAGTAATGTCTCCATTGCACAGATGAAAAAGCTAAGGTTTTTTTAAAGAGACAGTAATTCATTTTCCTGGGTTTAAATGGCTAGTAGTTGGCAGAATTTGTATAGAACCCAAGTCATCTGACTTTTTATCTAGTATTTCCCACTGTCATACTGCCTTAAAAATATAGATATAGGAATCTAAACACCAGTTTAACGTTATTTTGAATTATTATTTTGGGTAAATTTTCATCATTATCATATCTAGTATATGGATCAATCTAGGATATATATATGTACATATATATGTATGTATCTGTGAGTATATGTTTACTATATATATTTATTCATTTTCCTCAATCATGAAGATATCTTAGTTATTCTCTAAACATTTCCAAGGAATATTCCATTACTCAAAGCTGAAAAGATTTTTGGGGGTAATGTTAACATTAAATGATTATCTTAATTTACTTGATATTTGAAAACCATAATCTTGATTGAATGACTAAACTCAATAGCACCCTTAAGTAATTATTCTCTGTACTTTATCATACTATTTCTATCTTGTGATATTTTCAAGAAATGTAGGTCATATCTACATGATGTAACTGAATCAGCTAAGTCCCCATTATTGATACAAAGGATACATTGTGATATAGTTCAAAGAGCTCTGCAGAAGAGTTAGAAGACCTTTTTTTTCTATTCCTGGTCCTTCCCCTATGAAACTATGTGTCCTTATACCTCAGATGTTTACTAGGTATATCCCCCACTACAAGTCACTCAACACATCCATACTGCCTCATTTTCCTCATCTATAAAATGAGAGAGTTGGACTCACTTACTTATAAGAACTTTACCATTTCTGTATATATGGGTCTGATTCCTAAGTCATCAACAAGTATTTATTAAGTGCTTCCAATGAGCAAGATACTATTTGAAGCACAGGGGATACAAGGATGACCCTAAAGCAGCTTCCAGTCTAATGGGAGAGAAATCATATAAACATTTAGTTTATGTAGACAAGACATAAACAACAAGATATATACAGAGTAGACAGCAGACACTCTCAGAAGAGAAGACATTAATATTTCGGGGAACTTGAATCTTTAAAATAGATCACTGCTCCATTTCACAATACTCTAGTATATTATTCTCTTGAATAAGTAAACAAATGAATACTTGAATGAAATTTCTGAATAAATAAACTGCATAGCAGTAAACTGTCTTGCATTGAGATTAATCATTAAGATGTTCTAAATAACCAAACTCATTGGGACATAGTCCAGTTATTTTAGTTGTAGAAATCTAGCCAAAATTTGGATACCTTTGTAATATCATTACACTTAATAGAATTTCATTATTTTAAAGGCTTAAGTGGTACTAACATGGTGTGTGTGTGTGTGTGTGTGTGTGTGTGTGTGTGTGTGTGTGTATAAAAGAATATATAATTTGTAGCTTTGGGAGATTTTTTTCCCCTATTTATGCATGAAGCATATACATGAACACTTAAAATGCTAAATACTTTGTCATGTCACTGAATTAGTCATCATCGAATTTATATACCTGCTGATTTTACTTATTTTCGTAAATGGAAGTAGATTATGGAACTCTGGTCAGCTAATGATAGTAAAAGCTGTAATTATTTAAGTAAATACTTCATGTGTATCCTCGATTATAAGTAATAGAGGTTAAGATTATTACTATACTGAGTGTAGGTTAAAATATAGGGGAAAATAGATCATATTATATTAATCTGGAATTCATATCATCTATATTTTGGAAACAGTTTTATTTTTCTTCCTGAATAGGAAAGGTAATCTGTTAATAATATTTTTTCAAGTGATTTATTAGCATTAATATTATATAAAAATATTATAATATAGGATAATCTCAAATCAAGTTGTTTTTGCATGAATATCAAAAACCTATATTGTCATCAGCATGAAAGATATGATGAGAAACAAGTCTACAGCTTAGTAGGCAATTAAGTCCTAGGCTCAGAGAGAATAGGTGATTTGCAAAAGGTTACACAGCTAGTAAATGTCAGGGCCATGTTTGAACCGAGAATTTCCTCATTCGACGTCAAGAATTCTATATTCTGCTATGTTGCCCTTAAAAATTAAATATAACACAGGTCAAATTTTTTGTCAGAAATCACAATAACTATATACAATAAAATGCTGACATAAAATGATTACTTTGTTACAAAAGTAATCATGTCCCTGACCCTAGGGCTAAAAAGAGAGAAAAGTATAATTTTATAGCTTAGTGGTCCGCTGGAAGTCATAAAATCCAACAACCTTATTTTTATAGTTAAAAAAATATTTTCTAGAAACATCAGGTGACTTGTTCAATAGTATACAGGTAGTTAACTGTAAGAACAGAACTAGAACAGAGCTCTCTTTTGTTAATCAACAGAAGATTCATTATAAGTAAATAATAAATACCTAGAATTTCTGTTTTACAGAGTATGGATCTAAAGCTCAGGGAAGTCATCTACCTTGCCTAAAAGTCTCATAACCGATTTAAATATTGATTGTGTAAGCTGTAATTTTATGAAAAAGGATGTGTATTTTTCATCATCATCATCATCATCATCATCATCATCATCATCATCATCATCATCATCATCGCTAGTTCTTATAGAAGCAGGTCAGTGTGCTGTGGGTATAACATATCATTGTTATTCATGTAGAATAGATTCTAGAGGGACCGTCCAAGAAAGGAATATATTTGTTTCCATATTGCATATAGAGATCAAGGAAGTAGAGGGATCCCAAAGGCAAGTTACTTGAGATGATTCAAATATGACTTGTTACTCTTTCCCTCTCTCTGTCTTTTTCTGTGTATATGTCTCTCTCTCTCTCTCTCTCTCTCTCTCTCTCTCTCTCTCTCTCTCTCTCTCTCTCTCTCTCTCTCTCTCTCTCTTCCTCCTCATTTGAAAAGCTTTAAGTATGCAGATCTCCTCTACCCTTATTTAGTTTCATAAACTTCAAATAATATTTATTTTTCAATTTTACAAAATGAGACACCCTATCTGCCCTAGTTTCTCGATGGCACTTGTTTAGCGTCCTTTGTCACCTGCCCTTTCTCTATTAAACTTATTCTTGAAAGGCTAAATCAAAATAGTCATGTCTACATCAAAATCTCATTTTGTGGATTATCTAAGCCTAAGATTACAAATGCAAACCTTTGAGTTATTGAGCAGCAGCTGTGGAAAGTTTTTACAGTTTGAAAATTGACAAGAGGGATAGATAGCTGAAGACAGTGATTATGTTGAATTCTAAGAAGCATACTAATATTTTTGAATTGTAGATGTTTAACCTTTCAAATGTCATCTTTCTGTAAGCTTGTAGCAAGATTGCTTCTGTAATTATTAAACCTTAAAGCTGCATCAAAACTTTTAGGACAGTGTATTTTATTTGTATTCTGTATGTATATGTGTTTGTGTTCTGTATATATTTACATATGCACATAATTCTCTCAGGTAGAATTTAAGCCCCTTGAGTTCATTGAGTTTTTTTTTTGTTGTTGTTGTAGTCCTAGGATCTAGCACTGGGCTTGCCACATAAACGTTCCTTAATAAATTCTTTTTAACTGATTGATTGATCCAGACACGTCACTTATGAATATAATGCATTCGTAATTCTAAATTGCACTCAGTATCACCTCCAAAGTTGTCCTACACTTGAAATTTTAAGTGGCAATCAGAGAAAGATAAAGAAGAGGTAGAATGAGAAGAATCAGAATAACTCCCTATGCTATGGAAGTCAAGGGAGAAGAGGGTTTTAAGGAAGAGGAATAGATCACTACTTTCACTTGTTACAGAGGAGGCAAAGAAGGAATCCGAGGCAATGAGATCACAATGGCCATTTGAGAAGGTACTTTTGTTATCAGGGTGGCAGAGAAATACAGTTTACAAAGAAAAAATTAGAAATAAGGAAAAGGCAATAGATGTCCCATTCTGTAATTAAGGAAAGTTGAAAGATAGGATGGTAAACTAGGACATAGCCTAGTTATTGAAAGTTATGGAACATGAAAATATATTTCCATGTGGAGAAGGGGGTATGGAGCCCTTAGAGAGAACAAAGTTTAATATGGATGAGAGATAAGGAATGAAAATAGTTGGAACAAGAATTGAGAGTGAGTGAGAAAGGGTAGAATCAGAAGTTTAAGGATTAGGCTTGAGGAAGAGGAAGGATGTATGCTCATCAGAGACGAAAGTACAGATATAGAAGTAGACCAAGGTAACAATTTCTAAGATAGATAGAAAAAAAAGTCAGGGAGCTCACATTGGGTGGGGTTTACTTTGCTAACATAGGTGGTAATATAGTAGCTGAGAATAAAAGTTTCAAAGGACAATGTAGAGGGTATGAATGGAAAGGAAGCAGTCACAGTCACTGTGCCAGCTGCAACAAAGAGACAGAAATTCAAAATAAAAATGAAGGAGCAGCAGGGGCCCAGATAAAGTCCCACACTGTATTTTTAGACTTTCCAATCATAACTGCTTTGTGACTTTTTCTAGGGCCCCTGGAGTTGGAGTAGAAAAAGGATATTTTTATGTATTACCAAGGGGCTGTTGTGGTTATTCATTCAGTTCTATCCAATTCTATGTGACTCCATGGACTTTGTCCATGACATTTTGTTGGCAAAGATACTATAATGGTTTGCCATTTCCTTCTCCAGTTCATTTTATGGATGAAAAAAAATGGGGTAAACAGGGTTAAGTGACTTGCCCAGAGTCACACAGCTAGTAAGTGTCTGATGCTAGTTTTGAACTCAGATCTTTCTGACTTTGGACTACTCTATCCACTGCACCACCAAGTTGTCCCTACCAAGGGGTAGACATCCTTAATAAAATGAAAGTGGTAGAAAGTGAAAATAACAATAAAGCTAAAAAAGTGACAGGAAAGTGGTGAGAATATCATTAAAATAGCTAACCGTAAGGTTCATATTTGATAAAACTGCTTGTGAAGTCAAACTAGGGATGATAGATTCAGATGTTCCTCACCCTGTTCACTTCCCATGACCCACTCCTACATCCCACCTCAGTCACACACTACAGTGGTTACATCCTTGATCTTGCCATCGCCTCGAAAGGTACCATCTCTGTGTTCAAGAATTCTAAAATCTCCCTGTACGATCATAAACTACTGGCTTTCATTCACCCTTCTGTCTTCCCTTACAAAACTCTCCTTTTCAGCCACACCACAACCTTCAATTTTCTTTTCCAGATCACCTCTCCTACACTAATTATTCTTTTCTCTTTTCCCCATCTTGAGCCTTTGGTGACTCAATTCAAGTCTACCCTGTCTTCTTCTCCTGAATCCTTAGTCTCCTTATCATTTCACTGATTATGTCCCCCAAGCTTCAGCCTTGGATCACCCCCATCAGAAAAATCTGCCTTTTCCTTTGAGTTTACTGGCTAGATTTCTTACTCAAAGACCACGTCTTAAGTCCAATTCACTCTGAAGCTCATAGATTGGACAAGAGGTCCCTGCCCTAGCACAGAATGAATGTAAACACTAAATAGTACACTAAATAGTATTTGTTTTGTCCAGGAACCCTCAAGGTCTTCCCCTCACAGTTTGATTCTTTTTTTTTTTTTTTTTTATCAAAGGGGCCATCCCTTGAATAACTACTTAAAGAGGTCTATTCACTGAATGAGCATTTCTGAAAAGACCTTACCCTAAAATGACCGAGGTCCCCCATTGCATCCTGGGCCATCTACAGTCATCCTGATGAACATCTGGCCACTAGACCCAGATGGCTCTGTAAGAGAAAGTGAGGCTGGTGACCTTGCACAATCCTCCCTCCCTCAAATCTAAGTCAACTGCAAGTCACATCATCATCTCCCTGATGTCATGGTCCTCTTCGAGAACAAAGGACAAACCCCACAACTCCCTCTATTCCTGCCTGTACTCCTACACACATACTGCTGAATGAAGACAGAGAAAATCATGCAACTGTCATTGCACCCTCACTGATGCTGGGCAATGCTACTAAACCTCCCTTATCAACTCACTGTCCTGCTTTCCCCATTGGCTCTTCCAAACCTTTTCATCTTTCTTCAAACCTCCCATGACTCCCTCTCCCCTCACCCTCTTAACTGAGAACCTTGCTTCATATTTTACAAGAAAAACTGAGGCTATTCCCCATGAACTCCCTCTTCTCCTTTCTTCCTCATCTCCTATCATTCAGGTGCCTTCTTCCATTATCTCCTCCTTCATCCCTGTGCCACATAATGAAGTGGCCTTACTCCTTACCAAGACTAACCCCTCTACTTGTTCAAGTGATGATTCTAATTCCAACTCATCTCCTCCAACAGATGTCATTTCCACACTATCACTTATTTTCTATCTCTCCCTGTCTACTAGTTCATTTTTCTTCTGCCTACAAACATGTCTATGGCTCCTACATGCTGAAAGAAACATTCACTTCGTTCTTCCATCCTTGCTCTCTCTCTCTCTCTTCCTCTCTCTCTCTCTCTTCCTCTCTCTCTCTCTCCCTATATATATATATATATATATATATGTGTGTGTATATATATATGTATATATATATATACACATATATACATTTATTTATATATATATATATATTTATATATACACACATGTGTATATGTATATATGTATATATGTACATATGCTATATATACCTATATATGTACATATATATGTAGACACAGAGATAGATAGATAGATATATGCTATATGTCTTCTACCCTTTGTAGCTAAACTCTTAGAAAAGGCAATTTATAGGTATCTCCACTTTCTCTCCTCTCACTGCCTTCTGAAACCTCTTAAAATTTGACTTACAATCTCATCATTTCAATGAAACTATTCTTGCCAATATTACTAACAATCTCTTATTTGCCAAATCCAATGGCCTTTTCTCTGTCCTCATTCTTCTGGACCTCTCTGTAGTGTCTGACACTCTACATCACTCTCTCCTCCTTGATACTCTCTTATCTTTAGGTTTCAGGACACTACTGTCTCCTGGTTCTCCACCTATTTATTTTTTATTTATTTATCTTATTTATTTTATATATATATATATATATATATATATATCCTATTTATTATAATTATATATTGTATATGATAGTATATATATATTTATATAAAATTTGTTCTATTCATTATTATATATGTCTACCTCTGTATTTATTTATTTATCCTATTTATTATTTATTTATTATTATCTCCTTTGCTGTATCCTCTTCCAGGTCATGCCCTCTAACCATAGGAGATCCTTAGGGTTGTACACTGAGTCCTCTTATCTTCTCTCTGTAACCTGTTCACTTGATGATCTCATCAGTTCCCATAGATTTAATTGCAATCTCTTTGCTGATGATTCTCAAGTCTACCTATTCTGCCCCAAATTACTTGGTCACCTCCAATACTATAGCACCTATTGCAATAGCCTACAGGTGGGTCTGCCTACCTGAAGTCTCTCCCCATTATATTTTATCCTCCCTTGGGCTACTAAAGTCATTTTTCTAAAGTGTGGATCCAAACATATCACCTCCCCCACCCCTCCCTACTTAATAAATTCCAGCAACCCCTTATTGCTTCCAGGATCAAATACAAAATCCTCCCTTTGATATTCAAAGCCTTTCATGATCTGGCCTCCTCTTACCTTTTCAGTCTTCTTACACCTCCCTCCCTGATCCATACTCTTTGATGGAATGACATGAACAAGACCCTTCATCTCTCAATTCTAGGCATTTTCTCTGGACGTCCCCATGCCTGGAATGCTCTCCCTCCTCTGTTCCACCTACTGACCTCTCTAGCTTCCTTTAAGTCCCAGCTACAATCTCTTCTGAAAGTCTTCCCCAATCCCTCTTAACTCCAGTGTCTTACCTCTGTTATTTCCTTCCTGTTTATCCCATCTATAGCTTGCTTTGTAAATATTTCTTTGCATGTTGTATTGCCTATCAGATTGTAAGATGCCTCAATGCTTAGCACAGTGCCTGGCACAAAGCAGTTGCTTTATAAACGTTTATTGATTTATTAAAGATAGGAAGAGACTAAGCAACTAGATGTTCCAATAAGCTAAGAAAGAAAATCAAATAGAATGAGGGATTGTAGGAGATGAAAAGATAGTTAGGCAATAAACATTCTTTAAGCCCCTACTGTGTGCCTCGCACTGTGCTAAATGCTGAGAATAAAAATATAAAAAAAAGAAAGCTAGTACTTGTCCTCAAGGAGCTTGAGAATATGTCTGAATGGGAAATAAAGACCTCCCTGACCTGGGAACTCTCCTCAAAAAAGATTCTGCTCCACCCTTCAATCAGAGGAGTCTAAAGGGGAGAGGTTATTATCCTAGTGATATTTGAATACCATAGGAAGATATTGTTAGAGAGAAGAAACTCAGAGTTTAACATCTAGAGATAATGATGTCTGTGGAATGATCCAAGAGTTTTGTTCTAGTTTGTAGGAAAAGCCCATGTAGCTTTTTCCTTGCTGTGCATGCCAAATAACTGAAAGAGAAAAATTAAGTTGACTATTAACAACTGGTTAATATTCTCAATTCTCTCAGTCATTTTATAACGGCGACTTTTTAAAAGTCATTTTCTCCTGGTTAAAATTCTAACAAGAAAAAACATGAGTAACCAATGATCAAAAAGTATTTATTAAGTACATATCATGTGGCATTGTGGAGAGACAAAATGGCGCTTAAGCTGCATTGTAAAGGAAGAACAAAAACATTCCCTATAATCTTGATTATGGTCAAACTGGTAAGGGAAATTATTGATTTGATTTAGTGATTTAATACCCTCATTGTGAAGAATTATCTGTGTTCATAGCATTTAGTGTAGGCCCAAACTCCAGGAAACTTCATCTCCATTAGCATCTCATTACAGCACAAATCTATTGACTTTTGTGTTAGCCGATTGCTGCACAGTAATTAACTCTGCCACTTTCTCCTATAAATGGAAAAAAATGTAATCAAGAAATATAGGAATAATGGAATTAAATCTACCTCTTTTTTGCTTGTTTCTTTGCTTATTTTTCCAGGCCTGGGACTCAGCCAATCCTTCAGCTTGGGACACAGTAATGAACAAATACCAATAATTCTCAGAGGGAAACACCACCATTTTGGTAAGTATGGTATATTTTTTAAAATCTAAAAACAATCCCAAAGCTAATGTTGTATGGGTCTCTTTTGAGTAAGAGCTTAAGTCTTCATTAAAAGTTTCTAAAGTTGCTTAAAGGAAGTCATTAGAGAAAAGCTCATGAAAATGGGTGTCAACATTTTAACGGTACCTAACAGATGATTTTTTTGTTTCTTTTTCCCTTCATGATGAAATGATGGAATTCATTTAACATATATCTGGAAGGAATAATGGGGTTTTAGAAAAATTAAATTGACATAAAAGTACAGACAAACTTGAGAGATTTAGCAGAAAGGCTAAGATTTTTTATTTGTGGAACAGCTGCTTTACCAGATGATTTAGCAGCTAATTGGAGTTGGATTTGGTATTTTTTAACCCAGCAAACATCACCTGTTTTAATTGAGGGTCATTGATGATTAAGCACTTTGCTATTCCCCCTTCCCCAACCCTCCTGGCTTTTGTTAATAAATTATAATCTGCTTAGGGTTAGCTTAGGCATCTACCATGTGAACCTTTTAAGACAACGGTCCTTTACAATTACATCATCATATTTTCTCCTTTATTCCTGATTTAGTATGTTGACAATTAACATAAGACTTCTCACCAAAACAGCCAAAAAATATTAATACAAACTTGGGCAGGCATATATTTAGTGAATACCTAAAGCTGAACTCAACTTTTCACACTAATTTGTACAGCATGATCTGATCTGGACCTGTGATTTGTTAGCTGGTCATATCACCTGTTTATTCAGCTATCTCTCCTATAAATACTAAACAGGAACTGTTTCTCTTTTGGCCAGGAACTCTGAAGTTCTTCCTTTCCCACTCTGATATTTTTTTTATTAAAGGGGACATCTCATGAGTAACTACTTAAAGAATCCTATTCACTGAATGGGTATATCTCACTCAAAGTGAAAACTCGGAAAGATCTCAGCCTAAAAGGGCCAGGGTCTCCCACTGCATCCTGGGCCATCTCCAGTCATCCTGATGAATATCAGGCCACTGGATCCAGATGGCTCTGGAAGAGAAAGTGAGACTGGTGACCTTGCACAGCCCTCCCTCACTCAAATCAGTCAATTGCAAGTCATATCATCATCTCCTTGGTGTCATGGTCCTCTTTGAGAACGAAAGACAAGCACAATTCAGGTATGCTTCTTGGAAAGAGTCCCATCATCTATGTAGGAAATCTAACGAGGTTCCTAAGAGAGGAGGTATGAGAAGGTAACAGAAGATTAATCTGAAACATGATGAGGTTCAAGTTCCAACCTTTTTTCATTATGGTCGAGTCACTTCTGTCTGGGACTCAGTTTCCTCATCTATAAAACATAATTGTGTCCCTCTCTCAAAGGTGTGAGAAATGAATGAATGTGTGTGGAAATTCTTTGTGCAAGGGAAAATGTTGGAGAGTAGGGACTGTTAGGTAGGACTCAATAGCTACCTATTTCCAGTCATACCAAATTTCAGTCCTTTTCTCTAGAAAGAGTAATTAAGCCCTTGATTACTGAAACTAAACAGACAGTCCTATAGTTCAGTAAGCAACGTTTTTGCAGTGGATGTGAAAGGATTTGGGTCTCTACCAGCTCTGTTCCTTTTGCTCCTGAGTAATTTCTTTACTTCTCACTGACTTTCATACTGTTAGGGTTGTTGTGTTAATCCTTCATTTTTGAAAAAGACCATGACATCAGAGAAACGATGACATGACTTGCACTTCACTGTGTTTTGAGTGAGGGAGGGTTGTGCAGGTCACCAACCTCACTTTGTCCTCCAGAACCATCTGAATCCAGTGACCAGATATTCACCAGGATGACTGGGACCCAGGATGCCCCTTTAGGCCATGGTCTATGCATGTACTCATTTAGGGTGAGGCAATGCCTATTCAGTGAGTAGACCTGTTTTGGGAAAGGAAAGGAAGGGGAAGGGGAAGAGGAAGGGGAAGGGGAAGAGGAAGGGGAAGGGGAAGGAGAAGGGAGGGGAGGGGAGGGGGGGGAGGGAAGGGAAGGGAAGGGAACTGAGAACAAAGAATTGGCTCTGTAGTTTCTTCATAATAACTACATATTTCTGAAGCCTTGCTGCTTCTTTATCTAGAAATATATCATTGGCAAAACACACATTGGTCTCTTGAATTTAGTCAATGCTTTTAACAGTTTCTTAATTTTATGGACTTAGAATACCAAGAAGGAAAAAAAGAAACCTATAACATTAGTACCCATCCATGTTTTCTATTCATCTCAGAATATCAGTAATTATCTCAAGAAAATTCTCAAGGAAGTATCGAAACATTTCAAAAAGAAGATTTAATAAATAGATACGTTATGTCATTCTTTTGGGGGAAGAGGAAGATACAAAAGGAAATAAATGATTACTATCTCAATAGTGCTTCCAGTTTTAAAAAGCTTAATTTGCTAACCTGATATCTAATTCCAAAGATGAGTCTTATTTTGGGGTTCTTCCCATTTCCTGCTGTTTCTTTGATAGTATTTCAGAAGTGCAACAATAGGTAAATGGAATATTGGTGATGATTGTTCAGTCATATTAATTGTATCTGACTCTTTTGACCCCATTTGGAGTTTTCTTGGTAAAGATACTGTAGTGGTTTGCCCATTTTCTTCTCTAGCTCATTTAACAGATGAGGAAACTGAGGCAAATAGAGTTAAATGTCTTGCCCACATTAGCTGTCTGAAGCTGCATTTGAACTTAGGTCTTCCTTACTCCAGGTCTGGTGTTCTATCTGCCATGTCACCTTGATACTCAGAACACTGGTTATCCCTTGAACTTGTTAAAAAAAAAAAAAAGGCAATAGCTTTGCACTGACTTTCTCTACTAACCTAAGGGGGAAAAAGGTGTTCATCTAACCACATATTTGGTTTCAATAAGTACCAGAATTTAAAGTGAAGAATTTTTTACCTCCCTTTTTATTATATTTTGTACCGAGGAACCATGCTTGACATGGCACCTAGAAAATGCACTGATGAATAAAATAAACGAACAGACTGTTGAAAATTCCTACTGTTGAAAATGGGGAAAAGATAAATTAGCTTTTAAATTCTCTTTGAAACTTTATGAGAAGTCCCTTTGGATATCACATGGTGTTATTATATGGGTCTGGTTCTTTAAATGATTATTTATGATTTATAAACAGTTGTATAAAACTAATCAAAGATGGTAGAATTAATTTTCATAGTAAGGAAAGCAAAAAAGAAATCTGGTATGTTTGTTTTGGTCACTGTCTTTTACAAGTACATATAGGTAATATTTCTACTAATTATATTATGTAGTAGAACTATGCATTTTTAAGAGAGGTATTTAAGATTATCTCAGAGTATTGTTCTGTCAGGCTTATTTTTTTGAGATCATTGCTTATGTTAAGGAAATATATCATTCTACTTAATTTCGCCTTTGAAGACATACATATTTAATAAATTAATAGATTAAAAAACTATTAATGTTAAATTACCCCTGCTCTTGTGGTTACCAGATGAGCCCTAAAAATTTCAGGACCATTTTAATGTCAATCTGTAACATAATTTGCCTTCTCCTCCCCCTTTTTACTCCATGAACTTATGGTGAGGCCAAATGATATAAAAGCAGGAAACCTAAAACAGCATTCAAGAGACCCCAGAGTGAGTCCTCAAGTTGCCCTGAGTTTGCTTATGTAAACTTGAATAAGTAATGTCCCTTCTCCAAGCCTCAAATTTCTCAATTTCTTGGACTGCATACATCCAAGGTCCTTTCCAGTTCCAAATGTCTACGAAAGCAAACAGGTCCTTCATCAGAATGATGAACTTCTTTTACACATGTTGAACGACTCTAATCTCCAAAGTCATTCCATTTATGGACACAGTATGGAAAACTGGAAAGAACTTAAATCCCATCTCTATCCCTTATTACCTGTGTCACCATTAGACAAGTAGTAAAACCTCCATGGGCCCCCTTTTCCTCGTTTTTCAAATGAGAGGATTGTATGAGATAATTTCTTAGGTCCTTTCTAGCTCTAGGTCAATGATCCTATAATGCTCTTTAGTCATTTAACATTTTGAAAACAAGTTTTCCTTGGACAATTACAGGTAATTATGCAGAAAAGAAAAAAAGACATATTTTCTGAAAGTTGAGGGAAAAAAATCAAAAGCAAGGTATTTTTTTTTAAACTAAGTATTGTCCCCAAAGGGAAATGTTCTCTGTTTCCTTTTTCTCTTCCTTACCAGTTCATTAAAAGTTGTGTTGGAAAGATGGACCCCAGTTGCCCTCATCTACCTTCAATTTAACTCATGTTGTTAATTAGAATATATATATGACTATTTGTCCATTACTGTGTTGGTAACACACTGAGTCAATGGAGAGACTGGAGCTTTCATAAGGATACAATGCTGAATTTCCAAAATCTACGGAAGTAGATTCCATGCTGTTCATTTTGTCCATGGACTTATCATTGAAAAAAAATTTCCCACTTTCCCCCATCATATCAAAATTTTAAAAATTCAATAAACCCATAGAAATATAGATTCAGAGCAAGAATAGAAATACCCCCTTCAAAATTAAATATTGAAGATGCTTTTCATCAAATGAAAGGACTTCTGTGGTAGATATTTGTAGTAGGTTCAAGCTGTTAGACAATGGTGCCCATTTTGCAATGACCTTGGCATCATAGGTGCAGTAGCAAGTTCTCACTGTTTTAAAACATCCCACAGAACACTGTCAATCTCAAGGTTCCTAGACCTAGTATTCACCAAATCAGATCAGACCATTTTTCATAACAGTTGCAAATGTGTTTTTTTAATGCTAAATCTGTTTCTATTTTTCAATCAATTTAAAATGTGTAGAAAAAGTGTTCTGATTGTATATTATCCAATTTTCATCAGCTGCCAGAAGGAAATGCTGTGAAAATCTGTGATTTAAAACCCTTACAACTTCTGCTTGAAATGCATGTTTTGGTAAGAACATCAGATATGCAAAGTATTTTAAACAGAATTTTGATGTCTTTATTAATAGCATTTGAAAGTTTTAAGATTTAAGATATTCATAGATTCTCTTCCTTTTTCTTTGCAAGGTCATATGTTTGTGGTATTCTATTTCTTTGTTAAAAATTATTCCTAGTTAGCTAAATGTTAATTAGAGCTCCCTACCCAAAAATAACATAAGTAGTAAGAAAATTTGTATTTGTTTGTTTGTTTTTAACACAGAAAATGTTGAAAAGTGTTAAGAATGTTGCAACTTCACAAGGATTCCTGATGAAGCAACTATTTAGGATAGTATAGATAGATAATTATGGAATGTGTATATATATATACACACACACACACACACACACACACACACATGCATACATTATATATATTTAATACCTCTTATGTGTCAGGAATTATAGACATGTGGATACTGCAGAGATGTGTACAATAGACTACTCAGCTCTCAGAAAATTTTCAGTCTAGTTGAGGAGAAAAATGCACACATGAAAAGATAGCAAAATACTAAGTAGTAAGTGACAGTGGCTAAGTGATGGTACTAAGTAATGGTACAGAAACTAAATTCAGATAATGGACCTTGCACTTGCAAGTAGGGTGGAAGAATCTTCAGAGTTCATCTCTACCCACTACTACCTGAGTCAACAATTATACTGATTTGTGATAGCACTGTCTAGTGGTGATGCAGCCTTCATTACAAGACCTCCAATGCCTTGCCATTCGCCAAATGTGTGACCCTGGGCAAGTTACACTGATCAGTTGACTATGCTAGACAATGGCAGTATAAATGGAACAGTGAGACAGTCCCTACTAGTAAGGAGCTGACATTTGGGGGACAGGAAGAGAACACAAAAATGTGTGTGTGTGTATGTGAATGTGTATATACACTCATATGCCCATATAGAATAAATAGAAAGTTAGTAGATAAATATATATAAAATAATCAAATACAAAATAATTAGCATGGGAGGGCAAAGGTAGTTGAGGGGAATCAGTAAAAGTTTCATTCAGAAGATGGTGATTGAGCATAATCTTAAAGAAAAAAAGAATTTGTAAGATGAAGGTAAGGAAGAAGTGTATTCTAGGCATTTGCATTATCCACTGAAAAAGCACGAAGATAGAAGATGGAGTCTCAGAGGTGAGAACGAAAGCAAAGACCCATTTGGCTGGATTGTACTGCAGGGGAGAGATACCTGGAAAGGTAGGTTTAATAGCTGAAGGAGCTATAAAAACTAAACAGAGGAATTTCTGTTTTATTCTGGAGCTTATAACTAGCCATTAGAGTTGAATAAGTAGGCACTGTTTACTGAAAATCACTTTGGCATCATGAAGAGACTTGGGACAGGAAATTCAATTAGGATGCTACTTCAGTATTCTTAAGGAGAGGTTATGGGGGCTTAATCTAAAAATTATATTTCTACGAACAGAGAGGTATTAGATGCAAGAGGTTATGTGAAGATAGAAACAGCAAAACTGGATAGCTTGGACATGTAGAGTGTAAGAATGAGGAGTCCAGGATGATGCTAAGTTTATGAACCTTAGATAGTGGTAGCCTCAAAAGAAGTAAGGAAGTTTGAAATAAGGTAAGGTTTGGAAAAACATAATGAATTTAGTTCTTAACATGTTGAATTTAAAATGTCTCTGTAACTTCCAGCCTGGGAGCTTCAGGATTTGTTTTTTGTTTTGTTTTCTCATCTATAAAGTGAAGGACTTGAACAATAAATCTCTAATTTCCAGCTCTAAAATTGAATTTTTATCCCTGTCTCTGTTGGGATGATTTCTCTCATTTTAAGCCAAAATTTGCCACTCCTCCAACTTTTACCCATGTCTCCTACCCCAAATAAAACTTCAAGATATTTGAAGAAAAGTGCCACTACCACCCCATGCACAGATATACGTATATACATCTCTTCATTTTCAGTTAGCTAATGCCTATTTATATTGAAAATGTAGCTGAATGGCAAAGCATTTGTTTGCTCAATGTACCATCTTTGAGCAGAGATCTGTTGGTCATATCAGATATGTTATAGAGTGGACTCTTATTAGGGTAATGATTAGATTGGGGAGGTGTTCCCTGAGGTCACTTTCAACTCTAAGATTCCCGATTTTCTAGGCTATAAAATGCCCTACAGGCTACTGCAGTGGAATTGCCTCAGATCTCCAAACTTTTTGTAGTTTCTATTCAAGTGTTTGTTCAAACAAAAACTCTTTCGGTCAGGTTTGATTATATATGGCTTTCCCACTCCCACCCCACCCCCATTTTCATCCACTCCTGTAACACCAAAAATTACAAGGGGTAGGGGTGGAAAGGACAAAAGAGCATTTAAGGTACATTTCTGCCAACTTTTTCAACAGGATACCATTAAAGTAATGACCTAGCCCATAGTGTGTTTTCAAGAGGCTGTACATGGCCCTTTGAGTTCCAATAAAACATGAATTTTAAAAGTTGGTCTGGTAAAGCAAAGGAAAATAGTAAACAAGCTAAGTGCTATTTTTATTTCCAAATACTCAGCATTTATTTTAAGGATTGCAGTTTAGAAGACCTATATGTTTTCTCTGTGATATTTAGAAAAATCCTCTTCTCCATATCCTCTCTTACAAAATCAGATAGTTATACTTGTGACAATTAGATTGATAGCACATTCAAATATGATCTGTCAAATATCTGCACCTGCAAACATTTGGAACTTATGCCTCAGTGCACATACTGAAGTTAGAAAAAAAGAATGTATTTTGTATGCTTGGAATATTGTTTTGTAAATAAAGTAAATGGACCTGACTTCAATGCATATGTCATTTTTTTAAAAAATGAACTAAGAAGTGAGCAGTTGAGTAAACACTGTGTTCAGGATGATATTTGAATTACAAATTTTAAAATTCTAATAATAAAAAAGTGAATGTAATTTTCATGGGATTGATGCTTCTTATCTTAAACAGTGATAAGAAATGCCTCATGGATGATTTCTCATCCATAACAGCCAGCAACTTCTTTTCCCAATTCTTTCTATTTTCCAACCAAAAAATACTACCAGACTTGGCATCCTATGAGGTCTGGTAAATCCAAGGCTTAAACATTCCTGAAACTGAGATAAAACCTACTGACTTCTCAGAGATAGGTGGTGCACTAGATAATTACAAAGTGGTTTAAAATGAAAAAAGTCATGTGAACATAAGTATTACTGAGAAAAAGCAGCTACAGAAAATGTTCCAAAATGGAGTTTAACCCTAAATTGTCATCTCATCAGTAGCTAAATTATTATCACTATAACTCCAACATGCCTGATTACATAAATTTATCAGTCAGATTTACTATGCAACTAGTATGCCATTTTTTGTGGAATATGTTATAAAAGCATAATGATATCAAAATATAGCATGCTCTTAAGACTATAAATTGATATGATCTATCATTTTAATACTTATGGATAAAAGTCAATGTATCATTCAAGTTAAAGGTATATCTAAATTCTCAAAAGACTAATCAGTTTGCCCAAATTTTCAGTCAACTGCCATTTTTTAAAAATATCAGAGATCAGTCTAATCTAAGTAGAGCAGATCATCAAAGGGACTGAGTATGAGCACTTAAAAAGATAAATCTTTTTAGCCATCACAAAGTGCTAGTGTGGGTTCACTGGTGCTAAACTAAACTCATTTCTGGAGGGTAATTTCTAGAAGAATGTTAACAAAATGGAAAATGTAGAGATAAGGGAGCCAAGTGGGTGAGGGAAACTGATAAGTGCCATAAAACTTGAGTAAAGAATACTGATTATTTGGGGAGCCCCCAGAGAAGTAAATATAGTGAAGATCTTGGTTACTCTTACAAGAGGACCAGTTGAGGAAAATCAAAGTGGTTAGCCTGAGCAAGAAAATGTTTAGAGGACATATATTAACTGTTTACTAGTGTTTGAAATACTGTCATATGGAAAAAGGATTTTTTTTTTCAGAATGGCCCCAGAGGGCAAAACTAGAAGTAAAGACAACAAGGTGCAGAGAAGATGAATTAATCATGATACAAGAACAATTTCTGAATAGGCTCGAAGAGGTCAAATTACTTCTTAAGTCTGGACACTTAGAAAGGACAGCCAACGCCAGGACTCAAGACTCCTGACTGTGTTCTTCTTTTCAGCACAATTTTCATCCAAAGCAGAGTTTAAGCATCTATATGTGTTTATATGTATCTACATGTGTTTCCCTATGATTTTCTCTTTTATTTTCTTTTTTTTTGTTCACTGAACAATTATCAACAAGTACAAGTATCTCAATATCCTGTGCACCATGTTGAAATGTTGAAAAAGTTTTTTTCTTTTTTTCATTTCACAGTGAATATTTACAGTATGCAAAAGTGTATGGGTTTAGAAAATGGAAGGGAATAAAATAATACATTGAGTCCCAGCTCTCATACAGAGGAATAATTAATCCATTTGTTTCTCATTTTGATTCTGCACCACCCTTGGCATATAGAATAGAAATTGAATCAGTATTCCCTACCAAGAGTTTTCCTAATAGGGAAGTCAGAATTTAGAAAGTGGAGTATACTAATCGAACTCCACAGGCAAATACCATGTCTGCTAAAGTCCTTGAAAACATATGTTCTTTCAACTAAAAGCTTCCATTTCCAGAATTAACTAGAAATTACACATGGGCATTTTCTCCATTTGATTCTTCCAGTCTGGAAATAATGAGAATATATATATTTTGTCTTCATATAAGATTCTAAGCAGCAGTCATATAAAAAAATAGGAAATAATGTTAAAGGAAGGGGTTTGATAAATGTAATCCTATCTAAGCCAAAAGATGGAAGAGTCAGACCAATCTCAATGCTTAATTTCATAGGAAAGCAGAAGTAGTTTTAATCATACTCCTACAGATACTTTAACTCTTTCAGCTCCCCAGCACTATCCCTTTAACTTGAATGCCAAAGTAGCAAAATGGAAGCAATTCAAAGGTTAACATCAAGCATGTGATAGAGTTTCTGCAGATTATATGTGTCATCTCTGCTAGTCCTCAGGGATCACACTTGACTGGTCCTAGTTACAGTATTTCACTTGGCTTGTCACAGTTTTAACAGTGTACCACTAACAAGTCAGGGGAAAACAATGAAGCCAGATAAATGAGAATTATACTTTTAAAGGGTAAAGCTAAAGCATGGTGTCACTTCTTTTACCCTCCTTTCCCCCCACCATTCTCCCTTCTACTATTATATTTTTGTCTGTCCCTACTCTGTTCTGGAATATTGATCATGTTAAAGATCGCAGTTCTTTTGAATCCACCCTTTTCTTCTTCATATATCAATTCTTATGAGCCTTATTATATTAGGTGAGGCAGAAGCTTAGATTAGACAGAGTAAAAGGTTTTACCATTGAGATAAGTAAAAAATTAGGACTAGGTGAAGGTAAGATCATCAGTTGGGGAAAAACTTCCAAGAGGGGAAGGCAGTGAGGGATGATTTTTTAATACTACTATTTTACAAATGCATATATATTTAATGCTTATAAATTATATTCCCAATGATATTTAAGTATTTTGTGCTTTCAAGTATTCTGAGAAGGTTTAGCGGTTCTGTTGTATTGTGTAGGAAGGTGTGGTAGGGAGGCATACACATCACAAGTTGGACCTTAGTTTTCTGAGCTTAAAAATGAAAGGATTATAATATATAATGTATAAGATCCTATGCAGAGAAAAGCTATGATTCTGTTTTCACAGGCTGATAAATTCCCTAATGCTGGAAGGGATGCCATTAGACCAATTTGTCCTAGTTTATCTTTCAGACAAACCTATGTAAACTCCAAGAAAAATGAATGAAAATTTCTAGGTTACAGATTTAATTGGGGGAGTTATGGAATCAAATCCACAGGGCAATGGAAAGATGTTATTGTTGAGTTGTTTTTTCAGTCATGTCCAACTCTTGGGGGTTTTCTTGGTTTGCCATTTCCGTCTGCAGTTCATTTTATAGATGAGTAAGGCAAATAGTGTTAAGGGACTTTCCCAGGGTCACATAACTAGTAAGTGTGTGAGGCCATATTTGAATTCAGATCTTCCTAAATCCAGGCCTGGAACTCTACTGTACCACCCAGATGCCCCTAATTGAAAGATAACTGATGAGTAAACAGAGTAGAGAGAATGCAAAGAGCATAACCAGTTCACTAAGTGGTACACTGTTGTGCTATGCTGTTCTGGTTATCAGGTAGCCTAGTCTATTAGGCATTAATATTTGACCCACACTTTTCTCCTAAAATACCTCTGCTTAAGTCTCTGTGAACCTCTACTTTAAGCGTGACATTCTATACAGACACTCCTTTTGTTTGTCCCCATCAGAACCAGGCAGGCCCACAAAAATTGGGGGGTGGGGAAGGTACGTATCCCACCTTAATACCAGTTTTCAGTTACTGTTACCAGAATGAAAAATTCAACTTCCTAATCCCAATGTAAATATCCTGGAAACTTGTAAAATTAACCATCAAATATCATCTTTAGCTCTGAGCCCCCAGCCAGAAATTGTGCTCTGGCAATATATTGCAGTTTGAAATCTCTCTCCCCCTCCTGGGAGGTACTCCCAATCTTTTTCTTTCAACTTCATTCCAATTTACTTCACGGGGATTAGTCATTCAAGTAGTTAATAGCTTTTGTCACAGTTGCCGGCTTGAGGCAAAGTAAATGTTTCAACCCAGAAAGATAAACGAACCTTTTAAGAAGCAGAGTAAGCCCCACACAGAGGGGAAAGCATCAGTTTGAAAAGGATTGAGCTAAGTTTTTCTGGAGAGCAAAGGAATGGGGGCAGAGGGAGGTGGCACATGGACAAGCATTTTTTAAGCACCTACTATGTGAAAGGCATTGTGCTAACAGCTTTACCAATATTATCTCATTTGATCCTCACAACTGAGTGAGGTATGTGCTATAGAGAAGAAACAGATATCATCAGACTGCATTTACAGCCTGAAAGGGATCTGCAGCAGCAAACAATTTTCCCTGATAACTCTTGCCCTGGCCTCCAACATAACCTAGGTTCCAAAATATTTTACTGATGATATTATGGCAGCAGTTTTCCTGACCCTCGATGTGCAGGCTCCTCCTCTTCCCACAAACTTATGATGGGAGTGGTAAATTTGTTAGTCCAGGTCAGATCCTTCCAATCCTAGATAAGAGCATGGAGGAGGAATTCCCTGGAAGACCTCTACCTTAATCAATTGGACACCTCTAGTGTCCTTTTACACCAATAATTACTTTTATGGTAAAAGTGGCCTAAAAGACATCATTAAGGAATACATGACTGATAAAGTGCATGGACCTTTCATGGAACAAGAAGTGGTGCGCAGCATAAAAGAAACCATGTTCTAACGCTTCCTTCTTCCAACACTTGTTTTATGGCCATGGACACTTGTCTTTTCTGAGTCTTAGTTTTCTTATCTATACAATGGGGTAACAAGAACTATAATACTTAATTCACAGGGTTGTGAGGCTCAAAGGAGATAATATATGGAAACCACTTTATAATCTCAGGGTGTCATATAAATAAGTACCAGTCATTGTTTTTATTGCTGTGAAGAATGATGACATTGTTAATAATAATATTTTTATAAAAGAAGAACAAGAGATTGCCAATAGAGATTAAGAAATCCGCATTCTTATTCATAAAATATTAAGATAATCAGGGAAAGACCTCCATAAAATGGATGTCATTTAAGGAAAGATATCAACAGCAATCAAATAGGATGAGAATTAATAGGTGGATTGAAATTCACATTGGTGAAAGGAATACCTATCTTAATGAGCACATATATTCATTAGGAGGTCAAAGGTTAAGAGTCACAAACTTAAAGAGCCAAAGGGACAACAAAGCCTATTTTAAAAGCTAGTAGAATGAGTTAGTAGTAATGGGTAGATCTTGCAGAAAGGAGTTTTCAACCTTATCTAAGGATAAATGCCTGAATGGTTAGAGGTATACCAAACTGCAGTGGGCTGCAGGTGTAGTTGGGAAGGTCTTCAAACAGTCACTCTAATTTATTAATTGTTTATAGAGGTCATTTTTTACTCATGTATGGATTGGACTGGATGACTTTTGAAATCTCCTCCAACTCCACCATTATATGATTCCATGTTGAGGAAGAAATTGAATCCCAGATAGATAAGTGACCTATAAGGAAACTATTCTAAGTCTCTTGATTTCTTCTTTAACAGTATCACAAAAACTCAATGAAGCCATGAATGTGAATGAGAATGTACAGGAAAAGTTATGGTAGGGGGAGAGTAGCAAGGAGGTTGTAGGTGAGAATACATCAAAGTCAAAAGAATACCAAAAACAAAACAAAACAAAAACAATTGAATGATGACACTACAGTGTCAAATTGGATTCCTTCTATGATCCTATATCTTTCCTTCCTGTAATTATCGCTATATAATTTTTTCAAACGCATTACTGGATTCTTTCTGATTCTTCTATTTCCTAACTTGTATTTATCACTAAAGACCTTTGTTCTGCTTGGTGTATTCTTTTTCTTAATTAGTTCAGGTCGCTTTGGGGTTGCTGTTTAGTTGTTTCAGTCATGTCTAGCATTTTGTGACCCCACTTGGGTTTTTTTTAGCAAAGATATTAGAATGGTTTGCCTTTTCTTTTCCTGCTCATTTTGTAGATGAGGAAACTGAGGCAAACAATGTTAAGTGAATTGTCACATAGCTGATAAATGTCTGAGGCCAGATTTGAACTCAGGAAGATGTCTTCCTGACTCCAGACCTAGCACTCTATGAACTATGGCGTTACCTAGCTGTCACTTAAAATTCCCTCTTTTTATATGATAATCTAAAATTGTGTCATATGAATGGCAGTGGGATATAATGGATGTTGTACTGAACTAAGATTCAGAGAAAACTGGGTTGAAATCCTACATCTGATATTCTCTAGGCATGTGATCTTAGACAAGTCACTTACCTTCTTTGTGGACTCAGTTACCTCATCTGTAAAATAAGATTTTATTCAATAGGTTCTAAGGCCCCTGATAACTTTGACACTGTGATGATCCTATGAACAGAGGCAAAATGCCATCTTCAGAGAAGTCATTGAGAAATATTAAATTATACTATCCATAAGTTAAGATTACAGAAGGGGCATTTAGTAGTTCACAGTGAATACCACTTATCTGTGATGGACTGATGATTTTTCTGAGTGCAAATCTACAGAAGAAGCAATTCATAGTGGGTGCTTTGGTAGTCTTGGAATTAGAAGATCAGAGTCCAGATGCTTCCTTTAATATTAACCATTATTAAGAAATCACATAACCTTTCTGGAACTTGGGAAACTCTCCAAAATTTAAAAAAAGAGACCCTTGAACCTCCATTGAAGCCCTGTTCAAATGTCTCATCATGGTGAGAGGGTAACCATTTATAATTAAAGCCTAGGTCAGCAGAACACCTACTAGATGTTTTATGGTAGGTCCTCCCAACCTAGGAAAGTTTTCAATTTGATCTTTGTGACTTTTTTCCAAGAACCAGCCTAGTTATGGAAAGATTAATCATTAGAAAGTTGACTTTCATATGAATTATTTTGAGCCAAAGTAGCTCATGGGGATAGCTAATTAAGGCACAGTAGAATTGCCTTCTGCATTAATGTAAGAAATACTGAGATTATTGAAACTATAATCCAATTAAAGTACACCTGTTATATTTACCAATTGTACTGGCATAAAGAAATGTGGCTGTTCAATCCTTTAAATACTTATAGTTGAAACTGTTCTGAACGAGAACAGTGTCTTTCATTCATAGGTGACAAAACTAAATTTCCAAGTTATCCCTCTTCTCTTTAAAGAATTTTAAAGTATACAGTCTATATAATCTTTACATATTCATCGTGCCCTAAAAGTTCTCAACCTAACAGGGCATAGTTATAAGCTGGCATCTATCGATCACTTAACTGTACCAAAATGCATCTCTTTGACCATAAAACATTAAATACTAGCTTTTAAAATACTTTTTCATCCATTGCTTCATCTTTTATAATTTGGTTTGAAGGCTTTCATAATAAGTAATAGATTATCTGAACTTTTTTGTAAATACCTGGAAACTGAAAATATTATTTAGGGAAAAATAGAAAGTATTATCAATGATTCTCTCTGCACCAAGAATAAGAAATATGGTTTTTTTCTTAGTTTTTCCCTTTGGTACTATTTCTTCAGGCTTGCCTTACCCAAGATATCTGAAAGTGATTAGCTTTCAGGGTTACAGGAAATATGAATATCATCTAATATTTTAATAAATATTATTCAGAAGTGTGAAAATGCATTATTAAAAGTTCATAAGATCACTGAGCAAAAGCTGGCATGGACCTCCAAGGCCATCTTTTCCAGTACCATCATTTGACAGAGGAAGAAACTAAAGGCTAAGAAAGTTCACTAGTTAATATTTATTAAGCACTTACTATATACCAAGTCCTGTGTTAAGTACTAGGGATACAAAAAGAGGCAGGATGCCTATGTTTTTTGTGCTCGCTACCTGAAAGCTTTTTTACACAGGTTAATGTGAGAATTAAACAAATCATAGAATAAGAAGCGTGAGAAATGTATACTATTTTGTATTCTTTGTCTATCACTGTAATTTTATATACTAAAATATAAAATGGCTTAAAATCATTTTAGATACCACTTAAAGGTCTAATTACATACTCAAGAAAACATCCTCAGAGAAACTTGTAAATTAAGAAAAAAGCAACTAGATAGATGATCATGAAATGTATATATTTAGTTTAATTCAACAACTTGCCTTGGTTGAGAATTATACCTAACTTGTAAACCTTCAGCTCTTGAGATGAAATCCTCAAAGTTTAATTTAATACAAGTTTTTGCTCAATTTTTCTTTGGTTTTTGTTGGGAGGAGAGCGTGCTTTATATCATATTTGACATTACACCAAAAACTGACTTGTTAAATGTCCTTTGCTAAATAAACAACATTTCCTGATGCCAGCAGGAATAAAATCTAGAAATTAGAGCATTGGTTGAGATCTATTCACAAGGAAATTTTGGCTAGATCCTGAAAATTCAAAGAGTTTATTTTTTTTTTCATTTGAGGTCTGAAACCTGACACTTAACCTAGATACAACAAACTTCTGTCTTTTAATTTTAAAAATTAGATCACTTCCTATGCAAAAGGAACTATGATTAGTGTCTAGGGTGGGGATAGATGGGAACTTATAGGGAATAGGAACTTAGAAGGGGCATCAAACTTGATTTAGTATCTAATTTTACATGTGAATAAAATAGATAACTAGTGAATTTACATGCCTTGCTCTAGGCACACAGATAGCAATCTATATAAGTGGGATGTGATTTTAGGTCATCTGACTCCAAAGTCTGTGGTCTCTCCATTCAACCACATGTCATTTAATGTTCTACTATACACTGGCATTACTCTGCATCCAAGTTTAAAATGATAATATAGGTTGAGTAGAAAATGAAAACAAAAATCATAAAATCAAAGAGAATATGTGATCATTAAATTTCTAACCATCTTATATACAATTTTATGGCAGTGAAAATGATGATGAGGATGATGATGATGATGATGATATTGATAATGGTGATATGAAGCTGAAAGTGGTACTTGAATGTCCCACTAGACTATAAATTTATCCTTAAATAAATAAAGTAATAGCGCATTTAGACACCAATGATCACTTATCTATACAGACATATGTATGAATGATAAAAATAGTATTCCCCATAGTAGAGTCATTTGTGTTTATTTTCTATCTTTTATCATTCTTTTAATTAATTGGTATTTTCTCTATAAGTCAAAAATCTCTGAATATTCCCAGCTCTTAATGAATGACACAGGGAAAAAATCATTTCTTCGTGAACGTTAGCCTGATTGGAGAATGTCATCTTCTTACCTACTCAGCCTTGCTAATCACGGGAAAAGCTTCAGAGGAACCAATAGTGAAATTATACAGGATACAATCTATCAGCTTCCCCCCACCCTTTATTTGTTTAAATTGCAGTTTTTGTCAGGTATTAAGTTTTCTGTATCTGAGGAAATACTATGCCAACATGGTTGAGAGCTTATATAGCCATGTCTCTGGTAATTGGATAGTATGAAGATTTTCACCTTAAGCTGTTTTGAATTAATGCAAGACATCAGCCACCGGCTTTAGTGTGGTTTAATTATCAGAATTGTCACATTTTCGTTATCAGCCCATAGGGTGCATGCTGGGTTTGATTGTGAACATGTGGTACTACCTGATACAGGTTACTTGATGGCTAGATATGGGTCATTTCATGAACAGATTGAATTTAAAGGAGGACTGTCCCAATTCTGAAATATTCATGGATGGGAATCATAGCTAATGGGAAACATGCCTCTTACGTACAACCCTGTTCAGTGGGGAAAAAATAAACAGTTAAATTATCGTGATTGTGCATTACTATTTTGTGGTTTATAAGTATTGATACTTATTATATTTTCCATTTAAGGTGATCAGTATTTATAAGACCCACATACTATAATATATTGAAAGGAAGTCCTCTCCTACACCTACCATTTCATTAAAATTAAATCAGTTCCTTATCTGAAGTGTTCATTTTAAGCCAAATAGGAGAGTCCTAGCCTTAACACTTGTTAAAAGAAATATAAACCAACTATCTAGATAATCTTAAATGTTTTCAAGGTTGGTTTGATGGAGGTGTTTGCCCCACACACAAAGGAATTCTATAATCTGAACACTCTACAGTTAAGAATACCATTCAAATGACCATGACAGCACCCTGAACCTACTGCTTTCATGCATCATCAGTAGGAAATTACAACCAGTTCTTCCAAATAAAAGTATGGCTTTCCCAACTCACTTGAAAATACTTCATCTATACTATCATCTAAGCATGTTTTCCTCACTCAACACAGTTCCTAAAGAGCTTTCTCTTTTGAAGGCACTTGCACTGTGAGTAGTCTATACCCTTATGAAGCTTTCAAACTTGAAAGTAAGATGGGTTGTTACTGGAACATTAAATAGGACAGAGAGCACATGAAATTTAAATACAAAGTTGCAGCTGTTCATAAGCTCTAAAACATAAATTAGTTCAGCTAAAATGCTAAGGTCCAGTAAGAAACAAACTGAGCAGAAATGAGTTTATGACTTCAGCCCAAACATAAAATGAATACATCTGTAAGTTAGATGAAAACCTTGCATGGACCCGCCTTGAGAAAGTGATGCCTAACTCTTTTTCTACATTGATTATTTGTAAGGGGCTCTGACCGCCACACCATCTGGGACGCCACACTGACGAACATGAGGTCAACTGAGTCCGGAGCAGGGAAAGGTGAACAAGGTGGTACTGGAAGGGACGGCCCCACCCCTGGTTTGTTTTTGTCCCTATACTACCAGCTTGTGTTCATTCCTATAGCTTTGGGTTTGTTTGTGTGTGTTGCCAGGATTCACTGGGCTAGATGGCAGAGACTATAAAATCAGAGTACTTGCTTTAATAAATCGGAGTTGCTTCATGACCCGCTCTCCCGCCTCATTCTTTTACACACCAGCTCCACAGGAGGACAAGCAGCCTGCTGGTCAGGCATAAGACTTGCTCCTCTTGGTAAGCTATGCCATCACCATAGCAACTTGATGCGCAAACTGGGGCCACAAGCAGGGGGAAGGAGCAGGAAGCTCAGCCAAGGGAAGTCAGGTCCCCCAGGAAGCTCAGCCGAGGGAAGTCAGGTCCCTGAAGAAACTCAGCCGAGGGAAGTCAGGTCCCTCAGAAAGCTCAGCCGAGGGAAGTCAGGTCCCTCAGGAAACTAAGCCGAGGGAAGTCAGGTCCCTCAGGAAACTCAGCCAAGGGAAGTCAGGTCCCTGAAGAAACTCAGCCGAGGGAAGTCAGGTCCCTCAGAAAGCTCAGCCGAGGGAAGTCAGGTCCCTCAGGAAACTAAGCCGAGGGAAGTCAGGTCCCTCAGGAAACTCAGCCAAGGGATGTCAGGTCCCTTAAGAAAATCAGCCAAGGGAAGTCAGGTCCCTCGGGAAAATCAGCCAAGGGAAGTCAGGTCCCTCAGGAAACAGCCAAGGGAAGTCAGGTCCCACGGGAAACTCAGCCAAGGGAAGTCAGGGCCCTTAAGAAACTCAGCCAAGGGAAGTCAGGTCCCACTGGAAACTCAGCCAAGGGAAGTCAGGACCCTTAAGAAACTCAGCCAAGAGAAGTCAGGTCCCTTAAGAAGCTAAGCCAAGGGAAATCAGGTCCCTCAGGAAACGCAACCGACTGAAGTCAGGTCCCTCAGGAAACTCAGCCGAGGGAAGTCAGGTCCCTCAGGATCCCCAGCTGAGGGAATCAGGTCCCTCAGTAACCCCCCGAGGGAGTCAGGCTCTCCAGAAGCCTAGACAATGTACAGGAGCTATCAGGACAGGGTCAAAAGCGGATACCTGCACGCGACAGGAAACTGTAGCCTGTCTTCCTCACCGACTTCCTCCGGGAAGCGAATCCGAGAAGTGGACGCAGGAGAAGATGCGCGCATTCAGCTCGAGTGGGACAAGGTGTCACCGTGAGTAAGATTAAAATGGGGCAAAGCTCGCAAAAGTTGAGTCAGGATCAGTACACATTCTTTCTATGTCACATGCTGAAGAATGTGTTCATTGAGGAAGACGGTGGCAAGGCAGTGCAAATGAGCACATCCATCACATCCTCACAGACAGCCCTGTCCGAGTCAGAGAGTAGTACAAGAGCCAATAGCCCAGAAAGGCAGCCAGCACCCATATATCTAAACTTAGAAGAGAGATGGCAGAACAGACAGATGGTGCAGGATTTGCAGGACAGTGTTAAAGAGCTAACTGATCAATTGAGAAACCTACCGAATTAAGAGAAAAGACACCTCAGAGATAAAGCTTTGAAACTCCCAGGTGGAAAGGAGGAGATTAGGAGCCACTGGGCTTTGTTCCAGAGTCTCCCTCATGTCCACTTGCAGTTTCACCACTTTTTCTTTCAAAAACATTTTTAAGGAGTGGCCACAGATGTGAAATTTTCTGGAGTAAAAGTTAGAACCATCAAGATTTTTATTTTATTCTATAATCCAGAAATGGTGTTAGAGAAAGCAATTTGTAATCTGCATTTTGTTGAAACTAAAAAATGTTGGAAAAGGTATGTTCTTTAGAAAACCAGGAATTTTCCCCTTTGCCTGTCAAAAAAAGTTACAGCTACAAAGCTGCTGCTTTAATGCTAAACCTAAACTTGTTAATGGATTACTATGTGTGGAAAGAAGTGAATGGAGTAATAATTGATTTAGACTGGTTCTGCCCATTCAGAACAGTACTCCTATATGTTTGGGGTTGGCAGGCAGGGGATCCATGCCAATTCCTTTAATTTTGTAAAACTGCCAAGGCTCCTTTCATGTGGACACGGTCATCAGTCCTAAGAAAATTGTTTGGCTTGTATAATTCATAAATAATGATGTGACTAGCTCCAAAGTTGTGACAATTGGCTTTTATATCAGGACAAGTTTTAAATTTGAGAAAGAAGGATCTGAAATGAAATCTCTTATGTATGTGAGTCCTGTTAATGTGCATTGCTTACTTCAACTCCATGGGAATACAAACAAGTGTTTTTGGCTTTCAATTGGGATTAGTGAAATTTGCTGTTTAAGGTAAAAGCATTTGGGACCATACATATTTTTGTTGAAGTTTGAATTTGGGTATAGTTGTCTGAATTAAATCAGTTTCTGAAAGAATATGCCAGAAGTTACTCAGAGGGACTGTGATGCTTCATCCTGTACTGTTATCAGGTGAAATTTGTATCTGGAGAGGAAACACGGAGGGGACAATTCTAGACTCAATCTAGGATGATATCCTCCTGGTCAGTTTCCCCACTGTGCCCTTTTATAAAGGAATGTTTCCCACCTGATTGTTCCTGAGTCTGGCGATAATACAGATACTGCATGACTGGAAAATTTCTCTCCTATCTGAATTCAAACAGAGTCAAAGATGTTTTATATTTAGGAATTCTTTAATACCGAAGAATCTGGTTTGTTATCATCTATTCATTTGTGAGGAGATTTATGGTATTTTGCAGAGTACTTGCATAGTGGCTAAATACAATTTCTTTTCCATAAGGTCTCTCTCCTTAGATACCTGAGTTTCAGGTATCCAGGGCTTGTGGACGGTCGGTTGGTCCCCCCCCCCCTTACCAGCTACCAGCTTTCTTTGTGAAAGTGCTGTGGGCTGTAGCTGAAACTTGGAAGGTACCCAAAAGTTACTTCGAACCTCCCCTCTTTTCTAAAGCCACATGAGCAATTAACTTGGATTCTCTGCGTTAGGGTATAAAAATTGTGCTTCAGTTTTTGGAAGTTGCCTCCCTCCACCAGGTGGAAGGACGTCTCTTTCTCGAGAACTGTAATATCACCTATCACCCCCTGAATCGTCAAGTTCCTCATACTGGTTAAAGACCTAACCCCTCCAATGTTGGGACCCTGTGAGGCAGGGTCAGCTCTACGTCCAGTCTCAGCAGGAAGCAGTTTCAGAAGCCTCGAGACCTTCATCCCTTCTCCCAAAATATGTTGGGTCCCATCTGCTTAAAGGGAGACAGGGTGGGGTGCTTGAGTACATGTACATGGACCCCAGAATTCAGGCCAGGTGGAAAGGATGAATAGAACCCTGAAGGAATGTATTGCTAAGCTTAAGGCTGAAACTGGCAAGACCAAAAATGAGATGCTTTAAGTGTGGAAAAATAGGACTTTACCATTGGGAGTGTAGAAACAATGCCGAGGGAAGAAAGGGACTCCAGAGCCAAGGGAACAGAACGCCATTTAAGATTAGGCCAACCACACCCTGCCCAAAAGGTAAGAGAACAGGACATTGGGCTTCAGAGTGTAGGTCATTCTCCCCTCCCAAGGGTAGTGCTCAATATTGAAACATGCAGACGGGCCTCCCTCCAGCCCAGGAGAAAAGGAGGGGCTACTGGGAGGACGCAGAGAGGATCCCACAGGCCACTTTCGAATCCAGGAGGAAGTACCAGACACTCCAGTCGGTGCCATACAGTCAAAATTAATTAGAAGCCTAGGGAATTACCTGATACCTCCACGCACAACACTATGGTTACCAATAGAGGGAGTATGCATCAATAGAAAGCAAGAGATTATCATTTCTGCACCAGCAAATGCTTACACAGGCTTACAGTCCATAGTACAGCAATCACCAACTGGTACCTTGCACAAGATCCTGATGTGCAACTCTAACAATGTGGAGGTTGAGGTTGATAGAGGTCAACTGGTGGCACAATTGATACAAATGAATCATAACATAGAACAATCAGTATATTGGACGCAACAAATTGGCCATCGGAGACCAATGCTTACCACATATATAGAAGGAATACCTAAAACAGGCCTTGTTGACACCGGTGCAGACAGAAGTGTATTCCCTTTTTCACAATGGCAATCTCAATGGCCTAGAGGAGAGGAAAACGGTGTATAGGGCATAGGAGGCTCACAATGGGCCAAGGAGGTGGCCAGACCACTACGGTGGACTTTTGAGGACAGATCAGGAAAATTTTGGCCACAAGTATTGAAAGGGCTTCCCATAATACTATGGGGAAGAGACCTGCTTACACAGTTAGGGCTAAGATTAACAACAAATCTTTGAACGGGTCCATTGATGACAACGCCGTGAGAATTCCACCACCAAAAATACGATGCATCTTGGATGAGCCCATCTGGGCGGATCAATGGACCCTACAATATGAAAATCTCACGGCCCTGAAAGACGTAGTAGAAGAACAGTTAGAGTTAGGACACACTGAGGAACCCTTTAGTCCTTGGAACTCTCCTGTATTTGTCATAAAAAAGAAATCTGGGAAATACAGAATGTTGACTGATTTGAGAAAGATCAATGTCATTACTGACAGTAGATATGTAGCCACACTTATACCAGACCTAGAGACAGCCTCCATATCAACTTTATTAGAAATTGGACAGTTGCTAGTGGAAGTCCGAAACACCATAAGAGCACCTATGTTCCCCTTCCCCATTTTACGTATAAGATCACACTCCAATTTACCAGGGCCTCAAGCAGAAGGAAATGAGGTTGTGGATCGAGTTGTGTCAGGAGGTGTATACCTAGAAACCACTGAGGAAGCTCAGCAGGCTCACAATCAGTATCACATATCAGCAAAATCATGAGGACATTTATATAAACTTACTAAGAAAGAGGCTTGAAAGATTGTAAAATCATGCACAGCATGCCTTCCTTTCCAGCCACCGATGCCATGCAGAGTGTACAATCCTAAGGGATCACATCCTAATGATATCTGGCAAACGGATGTGACTCACGTAGCTTCATTCGGGAGGCTTAAATATGTCCATGTGTCTATAGACACTTTCTCCGGTTTCATCATGGCTACTCTACACGCCAGAGAGGCAGTTAAGGGCGTGTGTGTAGTCATATGCTTCAATGTTTTGCCGCCCATGGCGTCCCACGACTGTTAAAGACTGATAATGGCCCAGCATACGCTGCTTCGGCCTTCCAAAAATTTCTCTCAGAATTCGGAATCTCTCATGTGACTGGGATCCCCTATAACCCCACAGGACAAGCCATAGTAGAACGTGCGAACCGCACCATCAAACAATATGTCCACAAACAAAAAGGGGGAGCTTCGGGACCCAGGCCCACGGCACATGATCCATTAAAATGGGCACTTTACACAACCAATTACTGACAATTCGATGAACACGGTCTTACGCCTGCCATGAAATACATGGTCAGATCAGGCTGACCACCAGATGATTTTAAGAAAAGATTGGAATGGACGCCTCCGGCCACAGGACAGACAGCCATGTCTGTCAATGAAAGGCCATGGCATGGACCACATAGCATAATAACTTGGGGCAAGGGTTATGCTTGTATCTGTACAGGAGACAAGGAGATTTGGGTACCAGTGAAAAGACTACGGGTCGTACAACATGGGGAAGAAATCACAGGGAGTCCGCCAGAGAAAGAAGAAGAAACTACAACCCCTGAGCAATAAAATTAGTCAGCTGCATCTTACTACTCCTTACAGTGAGCCAGGCTGAGGACCAGTATTGGACCTTTGGACATTAGTAGACATTTCAACCTTACAGGACTGGTGAAGGGCCCTCCTTGGTGTTTGTACAAATAATGTATCAGTGGGATTTAGGGAACAATTGAAAATGGATCACGAATTCTATCAGGCCGTTCTAATGTTATAAAATGATGTAATAGCTATTGGAGATGAACTGCAGGCCATAGAAACACAGTTGGCTTTAAGATGTGATTACAGATATCGTCAGTTTTGCATGATGAACAAATTGTATAAGGATACTGAATTTTATAGGGAAGAAATAAGAGCTCAGTTGCATGGCTTAACACTTGCCAAAGTTTCAAGTGAAATGAAACTGTTGGAAAAATTGGCATTGGATATAAATACACAAGGGACAAAAAGGTTAATACCTGAAAATTTTGTTTCAGACACGATGCAACTTTTTGGTCATTCCACCTCATTGCTTAATTCGCTAGGTCCATTACTGCCAGGAGGTATTGTTCTTTTGATTGTTATATGTCTTATACCAGCATGTCTCAAATGTGCCCTACGAAGTGTAAAAGATACAATGTGGATGTTACTGAAAATCAATTCAAGCTGAGAGATGTACAAACCCGTGAAGGTCATCAGGTCCAAAAAAGAAAGGGGGAGTTGTAAGGGGCACTGACCGCCACACCATCTGGGACGCCACACTGACGGACCTCAGGTCAACTGAGTCTGGAGCAGGGAAGGGAGAACAAGGTGGCACTGGAAGGGACGGCGCCACCCCTGGTTGGTTTTTGTCACTACAGTACCAGCTTGTGTTCATTACTAGAGCTTTGGGTTTGTTTGTGTGTGTTACCGTGGTTCACTGGGCTAGCTGGCAGAGACTATCTAATCAGAGTGCTTGCTTTAATAAATCGGAGTTGCTTCATGACCCGCTCTCCCTCCTCATTCCTTTACTCACGAGCTCCACAGGAGGACAAGCAGCCTGCTGGTCAGGCATAAGACGTGCTCCTCTTGGTAAGCTATGCCATCACCATAGCAACTTGGTGCCTAAACTGGGGCCACAAGCAGGGGGAATGAGCAGGAAGCTCAGCCAAGGGAAGTCAGGTCCCTTAAGAAACTCAGCCAAGGGAAGTCAACTCCCTCAGGAAACTAAGCCAAGGGAAGTCAGGTCCTTTAAGAAACTCAGCCAAGGGAAGTCAGGTCCCTCAAGAAACTCAGCCGAGGGAAGTCAGGCCCCTCAGGAAACTCAGTCAAGGGAAGTGAAGTCCTTCAGGAAGCTCAGCCAAGGGATGTCAGGTCCCATGGGAAACTCATCCAAGGGAAGTCAGGTCCCTCAGGAAACGCAACCGACTGAAGTCAGGTCCCTCAGGAAACTCAGCCGAGGGAAGTCAGGTCCCTCAGGAAACAGCCAAGGGAAGTCAGGTCCCACGGGACACTCAGCCAAGGGACGTCAGGGCCCTTAAGAAACTCATCCAAGGGAAGTCAGGTCCCTTAAGAAGCTATGTCAAGGGAAATCAGGTCCCTCAGGAAACAGCCAAGGAAAGTCAGGTCCCACGGGAAACTCAGCCAAGGGAAGTCAGGGCCCTTAAGAAACTCAGCCAAGGGAAGTCAGGTCCCTTAAGAAACTAAATTTCTCTGTCTTAGTTTCCTCATGTGGAAATAAGGGGACTGAGGCAGTTAACTTCTAAAGTTCCTCCCAACTCTCCACTCCAGAATTATATTAGTTAATAGCAAAACCTTTGTGTTTATAGGCATAGTAGCAACAGTGTTGAAGATTTTCTTAACCATTGGGAGGCTTTTCCTGTATTGGAAACACACTTAACACCAATAGGTATCAAGGGAAATTTATTACAGCAGAGTTCAGAGGAATTGAACACCTTTGCCCAAAAGCAGGCTCAACCTCCCTCCACTGTAGAAAGGAAGAGCACTGAATACAGAAGTGAAATGAGCTATATACCGTTAGTTCAAGACAGATCCTCCCACCAGGAGATGAGTTGGTCCATTCTCCATTAGGTCACCATCTTCTCTACATTCCCATTACATAACCAGCCCTGGTGTGATCCTCCCCTCCCAAACATGTTTTATCATAGGACCCACGATCAGAAAATGGGAGGATAATTTTATGCAAGTTGTATCTGCTTATATGCATGAAGTTCATTAAGCAAGCACAGTAAAGGAAAACTTTCTCCTGGTTATTCTAGGTCATTTTCCCTGACTGATTCAGGCTGGTTTCAGGCCTGGATCTTCTTATCAAAACTTTTGTGGCTTTCTGAAGGTCTGTACCCTGATTGGTGGAGTCCACCTGCAGTCTTGTAGCTTTCTTATTATCTGACTTATTCTCAGTGACTTCATGAACTAGTGACTCTGTGGAAACTTAACTGCTGTCTCACACTTGGTAGCAAGAGAAAGATTATAGAGGAGACAAAGTAAGAATATCATTCCTCAGATCTTTGTATTCTACTATTTAAGAAACAAAACCATAAACAAAATCCAAAGTGCTGACAGACTTTAATATGTGAGTTGAAGTGTTCGTAAGCCTTTCAAAGAGCTTTTGTTAATTTTTATGTGTAAGCAGGAATTAATACCAACAGCTAAAAACATCTCCCTCTTGGCTAACAGTAGCCATGTTTTGTGGAAAGGGCATTTAATGAGTCATTCAACCTTAATTCAAAGGTGTCCCAAGGCAATTAAAAGGAATGTATGGCATAGCAAGAGCTACAGTAGCAGGTCCGGATATAATGCAGACTGCTGCATTTGCATTTTGGAACCCTGATTAAAATACAACTTCAAATACTGAGACTTAATTAGTCAAGAATTAAAGAGTGAAAACTTAGATCATTTCAGTTCTTAATTCTGGCTGTTTAGATCCACTATCAAAGGAGTCAAATTGTACACTGCCCTTAACACCTCCATTTGGTATATTATGTTGTTTTTATGTGTGTGATTAAATATAAATTTATTTATGTTTTCCATGTTATATTTTATTTGGTAAATAATTTCTCTCACATATATACACATATGAATACATACAAACATATATGTGTGTGTATTATATATGTATGTATAGAGATACGTGTCTATATCAATATCTCATCTGTGGAAAACAGCAAGGATTAAGTGGCTTTGTCCCTACTGTTGGGTCTGTGTCTGTCTGTGTTTGTCCTTCATTTTTGAAGAAGACCATGACATGAGAGAAATGATGACATGACTTGCACTTGGTTTTGATTTGAGTGAGGGAGGGCTGTGCAAGGTTACCAGCCTCACTTCCCCTCCTGAGCCATCTGGATCCAGTGACCAGATATTCATCAAGATGACTGGAGAAGGCCCAGGATGCACTGGGAGACCTTGGCCTATTCAGGTACTCACTTAGAATGAGGTAATGCCCATTGAGTGAATAAGCCTCTTGAAGAAGTAAACAGGTAATGGCCCCTTTAATGAGCAAAAGAAAGAAAAAAAATTATAAGTAAATGGAGCTGAGAGGGAAAGAGCAAAAGTTACTACTGAATCATTCTGAAGCCAGGAGTGCCCAGAAAAGAGCCATCAAGTGGAGTTTGGGCAAGGACATATTGTTGTGCAATGTGTGGGCTTGAGGAGAGGAGAGGAGAGGAAATAAGCATTTATATAGCACCTATTATGTAAGAGGCACTGTGCTAAGCATTTTACAAATACTATCCCATTTGAGTGAGGAAGGGCTGTACAAGTTCACCTGCCTCCCTTCCACTGCTGGGCCATCTAAGTGCTAATAGGTTCTACTGTCAGTTTTATCTAATTTTTCTCCTCCTTTTCAAGTCTCAAGCTCTTTGTCCATGAGTTCAGCACATGAACAGTGAAAAGACTACTGGCCATGTAATTCTCTCCAGAGTATTTTTTTTCCTTAATCTTAAAGATTTTATTTATGTTCTTATTAATTGGGCAAGCCTGGTCAAGTTATTTACCCTTTGCCTCAGTTTCCTCAACTGTAAAAGTCGGATAATAATAGTATCAATCTCCCAGAGTTGTTGTAAGAATCAAATGTGATAAGATTTGTAAAGTGCTTACCACAGTACCTGCCACATAGCAGGCACTGGCACTGAATAAATGTTTGTTTCCTTTCTCCTTCCTGTATGACAAATGCATGCAGTAAGTAACCAAGCAAAACAAATTAACACATGGACCATATCCAAACATTAATGGCACATATTATGCACATGGTAGGCCATTTCTTCATCAAGAGATGATTTGCCACCAGTCCCCTGAAGTTAATCACTGCATTGATGAGAGACTTAGTCTCCCAATGATATCCTTTATAATAATATGTACAATGTACATTATGTATATGTGTGAGTGTATGTAGAAAGAGAGAGAGTTTTCTCAATTCTGCTTACATTTTTATGTAGCAATTTGTATTATTTTTCATCCTTTCCTGGTCATAATTATAATCACTGACATTTATAGAATCCTGGAAAAGCCACTTTAACTGCTCTATGACTCAGTTTCCTCATTTGTAAAATAAGGGGATTGGACTTGATGGCAGGCAGAAGTTAAGTGACTTGTCTAGAGTCACACAGCTAGGAAGTGTTCAAGGCCAAATTTACAATCAGGACTTCCTGACTCTAGGTCCAGGTTCTTAGTTGATACTTCTGTTTTCAGCTACGTATTATGGGCCTTAGTGATATTATCTATGCATAAAAGTTAGCTATTAAAGAAAAGCAGCTGAAAAGAAGAGGAAAGAGAGAAAGTTTCTTAGAAAAGTATGTGGAAATAAAAAGTTCTGAGATCTGACTAGGTTGCCAGTTATCCCAGAGTGTCTCCTGTTGTTGGACCATTATCATAGCTCTTGGGGATGAATGTTTGATTGAGGCATCCAATACTTACTACTTAAACAATGTATCAGTACACTGGCCAATAGAGAGTCCTATCTGCTATACCTATAGACCACTAAGGCTACTAGACATAGATATGTTCAGATCTATGCTTTAGGAAGATTAATTTGGAGTATATATAAGGACATATGGAATAAGGGAAAGGCCAGAATTAGAAAAGGCTCTTACAAAGGACTAGATAAAGAGGGGCCAGATTAGAGTTCTAGTAATGTCACTGGAGAAGGAAACAATGCAAACTAGGTGAAGGGAAAATGCACAGGTTATAGGAAAATGATTGATTGGGGGTGTGGTAAGAGAATGAGAATATTAAAGATTAGTCTGAAGTTTTAAAACTGAGTTCCAAACTCTCTGAAAACAATATGTACTACAGAAACTGGACTGAGTATTTAAAACAATTTTTCCTGCTCTTGTTGTTTTTCTGAAAAGTTCACACTGAGGGGAATTCCTCTCTCCTTCTTGTTATAACTTATTATTTTAGACTAGGGGACTTTTTCATATTGTGACTCTGTAATTCAACATATTTTCTTTCTGTTTTACATTATTTGAAGATTTGATAAGCATTCCTTCTATGCCTTCATCAGGTCATTGATTAAAATGTTAACACACAAAGGCAAGGACATATTCTTGGGGCATTCGCTAAGAAATCTTGTCAACCTATTAATCACTCCACTTTGGGTTTGGCCATTTAACCAATTTTAAATTCACATAACTGTATTTTTGTTTAGCTCATATCTCTCCACCTTGTCCAAAAGTATCACATACAAGACTTTGCAAAATCCTTCATTGAAGGCTTGGTAAAGTACATCTGTGGTACTACTTTGATGTGCCAGTCTATCAATCCTGTAAAAAAAAATTAAGGCTTATTTCATGTAAGCTGTTATTGATTTTCCTATGCTGGCTTTTAGCAATCATCCTTTCTGTTTCTAGATGGTCATTAATCAACCCTTTAAAAATATATTGGGATTTTTTTTTCTGAGAATCAAAATCTAGCTCATAATACTCCATTTCCTTCTCTTTGAATCTTAGCATGTTTGCCCTTTTCCAGTCTCCATAGCATACCCTCTTTATATTTCAAGGATCACTGACACTGACTCAGCAATTCCTTCGCCAGTTCTTTCAGGAGCCATGATGTTTTCCCATTGGATCTTTAGACTTGAACTCAGTGATAGCAGCTATACCTCATTGCTTACCTTTGGTTTCAATTTCTCATTGATTTTTGTTATGTATTTTCCATTACAGAGATCAGTATTTTTGTCAGAGAACACAGGAACCAAATGAGTTGAGTGATGCTACCTTCTTTCTGTTTTCCATTACCATTTTCCTATCCACATTGAGATCTTTCCTTGGTCTTTCTTTTTTCTGGTAAAACTAAGATCAACTGCTTCACTATTTATTGTATATATCACTATTAATTCACTCTGAGCTTTAGCATTCCTGTCTTATTTCCATGAATGACACTTGCTTCCACCTTGTATCTATGTATCTTTAGATAGCTAGATGGCTCAATGGATAGAGCACTGGGCCTGGAGCCAGGATGACCTAAGTTCAAATTCAGCCTCAGATACATACCTATGTGACTTTGGGAAAGTCACTTTTTTTTTGTCTTAATCCACTGGAGAAGGAAATGGCAAATCATTCCAGTGTCTTTACCAAGATAATCCTGTACACATATGGTATTCCGGGTCACAAAAAGTTGAGCAGGACTGAATAACAGCAACAAATTTATCTTTAAAATATCTAATGAGTTGTTGAGTTCTCTATGCTTCCATATTGGCTCTTTTTAGACAACTCACCCTTTTTCTTTCTAATTTGAAATATTTCTCTTAATGTCTCACTAATCTGGTTCTTGAGAGCTTCACATTCCCCACTCCACCTTCAGACTGAATTCTCCTATAGAATCTTGATCATGGGATCATAGTTATTCTTTCTCTGAGTCCTTTGAAACCCACTCTACAAAAAATCTAGGACTCAAGTCAAATTACATTAAGCTTTACATTCCTTTTATATCATGAATTATAAGATAGTAGTCAGTTCTTCCCAAGATGTATATTGTTTCTACTTCAATAATCAATACCTCTTTGATAAATTTAACATAGCAGTTCTGCTTGTCTCTTATCGTTTGAACAATGAAAGAATTATTTAGATAAGCCAAGAATATTTAAGGACCATTGCTAATGCATTCGCTATCACAACTATATCATGGCTTCAGGATAATTTTGTGATCTGTCTTCCAAACTCTTTATCTTTTTCCATTATCTGTCTGGATAGACTGTGGAATATTTCCCTGCCAACATTACTTTTTTTTCCTTCTCCACTGATCTTCATCCAAATGAACTCCAACATACTTATGAACTATGGTTCCTGGGTTTCCTCTTCATCCATGCGAACACTGAAGTCACCAAAAATGACATCGGAGTTCACTGCAGAGAGAAATAAATTGGAAAACTCATCAAGGAATGTCAGAAACTGCCCTACAAGCTGGAAGATGAAAGCAATATGGCTCTATCAAGAGTTATTAGATCACGTCAGAGATTTCAAGCTATGAGGACCCTTAGAGGTAATTCAGTACAACTTTGACTATTTACCAATGAAAAAACTGCATCACAGTGAAGTTGTGACTTGTTCAAGTCCATACAGGTAGAAAATAACTGTTTAGATTTAAACCAAGGTCCTTTAGATGCAAATCCAATGCACATTCTATATATATATATATATATATATATATATATATATATGTGTGACTTTTACATTGGAAAATTGAAAATTTTTCAAAAATGACTGTGAGGAAAAAGGAAGGGACTTCTTCCTACAAGCCTTTTGAGAGAGGATGGTATGGAATAGTTTTGAGAATGATGCAATATCTCTGGGGGAAAATCAGTCAGTGCCAGGAGGGCAAAAGAATATAAAATGAATTCCTGGATAAAGAAAGGTTTGTGAACAATAGAGCAGATTTCCTGTAGACACCAAGGAAGAGTTGGCCAGAGATGGATAAGGACAGAGAAGAAATGACTGAGATAGATTATGATGACAGTTTTTATCTTAATCAGTAGAATATATCCCTTGCAAATTTCATTCTCTCATAATTTTTCAGAGCACACACACCACCCCACATTTTTTTGTACCTAGTGATTCAGCATGGGGTCTATCTGAATTACCACAAATTCTGAAGTATTGCAATAGGAATTAATGAGATTATATAGTGATTACAAAGATGAGAAAACAAGTCTTCAAATAATACCTCTTGGCAACTGGAAAAATAGGCAAAGAATCAATTCACTTTTACAAATATTTATTGAGCACTTACAATAAAAAAGCCACTATCTGAGTTTAATTCTTCTCATTATGTTTGTTTAGGTAGACACAGGCTTTGACGAAAAGCTGATGAGAACGGTATTTCAGAGAAAATGAATACTCTGTTTTAACACAAATTCCTTCTAAGTTCACTCTACTTGTAAAAGCTCACCTCAAGGAGGAATGGAGGCCTGGCACAAGGTCACACCTCATAATGAATTGACCCCATAGCATTCTACTCTTCAGGCAAACAGAGTATCATCAGGAAATTGAAACCATCACTCAGTCAGTACTGTCTGATGACAGCAAAGTAAATATTATCTTAATTTAGGACACTGTTTGTATTCCACTTAATTCCTATGCCCCCAAATGAGGTAAAGAGAAAGAGAGGATTGGATCTGAATTCTAGCTATCATTTTACAACTGACCTAACAAGCAAACAAAAGGAAACAAAAGGACAAATACCATGAAATAAGTTATATAATGAATTAGAATGTCATGTAAGAAAAAGATTGTTGAAAATTAGCCCTGTAGATATCTCAGGACCAGACCAAAAGCACTGTATCCTTGATATTAGTGGCCCCTTTATGACTGCTATATTCAATCTGGAACCCATCTCCATAAGAATTTTTGACACCATAGCAAGAGAAGGGGCCATCAAATCACATACTCTTTAGGAGCAGGGCATGAACAACTATGACTCATAGCTGAGTGGATTTCAGATGAAACGATTGATCCATGCATCATGTTGCAATCTCTCCTTTTTCATGATATGCTGTTGTAAAAGCAAGCACCCTGACACATTCAGGATGGCCTGCTGTCACAGGTTTTTTGATTTGTTTTTCTAAAAGGAAACAACTTTTGAGGGGTCAACAATCGCTTTAATCAAGCACATATGTCATTCACTTAGCTCAGGAGAAAAAGCTAGCACCCTGAACTTCAGAGAAAATACAAACAGAGAAATAAAGACCAACAGACAGGACTTCTAACTGTCTGACCATAAGCAATATATGTAACACAGATCAACAGACAGATCCAACTGTCTGACCATTACATCCATACATAATTACCAGAGAGAGAAGCACCAACATCTGGGTTTTCAAAGCTGAGGGGCTCCTTAGCAGCTACTCAGAGTCTCATCTTAGACACAAACTTCCTTCCAAAAATTAAGCCCCAAAGTAAAATCTCACCTCAGAGTATTATACACTTTTCAGAGCCAGAGGGCATGACCCTCCAACATAGTGCCTCAATAGGAATTAACAAAAGGTATTCAGGCCTATTAATGAGTGAAGAACATCTTTAACTCTTCCCCCACCATTAACCTTACATTAACATTACACCTGTGCATTTGTGTTTGTGGGGCATGGGGAAGGATTTTGGAATGCTCCGTATCTTATCACAGGCAGATCTGCTGCTCCCTTAATTTCCCCAAGATCTAAAATCATAGATCTAGAGCTGAATATAACAGTGAAGATCATTGAGTTTAGACCTTTAATTTTATAAAAGATTTAAAGAAGTTAAGTAATTTTCTTAAGTTTGCCTGTGTTACTAAGTCACAGAGCCAAGATTCAAATCCAGTTTCTATATCCAAATCTAGGATTCTTCCCATTGTATTCTTTTTATTTTTTATTTTTTTATTTTATTTTTTTTTATTTGTAAGTGGTATTTTATTTTTTTCCAATTATATGTAAAGATAGTCTTCAACATCCATTTCTATAAGATTTCAAGTTCCAAATTTTCTCCCTCTGTCTCTTCCCTCCCCCTTCCCCCAGATCTGATATAGGTTATACATATACAATCATGGAAACATATTTCCATACTAGTAATGCTGTGAAAAGAAAAACAAACTAAAATTTAAAGAAGTGAAAATAATATGCTTCATTCTACATTCAGACTCCATAGTTCTTTTTCATAAAATTTTTTGAAGGAAACTTTTGGACTTGTCTTGGATCGTTGCATTGCTTAGAAGAGCTAAGTCAATCATGATGGATCATCACAATTTTACTGTTACTGTGTACAGTGTTCTCCTGATTTTACTCATTTTACTCAGTCGCAGTTCATATAAGTCTTTCAAGTTTCTTCTGAAATCTACCTGCTCATCATTTCTTATAGCATAATAGTATTCCATTACATTTATATGCCATTCAGCCATTCCACAGTTGGTGGGTATTCACTCAATTTCTAATTTGTGCCACCATAGAAAGACCTACTATACACATTTTTGTATGTATAGTTCTTTCTCCCTCCTTTTTAAACTGTATTTATTATTTTATTTTTCCATAGTTAACATATACAGTTTTTTGAAACTTTAATTTCCAAATTATCTCCCTTCTTCCATGCCCAATCATCTTCATTAAGAAGGTAAGCAATTTGATATGTTATACTTGTGTATTTACGCAAGACACCTCCATAAGTCATGTTATAAAAGTCAAAAAATCTAGAAAAATAAAGTTTTAAAAAAGTATATTTCAATATGAATTCAAACACCATCAGTTCTTTCTCTGAGGATGTCTAGCATTTTTCATCTTAAGTCGTTCAAAGTTGTCTTGGATTATTGTACTGATGAGAATAGCTAAATTATTCCCAGCTGGTCATCTTACTCTCCTGTCCTGTGTCAGGTCTGTTAGTGTCAAGCACTGTTTTCTTCCCTAAAACTGTGAGGAGGGTTCCTGCTTCACTGTGGCCACAAGCTCTGGTCTTCTAGTGCTCCTCCTTGCCCTGAGACTTTCATCCAGGGCCAGAACCTGGATCTGAGCACTGCTCCCAGTGCTAGTAGAAACATCTGTCATCTTCCAGGTGTTCAACTCCCTTTACCATCTGTGGGTGGAGAGTTCTGAAAGCAGCTCCTGCTGATTCAGTCACTTAAAAGGCCTGTTCCTGGTTTGACGGGATCTGTTCTGCACAGGTAAGATCTGCGCTAGACTGTGCTTCATTCTCACCAGGTGAGACAGACTTTTCCTACAGACCTTCTAGGTTGTAATTGGTGTCTGTGGGCTGAGAGGTCTGGAAACTGCCCCTACAGTCATTCATTCAGTTACCCTGAAGCCTGTTCTTGGTTTGATGGGGCTGGTCTGCACTCCTTTCTCACCCTCTTGCAACAGACCTTTCCTTCCAACCTTCTAAATTGTCTTGGACTAGAAAATTGTTTCACTCTACCTTTTTGTGGGTAGTGCTGTTCTAGAATTTGTTTAGAATCATTATTTAATGGTATCTGATAGGATTTGGGGGAGAGCTCAAGCAAGTCCTTACCTTTATTCCACCATCTTGGATCAATCTAAAATGACATATTTTCAGTAATTATTCATTGAGTATCAATTATTTTTACAGGACTCTAAATAGTAAACAATTATGAGCTCTAGTCTCAAAATTTTTAGTTTATAATGTTGTTTTGTTTCCCTTTTTCCATTTTCAAATTCTTCATTAATTCAATATTTGCTCATCCTTATTAACTCATCTTCTTAATATCTTCATTTCCTGATCATTACAATCTCCTCTCCCCCAATTCATTGTTTCATTGATTTTATATGCCCTTCCTTTCCCATTCTGATTTTCACATTCTTTATTTGAGTGTTTTTTTCAATTAATCTCTTTCCCCTTCACAAACAAGTTAATGAAAACTTAAGAATTCTTAACATTAATATCTAAATTATATGGGAAACTTAGAACATAAACTCACAGAACTAGTAATAAAAGAGGAAAAAAAAAGTTAGAGGTACATGGAACTTCGAGTCAGAAAATAGATTGGAATCCTAACTCTAATACCTTAAGTTAAGTGACTTGCCCAAAAATCACATGGGTTGTAAGTGACAGAGCTGAGACTTGACCATAGGTCTTGACTTCTTTATGTTGTGAATGGATTTTAAGATATCCACTAAATTGTCAATGTAATGGACAACCCATAAATTATTTTTAAAAATTGCCTGTATGATCCTAGGCCAATTATTTAACCTCTCAGTGCTCCCAAGAAACTCTCTTTGGACTATAAATTGCAGAGAAAGTGGTTATTTTGTAGAGACATATTTGTAGAGTAATGTCTAAGAAAAATTCACACTGTAAACCATCCAAGCAGTTAAAGAATAACTGTTATCTTGGAGAAGATATGGAAGTCAGTGTACAACCCATAAAAACTGGTTCATCAGTAGATTAATCTTGAATAGACACTGTGGATGGCTAATGAATGAGATTCCAAATTGATAAGTAGAACCAGCTAGATTTCATATATGGAAAAATATATATTTATATAAATAAGAAATTTATGTAGAAATAGAAATGCCTATATAGAAATAGAAATGTTATGTTAAAGACTTCAATATTCTTCCTGAAACCAAAATCCGTGTTTTGAACATGAATCAATTTTCTTTTTTTCTTTTCTTTTTTTTTATAATTAAATTTATTTATTTAACTTTTAACATTCATTTTCACAAAATTTTGGGTTCCACATTTTCTCCCCTTTTGTCCCCTCCCCCCACCCCAAAACACCGAGCATTCTAATTGCCCCTGTCTGCCAATCTGCCCTCTCTCACTCCCCACCCCTTCCCTTTGGAAGGCAAGCAATTCAATATAGGCCAGATCTGTGTAGTTTTGCAAATGACTTCCATAATAGTAGTGTTGTGTAAGAACTAATTACATTTCCCTCCATCCTATTCTGTCCCCCATTACTTCTGTTCTCTCTTTTGATCCTGACCCTCCCCATGAGTGTGGACCTCAAATTGCTCCCTCCTCCCCGTGCCGTCCCTTCCATCATCTCCCCCACCCTGCTTATCCCCTTATCCCCCACTTTCCTGTATTGTAAGATAGGTTTTCATACCAAAGTGAGTGTGCATTTTATTCCTTCCTTTAGTGGAATGTGATGAGAGTAAACTTCATGTTTTTCTCTCACCTCCCCTCTTTCTCCCTTCACTAAAAAGCCTTTTGCTTGCCTCTTTTATGAGAGATAATTTGCCCCATTCCATTTCTCCCTTTCTCCTCCCAATATATTTCTCTCTCACTGCTTGATTTCATTTTTTTTAAGATATGACCCCCACCTCTTCAGTTCACTCTGTGCACTCTGTCTCTATGTGTGTGTGTGTGTGTGTGTGTGTGTGTGCATGTGTGTGTGTTATCCCATCCTGTACCCAGATGCTGAATAGTTTCAAGAGCTACAAATATTGTCTTTCCATGTAGGAATGTAAGCAGTTCAACTTTTGTTAAGTCCCTTATGACTTCTCTTTCCTATTTACTTTTTCATGCTTCTCTTCATTCTTGTGTTTGAAAGTCAAATTTTCTTTTCAGCTCTGGTCTTTTCAAGAATGCTTGAAAGTCCTCTATTTCATTGAAAGACCAATTTTTCCCCTGAAGTATTATATTCAGTTTTGCTGGGTAGGTGATTCTTGGTTTTAGTCCTAGTTCCTCTGACTTCTGGAATATCCTCTTCCATGCCCTTTGATCCCTTAATGTGGAAGCTGCCAGATCTTGTGTTATCCTGACTGTATTTCCACAATACCTGAATTGTTTCTTTCTAGCTGCTTGCAATATTTTCTCCTTGATCTAGGAACTCTGGAATTTGGCCACAGTGTTCCTAGTAGTTTCTCTTTTTGGATCTCTTTCAGGCGGTGATCTGTGGATTCCTTGAATACTTATTTCGCCCTGTGGTTCTAGAATCTCAGGGCAGTTTTCCTTGATAATTTCATGAAAGATGATGTCTAGGCTCTTTTTTTGATCCTGGCTTTCAGGTAGGCCCATAATTTTTAAATTGTTTCTCCTGAATCTATTTTCCAGGTCAGTTGTTTTTCCAATGAGATATTTCACATTATCTTCCATTTTTTTCATTCTTTTGGTTTTGTTTTGTGCTTTCTTGGTTTCTCACAAAGTCATTAGCCTCCATCTGTTCCATTCTAATTTTGAAAGAATTATTTTCTTCAGTGAGCTTTTGAATCTCCTTTTCCATCTGGCTAATTCTGCTTTTGAAAGCATTCTTCTCCTCATTGGCTTCTTGAACCTCTTTTGCCAATTGAGTTAGCCTATTTTTCAAGGTGTTATTTTCTTCTGCATTTTTTGGGGTCTCCTTTAGCAGGGAGCTGATCTGCTGTTCATGCTTTGACTGCATGTCTCATTTCTCTTCCCAGCTTTTCTTCCACCTCTTTAACTTGATTTTCTATGAGCCCTTCTATGGCCTGAGCCCATTGAGTGGGCTGGGATATAGAGGCCTTGACTTCTGTGTCTTTGCCTGATGGTGAGCATTGTTCTTCCTCATCAGAAAGGAAGGGAGGAAATACCTGTTCCCCAAGAAAGTAACCTTCTATAGTCTTATTTCTTTTCCCTTTTCTGGGCATTTTCCCAGCCAGTGATTTGACTTCTGAATGTTCACTTCACACCCACTTCGCCTCCTGATCCTCCCAGCCAGAGCTTGGGGTTTGAGATTCAAATGCTGCTTGCCAGCCTCAGGGCTTTTGGCGGGGGCAGGGCTGCTATTCAGTGTGTGATTAAGTTCAGGTGGTCAGGTCGGGGCAGGGCCGCCTCATGGACTCAGTTCCCTCAGGGAGTTTATGCAGAAACCTTCAACAATGGATCCAGGCTCCTGCCTGCTTGGGGAGCCGCGGTCTGCTCCCGTCTCCGCTGTTGCCTCCCGAGGGGGCCTGAGTTATTGGGGCACCCCACTCCCCTCTCGACCTGACAAAGAGACCCTCTCACCGACCCCTGTCACCTGTGGGTGGAGGGACCTGCGTGGCCACTGGAGATCTTGTCCCTGAAGTCCTCTCGGATCTTTTCTTCTTGGTGCCGCAGCAGCGGCAGGGCTGTACTCAGCTCCCAGTCCTGGTGCCCAGTCCGCAGCGCAAAGGACCTTTTGCGAGAGGTTTGCAGGTCTCTCTGGAACAGAAACCTCCCTCGCTCCAATGTTCTATGGCCTCTGGGTGCAGAATTCGCCATGAGTTACTTTTTTGTAGATGTTCTATGGGTTGTGGGTTCGGAGCTATGTGTATGTGCGTCTTTCTACTCTGCCAGCTTGGCTCCGCCCCACTTCCCATTGTATTCTTAACAAACTTTCTAAAGTGACAAGGTAAGGGAGAACTGTTTGCATTGCATCTCCTCATAATCTTGACCCAAATTATCACTGTTATACTTTCTGATGCTCTGCTTCTGTGTCATTCTATTTTCCTATGTGAAGAGTACTGAAGGTTCAAAATTATGCTACTCAGATATAGCATCTATCAATCCTTGTATCACTGCCCCACAAATGCTAGAATTTCTTTAGGAAATCTGCACTAGGACCTAAAGTACATTCAAGCTTATCAGCTAGATATATATAAGATACCTATTTCAACCCATCACCTTCATTCTTATATTGTCCATGGTCCATATTTGGAGATTTGCCCTATGCAACCACCCTCACCCCATGTGGATGCAGAACTGAAGGACAAAAACATGCATTGTCTCACAGTCTGACTCACATGACTTCCCTCAGAATGAAGTGATTCCTTCCAGACAAAAATTAACATTTTAGCCTTGGTAAATTCAAAGAAAATTTACAATAGACTATTTAACAGCATACTGGTTACATAGTCAGAGGACTCATTTCCTAACATAATCATAGTTTGCCTGACATTCGCCAAGTAATTTATATCTTTGGGTCTCAATTTCCTTATTTTTTAAATAAGTTCATTTAACTGGGTGAAATACAAATGGATCCCCTTTTTTGATTTTAATGGACCTTAGTGACCATCAATTTTAATACCCTACCACTCTAAAGCTATGTAGATTCTCTTGAACTCAAAATGTCAAGAAATTGCACTGTGTTCATTTATAGCCCAGGGGACCATTCAGCTATAAGTTTTCTTCAACTTAAACACACACACACACGCGCGCACACACACACACACACACACGTTGCCTTTTCAGGCTAACACTTAGCAGTTAGAGCCTTCTCCCACAGCAGTCAAACAATAACAACCACAACAAAACAAAACCAGAATATTCGGAGAGTTTCTTGGAAAAGACTTCTCTATAAATTTCTCCAGCCTAGTAGTAAGCCCCACTCTTGTACTTACTAGGCTAAAAGAGGAAAATTAATCTTAATATGTCTGAATTTAGAGGATTAATATTTTAGTTACATTAACATTCAGTCTGACTTCCCCAATTCAGGAAATAGTTGACCATTGACTACTTCTTTTGTAAAAGAAGATAAGATTTCACACCCTTTGTAAATCCACAGGTAACTCAGTAAGGGTATGAAAAGGGTATTATTATCAAAGCTCCATGTATTAACCTTCAGGTTGGAGAATAAGGCTCATCATCCCTAAATAACGCTGTTGCCAAAATATGAAGACAAAAAATAGAAACTAGACCTGTCATTTTATTGATATAACTAGCTCCCGAGTGAGGAAACTCCTTCTCCTAAAGCAGAAACCCTATATTTTTTGCAACTTACAACCTTAGAGGGTTGTCAAGACCATTTAAAAGGTTAAGTGACTTGCCCAGGGTCACACATCAATTACACAGTCAGTATGTGTTAAAGGCAGGACATGACCTCAGGTCTTCTTGGATTAAAGGACTTATTTCTAAAAAGAAAAGTAAAGTTCCTAGGGGAGGTAGTACATGCCTACAATCCTAGCTACATGAGAAGCTTAGAAATTCTAAGCTATAGTGGACTAGTCCAGTTGAGTGTCTACTAGGTTCATCATCAACATGGTGAATCTACTAGACTGCTTAAGGAGGAGCAAACTGGTATGGCATGGAAATGGAGGTAGTCAAAGGAGTTAATTAGAACAGGACTGAGCCCATGAGTAACCAATCCCTGTACATCCAGTCTGGGTATGCTATGAAGGGAAGGAGAAAAACATAAGTGGAGGGAGTAAGAGGGAAAGAGAAAGGAAAAATAATCTTTGAAAATGTTCATAAGGGGATTGTAAAAGCCCTACCAATGTCATGTACATACTTTTGTCACGTCATTTCTGAATTTGCTCATAAAATGGTGTTCATATTTGGGTGTATATTTTATTAGACAGGAGTGTGAAAATGAATTGGCAAAAATTCCTTATGCAAAAATCCTTCATCTCATATTGAGAGCTAAGCTTTACATTCCTGTATAAATATAAACCTGTGTAAACATAATATGAAGCCAAACAGAACAATTTTCTTTTATACTCATGTCTGATAGAGCTCTCCTCTCAGAATGAAGTGTGTATTAGCTATTGTGATGGAATATGCATTTACACTAATACAGTCATCATGTTGCTGATTCACTAGCTCAATTGAAAACATTAAGTCTCAATTAGTTTTTCAAAATAATTAGAGGTCACCAGCACCATCAACTAAGTACTAATGCTGCTTAGAAATGATGAAAGTAGTGACTTACGGCTTCAAAATAAGATAGAAAAAAAGGTAAAAATCAACCACTTTTTGCCCTTTTATATTTCCAATCCAATTATATTCATTAAACAATAATTTCATTTTTACCATGGTAAGATAATTAGTGTTATTGCTAGTGTAAATGAAAAAAAATCATGCTATCTGAGGAGACCTGGAAGGAAAACAGAACTATACAACCATGAGGCAATTAGGGCTTTGACATGAAGGCACTGATGTTTGGAGTAGGACACTCTTCCTAACTATGGTGAACACCATACACGAAGACCTCCACATACTTTAACTGCTAAGGAGCATAAGTAACAATAGAAAAGAACTTCTGGAGTCTCATTACCATAGCCCCCTATCTCCATGCCTACCTTAACTCGTAATCTTTATTGGTGAGAAGGATGGACCATTTCCTTTCCTAGAATAACTACACCCATGGTGAGAATTTCCCATGGGTAGCCAACAACCTACTTCCCTAGCCATCAACCCTGTCCAAGACACAAAATTTCTAGTTATAGTTCTCTAAAAGAATACTAAGAACTCTTTTGGGAGTTCAAGTTACTAGGCCTAGCAAATTAAATACCAGAGTATTATCATTAGGTATACACACATATGTAAATTTAATTTTTTAGCCAATGTTGTTAATTTTGGGGTGTGGGGGGAAGCATGTCAGATGCTATAGTGATGATCATTAGTTGTACTCTAGATAGATAAAAATCTTTCAATGTTGTGGAGGCTAAGTGACCCCAAATCCTCAGTTCTGTCAACCAACAAGCATGTATTAAGTCATTTGTTTACTTAATGTGCCAGGAACTGTGCTGGGGATATGAAAACAAAAATAAAACTGTCCCTGTCCTCAAAAACCTTATATTCTATGAGGAGAGACAACATGTATATATATGTCAATAAATTCAAGATAAATCCAAGATAAAGCATTTTGGAGGAGTGAGAAGCAGAAGATGATGTTGGAGAGATCAGGAAAGGCTTGACATAAAAGTTGTTGCTTGAGTGGAGTTTTGATGGAAACAATGGATTCTAAAAAGTGGAGAACAGATAAGAACACATTCCAGGCACAGTAAACGGAGACTGAATTTCAGTAAGTTATGTCTAAATTCCCAATATGTGCAGAATGAGTAACTTTGTGGCATGATAGATTCAGAGACTGAACTTGGAGTTGGAAAACCCTGGCTACTGTCTACCTCCCAGAGGCAGATTGACTGTCATGTAACTATTAACAAGTCAAAGCTTCCTTATAGTTCCCTAAAACTATAATTGTAGAGTTGTTATCAATCGCTATTAGTGGAAAAGTTAACAAAAATCCATGAGATACCTCCCTCCAAATGTTTTTTTGTTATTGTTCAGTCATATCTGACTCTTCATGACCTCCCCCCCATTTGGGATTTTCTTGGGAAAGATGGTGTGGTTTGTCATTTACTTCTCCAAATCATTTTACAGATGAGGAAACTGAGCCAAACAGATTTCAGTGACTTGCCCAGGCTCCAACAGGTGGGACAGATTTTAACTCAGAAAGAGGAGTCTTCCTGACCCCAGGCCCAGCACTCTATCCTAGCACCACCTAGCTACCCCAAACCCCTTCAAGTTTACTGATATGGTACTGACTACATTTTAGGTTCAATCAATCATATTTAAATCCACCTAAATGTCCCATTTTCTAGCCCATATTGCTCCATCCTAGGAGTATATGATGTAGAGAAGGAAGGGACCTTGAGAGCACCCATCCCTCTCCTCCATTCAACAGATGAGAGAATTGAGTCCTAAAGAGTTTAACTAACTTGTCCAGGGTCACACAGATAGGAAGCAACAGAGTTAGGATAGGAAATCAGTTACTCTGACTTCAAACGTAGCATCCTTTTGCATTAATCATATATTCTTTCTCTGAATCCTTAAAAATTTAATCATTTTAGATACACATGAGCCTATGTTCAATCTTCCTATCTTTATGACATATTCTAAAATAGAATAGAATTATCACTGCTCACCAAGATTCCCATTATTTGTACTTCAGCCTCCACTTTTTATCTGTTGGAGAGTATCAGTTCTACAACAGCAGTTTCATTTGTTGCATGCTGGAGCTTTTGAAGAATTAAATTATCATTAAGAAATTCCTAGAATATATAAACAGAGGTGCAAATATCCATATAATCCAAATATGCCAATACTACTACATGGTGCCTTTGTACCTAGCTTCCAACTCCTCATCTATTTTCTCCTTCTGTTAAAGTAGCCTACGTCTCCAGGACAATATCATTCCTCTTACTCCCTCCATTGACCTTCATACAAATGTTGTCTGCCATGATTCCCCACTAAAGTTCCTGGATTTGTTTTACAGGAACATATTTTCCTAATATGCATAATTTTTCATATTCTCCTCTGCCTTCTACCCAACCATTTGGCTAATTTTGTAAATTTTGTTACTTTTTAACGAATTACACTCTTGTAGAGCCATAGTCCAATAAAGTCCAATTCTACTAATTCAATGATAGCTTTGGAATCAAATTAAACTCCTTACATCAAGATTTTGATTTTACCTTATTTCCTCTACTTTGATCATTTATGTTTACATGTGTGTGTGTGTGTGTGTGTGTGTGTATTTTCATATATTTTGTTGCTGATTCCCTTCTCAGATTGTTATTGTCTTCTGTACATAGTCTCTCTACTCTAACTCCTGCTATGTTGCAGCTATTACTCACTATTATATCTGGGTTTTTAGAAATAGGCAGTTTTCTATACTGCTCCCTTATAATTTCAGTTTAAATCCCATTTGATTGAGTTTATAAGATTCTAGGCAATTATTTTTAAACTCTCCTCATTAGTTGCACTATTTCCTTGATTCAAAACACATACTTTTTGTATTTTAAACAGTTTTCAAAAATCCAAATTCTGCTTTAACTCACTGTTTCATTTATGATCATGATTTTTGAAATCTATTTTATACCAAAATACAATTCTAAATCTATTTCTGTTTGAAAATCTAATACCCAAAATTCTATACCAAAAAAAATATGTACCAAAAATTCCTAATTTCAATAATTAGTGATTTTCTTTACTAGATCCTTAAGGTCTTCAATTTTTCATCCAGGGCTTTATAAACCCTAGCAATAGTTCCAAGGTGCTGTTAGTATCATTTGTCACCACATAAATCAACAAAAGTGGGTACTAATTATCACTTCTGACACATTCAGTAAATCTCTTTTCCACATTTCAGATACGAATAAATGGAAGATAGGGAATATCTCTGTTGTTCATGTAAGGACAACAGATAGCTTCCTCACTACCTTCTCAGCAGGAAGTTGTGAACTATCACTACTAATTGTCCCTTCTTCTGACCCTTTTCTGGTTGACATCTTTTACAGTGCTTCTTATAGAAATACACCTAAATATCTCAAATGCTCTGTCTACATACTGTATCTATCTTTCCTTTCTTAGAGTGTGAGAAGCTACTTTTTCCTGACAGGTTCCATCATCCCCCCCACCAAAGATGAAGAGCTAGAAGGTCATATTAGAGATCTTCTAGTCCAATTCCATATATACTTTTTTTAATTTTAGAATCAAAGAAATTAAGTAATAGGGGTCATACAGGCAGAAAGTAGCAGAGATGGAAGTCTAATTCCGATCCTCTAGCCTAAAATCCAGTGTCCTTTCCAAACAAACACACCACTTTCTAATTAGATATGGACAAGAAGTGTATATCTCTGCAAAGGGAGAGACTAGAGGAGCTACTTAAAGCCTTGAATTGTTATTACCTTAACAATAGACAGAGAAATTGTCAATAAAAGAGAATGTTGTATATAGTAACAGCAATAATGTTTTAAGAATGTCTCTGAATGACTAAGTCATTTTGACTATTACAAATAACCAAATTAATTGCATAGGATCTATGAAAGAAAATGTTATCTACATCCAGAGAAAGAACTGATACACAGAAGTATATATAGAATGATTTTACATTTCATATATATATATATATATATATATATATATATATATATATATATATATATATATATATATATATATACTTATATGTATATATGTATGTATATACATATATATATATATATATATACTTATATGTATATATGTATGTATATACATATATATACATATCTATGTCGAATGGGAGGATGGTAGTCATCTCTTGGGTGGAAGAGGAGAAAAAAGGGGGAAAAAGAAAGTTAATGATCACTTTATTATTTATTTAAAAGGAATAACAAGTTGTACATAATAGATTTGGAATTTTATATGCAATCATCTTTTTTTATTCTACTATGCTATAGAAATGCTTGTTTTTATTAAATTCAGAATAATTTTTTTTAATGGACAGAGGTAGAGAAAGAAATCTTTCTATGGTAAAAATAGTGTGGTATGCCTGAGCAACTGGATTTAAATCCTATTTCCACCATTTAATTGCTATTGGACCTTAGACAAGTCTCTTTATCCACAGTTTCATCTATATAATGGGATGCTTTCACTATGCAACTCATAGGTCAGGTGTTCTATATACATGCACTGTTATCTGTAGCATATTAAAACTCAATGGGCTTTCAGCAGAATCCCTGAAAGAGTCTAAGAATCAAGGCAGAGATTAAGGAGGGGACAGGGTGGTAATCAGCATCTGAGGAAATGGAGAGTTTAACATCCAATATTTAGTGGCAAAGTATAGAAAAGAGTTGGTGGTTACAAGATTTAGAGTAAAATGTATGAAATCCATTTTGTCTGTCCATATTTTTACTCTGTCCCCTCAAGATAACATTAGTTGCTACCTTTATGCTTGTTACCTAGATGTTTACCTGACTCTTTAGATTATCAAACAATCTTGAATTTGTAGGTGTTCTGAACTGGGATTTAGTACCTTTGCTGCATATTTTGTATAAAACTAGTACTGCCTTTGTGTGAAAAGACAATTTTGACATTTCAATTGTGCTTTGCCTGAATGCTGTAAAGACAAATAAAGTCTTTTAGGAGATTATATGTGCCATCTTTTCCTAGGTACAGTGAATAGCTGCAACAGAAGCAGGAAGAACTATTTCTCTCTCTGATCAATTGGGTCAAGAATACAATTTTATATAGTTTCTACACATACATTCCTATTAAATGCATAATCACTATGGTCATGCTGTGTAAAAGAATTAAAAAGAATGGGAGAAATCATATAACAAACCGAAACGTAATACACACACACAAAAAATGATCTGCTACATTCTGTGATTGAATTTTACAGTTCTTTCTCTGGATGTGGAAGGTATTTTGCCTTAAAAGTACACTGGGAATGTTTTAAAGTCCTTGCATTGCAATGAAGTTCCAAGTCTACCAGAAAAACTCTCGCACACCGTGGTCATTGCTGTGCACAAAGTTATCCTGGTTCTGCTCCTTTTGCTCTGTATCAGATCATATAAGTCTTGCCAGGCCTCTCTGAATCCTTCCTGTTCATCATTTCTTATAGTGCAATGGTATTCCATTACATTCATATACCATAATTTATTCAGCCATTCCCCAATTAATGGGCATCCCCTTGATTTCCAATTTTTGGCCACCACAAAGAGTGCTACTATAAATATTTTTGTACATGGGACCCTTTTCCATTTTTATGATCTCTTGGGGATATAGTCCTAAAAACACTATTGCTGGGTCACAGGGTATGAATATTTTCCTAGTCCTTTGGACATAGTTCCAAATTGCTCTCCAGGATGGTTGAATCAGCTCACAGCTCCACCAACAATGAGTTAGTGTTCCAACTCTACCACATCCTCTCCAACATTTATCACCTTCCTGTTCTGTCATGTTTACCAATCTGACAGGTGTGATGTGGTACCTCAGTGTTGTTTTGATTTGCATCTCTCTAATTAATAGTGATTTAGAGCACTTTTTCATATGACTATAGAGATCTTTAATTTCTTCCTCCAAAAACTGCCTTTTCTTATCCTTTGACCATTTATCAATTGGGGAATGACTTGTATTTTTGTACATTTGACTCAGTTCTCTATATATTCTAGAAATAAGTCATTTATTGTAGATACTAACTACACAAATTCCCAGTTTTCTACATCCCCAGGAATCTTGGTTGCATTGACTTTGGTTATGCAAAAACTTTTCAGTTTAATGTAATCAGAATTATCCATTTTGCACTTCATAATGCTCTCAATCTCTTCTTTAATCAAAAATTCTTTTCCTCTCCATAAATTTGAAAAAATACACTATTCCTTGCTCCACCAATTTGTCCATAGTATCAATATTTATACCTATATCATGTACCCATTTGGACTTTCTTCTTGTGTACAGTGTCAAGCATGGGTCTATGCCTAATTTCCTCCACACTGTTATCCAGTTTTCCCAGCAATTTTTGTCGAACAGTGAGTTCTTATCCCAGAAGCTGGTGTCCTTGGCTTTATCAAATAGGAGGTTACTATATTCCTTGCCTACTGTGTCTTGAGTGCCAGGTCTCTTCCACTTGTCTACCTCTCTGTTTCTTAGCCAATACCAAGTGGTTTTGATAATTGCTGCTTTGTAGTACAATTAGAGGTCTGGTAGTGCTAGGCCACCTTTGCAAGCATTTCTTTTCATTAGTCCCTTTGATATTCTGGACCTTTTGTTCTTCCAGATGAATTTTGATATTATATTTTATCCAGCTCTAGAAAATAGTTATCTGATAGTTTAATTGGTATGGCACTAAATAAGTAAATTAATTTAGGCAGAACTGTCATTTTTATTATATTGGCTCAGCCTACCCATGAGCAACTGATGTTTTTCCACTTACTTAAATCTGCCTTTATTTGTGCAAAAAGTGTCTTGTAATTGTGTTCGTATCGTCCCTGGGTTTGTTTTGGCAGGTAAACTGCCAAATATTTTATAGTGTCTACCCTAGCTTTAAATGGAGTTTCTCTTTCTATCTCTTGCTGTTGGACTTTGTTACTAATATATAGAGATGCAGAAGATTTGTGCAGATTTATTTTGTAACGTGCAACTTTGCCAAAGTTGTTTATTATTTCAAGAAGTTTTTGACTTGAAGCTCTGGGATTCTCTAAGTATATCATCATATCATCTACAAAGAGTGATAACTTTGTTTCTTCTTTGCCTATTCTAATTCCTTCACTTTCACTACAGCTAACATTTCTAATACCATATTGAATAGTGGTGATAATGGACACCCTTGTCTCACCCCTGATTTTATTGGAAATGCATCTAGCTTATCTCCATTGCATATATGCTTGCTGAAGGTTTTAGGTAGATAATGATTATTATTTTCTGGAAAGTTCCCTTTATTCCTATGTTCTCCAGTGTTTTTAATAGGAATGGGTGTTGCATTTTGTCAAAAGCTTTTTCTGCATCTATTGAGATAATCATGTGGCTTGTTAGTTTTTTTGTTGATATGATTGATAATGCTAATAGTATTCCTAATATTTAACCAGCCCTTTATTCCTGGTATGAATCCTACCTGATCGTAATGTATTATTCTCATGACAAGATGCTGTATTATTATTGTTAAAATCTTATTTAAAATTTTTGCATCTATATTCATTAGAGGAATTGGTCTATAATTATCTTTCTCTGTTTTGTCTCTTCCTGGTTTAGGTATCAAAACCATATTTGTATCATAAGAGAATTTGGGAGGACTTCTTCCCAAATTTTCCTAAATAGTCTCTATGATATTGGAATTAACTGTTCTTTACATGTTTGATAGAATTCACTTGTAAATCCATCAAGGCCTGGAGATGTTTTCCTAGGGAGAACATCGATGGCTTGTTCAATTTCTTTTTCTGAGATGGAGTTGTTCAAGTATTAGACTTCCTCTTCTGTTAATCTGCGCAATTCATATTGTTTAAAATACTTGGGGGCGGAGCCAAGATGGCGGAGTAGAAAGACGCACATACACATAGCTCTGAACCCACAACCCATAGAATGGCTACAGGGAAGTAACTCACGGCGAATTCCGCACCCAGAGGCCACGGAACATAGGAGCGAGGGAGATTTCTGTTCCAGAGAGACCTGCAAACCTCTCGCGGGGGGTCCTTCGCGCCGCGGACTGGGCGCCGGGACTGGGAGCTGAGTGCAGCCCTGCCGCGGCCGCGGCACCGAGAGGAAAAGATCCGAGCAGGCTTCACAGACAGGATCTCCAGCGGCCACGCGGGTCCCTCCACCCACAGAGGGATCTGCAAACCTCTCGCAAAAGGTCCATCGCGCTGCAGACACAAAGCCCAGCCCGGACCTGCTGCGGCCACAGCTGCGGCACCAAGAGAAACAGATCCGAGCAGGCTTCAGGGACGGGATCTCCAGCGGCCGCACAAGTCCCTCCACCCACAGGTGACAGGGGTGGGTGAGAGAGTCTCTTTGGCGGGTCGAGAGGGGAGTGGGGTGCCCCCATAATTCAGGCCCCCCCCGGGAGGTAGAAGCTGAGAGGCGGCTGCAGACAGGGGCTCCCCAAGCGGACGGGAGCTTGAATCCATTGCGGAAGGTCTGCGCATAAACCCCCTGAGGGAACTGAGCCTGAGAGGTGGCCCTGCCCCGATCTCAGCACCAGATCATAATCTCATACTGAATAGCAGCCCTGCCCCCGCCAAAAGCCCTGAGGCTGGAAGCAGCATTTGAATCTCAGACCACAAACACGGGCTGGGAGGATCAGGAGGTGAGGTGGGTGTGAGGAAAATATTCAGAGGTCAAGTCACTGGCTGGGAAAATGCCCAGAAAAGGGAAAAGAAATAAGACTATAGAAGGTTACTTTCTTGGCGAACAGGCATTTCCTCCCTTCCTTTCTGATGAGGAAGAACAATGCTTACCATCAGGCAAAGACACAGAAATCAAGGCTTCTGTGTCCCAGCCCACCCAATGGGCTCAGGCCATGGAAGAGCTCAAAAAGAATTTTGAAAATCAAGTTAGAGAGGTGGAGGAAAAGCTGGGAAGAGAAATGAGAGACATGAAGTCAAAGCATGAACAGCAGATCAGCTCCCTGCTAAGGGAGACCCAAAAAAATGTTGAAGAAATTAACACCTTGAAAACTAGCCTAACTCAATTGGCAAAAGAGGTTCAAAAAGCCAATGAGGAGAAGAATGCTTTCAAAAGCAGAATTAGCCAAATGGAAAAGGAGATTCAAAAGCTCACTGAAGAAAATAGTTCTTTCAAAATTAGAATGGCACAGATGGAGGCTAATGACTTTATGCAAAACCAAGAAATCACAGAACAAAGAGAGAAGAATGGAAAAATGGAAGATAATGTGAAATATCTCATTGGAAAAACAACAGACCTGGAAAATAGATCCAGGAGAGACAATTTAAAAATTATGGGACTACCTGAAAGCCATGATCAAAAGAAGAGCCTAGACATCATCTTTCATGAAATTATCAAGGAAAACTGCCCTGAGATTCTAGAACCAGAGGGCAAAATAAATATTCAAGGAATCCACAGAACACCGCCTGAAAGAGATCCAAAAAGAGAAACTCCTAGGAACATTGTGGCCAAATTCCAGAGTTCCCAGGTCAAGGAGAAAATACTGCAGGCAGCTAGAAAGAAACAATTCAAGTATTGTGGAAATACAATCAGGATAACACAAGATCTAGCAGCCTCTACATTAAGGGATCGAAGGGCATGGAACAGTATATTCCAGAAGTCAAAGGAACTAGGACTAAAACCAAGAATCACCTACCCAGCAAAACTGACTATAATACTTCAGGGGAAAAAAATGGTCTTTCAATGAAATAGAGGATTTTCAAGTATTCTTGATGAAAAGACCAGAGCTGAAAAGAAAATTTGACTTTCAAACACAAGAATGAAGAGAACCATGAAAAGGTGAACAGCAAAGTGAGGTCATAAGGGACTTACTAAAGCTGAACTGTTTACATTCCTACATGGAAAGACAATATTTGTAACTCTTGAAACATTTCAGTATCTGGGTACTGGGTGGGATTACACATGCACACACGCTCACATACACAGAGACAGAGTGCACAGAGTGAATTGAATAGGATGGGATCATATCTTTAAAACAAAATGAAATCAAGCAGTGAGAGAGAAATATATTGGGAAGAGAAAGGGAGAAATTGAATGGGGCAAATTATCTCTCATAAAAGAGGCAAGCAAAAGACTCATTAGTGGAGGGATAAAGAGGGGAGGTGAGAGAAAAACATGAAGTCTACTCTCATCACATTCCACTAAAGAAAAGAATAAAGTGCACACTCATTTTGGTAGGAAAACCTATCTCACAATACAGGAAAGTGGGGGATAAGGGGACAAGCAGGGTGGGGGGGATGATAGAAGGGAGGGCATGAGGAGGAGAGTGCAATTCGAGGTCGACACTCATGGGGAGGGATAGGATCAAAAGAGAATAGAAGTAATGGGGGACAGGATAGGTTGGAGGGAAATATAGTTAGTCCTATACAGCACAACTATTATGGAAGTCATTTGCAAAACTACACAGATTTGGCCTATATTGAATTGCTTGCCTTCCAAAGGGAAGGGGTGGAGAGGGAGGGAGGTAAAGAAGGTGGAACTCAAAGTGTTAGGATCAACTGTCGAGTAATGTTCTTGCCACTAGGAAATAAGAAAAACAGGTAAAGGGGTATAGAAAGCTATCTGCCCCTACAGGACAAAAGAGAAGATGGAGACAAGGGCAGAGAGGGATGATAGAAGAGAGAGCAGATTGGTCATAGGGGCAATTAGAATGCTTGGTGTTTGGGGGGGGAGGGGATAAAAGGGGAGAAAATTTGTAACCCAAAATTTTGTGAAAATGAATGTTAAAAGTTAAATAAATAAATTTAATTAAAAAAAATAAAAAAAAAATAAAAAAAAAATAAAAAAAAATAAAATAAAATACTCATCAATCTCATTACATTACATTGTCGAATTTATGGGCACAAAGTTAGGCAAAATAATTTCTAATTATTGTTTTAATTTCCTCCTCATTGGAGGTGAGTTCACTCCTTTCATTTTTTATATTGGTAATTTGATTTTGTTCTTTTTTTTTAATCAAATTGACCAAAGGTTTATCAATTTTATTAGTTTTTTCATAAAACCAACTATTAGTTTTATTCATTAAGTCAATAGTTTTCTTAATTTCAATTTTGTTAATCTCTCCCTTGGTTTACAGTATTTCTAATTTGGTATTTACTTGAGGATTTTCAATTTGTTTTTTTCTAGCTTTTTCAGCTGCAAGCCCAAGTCATTGATCTTCTCTTTCTCTATTTTATTCATGTGGGCATTCAAAGGTATAAAACTTCCCCTAAGAACTGCTTTTGCAGTATCCCATAAGATTTGGTATGTTGTCTCATTATTGTCATTCTCTTGAATGAAGTTTTTGATTGTTTCTGTGATTTCTTGTTCAACCCACTCCTTCTTTAGGATTAGATTATTTAGTTTCCAATTAATTTTTGGTTGATCTTTCCACGACCTTTTACTACATATAATTTTTATTTCATTATGATCTGAAAAGGATGCATTGACTATCTCTGCCTTTCTGCACTGGAATGTGAGGTTTTTATGCCTCAATTATGACTCAATTATGGCCAGTTTTTGTATATGTTCCATATACTGCTGAAAAAAGATATGTTCCTTTCTATCCCCATTCAGTTTTCTCCAGAGATCTATCATTTCTACCTTGTCCAGAGTTTTAAATACCTCCTTAACGTCTTTCTTGTTTCTTCTGAGGTTAGATTTATCAAGTTCAGAAAGAGGGAGGTTAAGGTCCCCTACTAGTATGGTTTTGCTGTATATTTCTTCCTTCAGCTCCCCCAACCTCTCTTCTAAGAATTTGGATGCTATACCACTTGGAGCATACATGTTTAGTAATGATATTGCTTCATTGTGTATGGTGCGTTTGAGCAGGATATAGTTTCCTTCCTTATCTCTTTTGATTAGATATATTTCTGCTTTTGTTTTGTCTGAGATTAGGATTGCTGCTCCTCCTTTTCTTATATCAGCTAAAGCACAATATATTCTGCTCCAACCTTTGACCTTTACCCCAAGCGTATCCCCCCGTTTCAAATACGTATCTTGTAAACAACATATTGTTGGATTATGGCTTTTAATCCATTCTGCTTTCCTTCTCCATTTTATGTGAAAGTTCATTCCATTCACATTCACTGTTATGATTACAATCTGTGTCTTTCCCTCCATCCTCTTTCCCACAGTTTGTACTTTCAGTTCTCCCATCTCCCTTCCCCTCCTCAATGGAGTTTTCATTTTTACCACCTCCTTCTGCAGGCTTCCCTCCCTTCTTTCAGCCCCCTTCCCTTTTACTCCCCTTTGCCCTTCATTCTTCCCTTCCTTTTAGCTTCCCCTCCCCTTCCCCTCCCACTGCCTATAGAGCTAGTTAGATTTATATACTTAAGTTTATAGTTCCCTCCTTGAACCAAATCAGATGAGAGTTCCTCTCAAACAATGCTCACCTCCCTCCCTTGTTTCCCTCTACCATAATATAAGTTTGTACTTCTTCCTGTGGTGTAATTTCCCATTTCCTGCTGCCTCCTTTTCCCATCTCCTGTTACAATCCCTTTGCAAGCTTAAATCACATTTTTATCACCACATCATTTATTTTATACATGTTCCCTCTATCTATGTATATCCCTTTTATAGTTCATAATAGATGCACAATTCTCAAGATTTATAAGTATCATCTTCCTTTATATGGGGGTAAAGAGTTTGCCCAAATCGAGTAACAAGTTTATGCCTCCTTGATACCTGCATTTGAAGATCGAATTTTCTCTTGAGTTCTGGTCTTTTTGTCAGGAAGGTCTGGATTTACCTTATTTCGTTGAAAGTCCATCTCCTTGTCTGAAATGTTATGCTGAACTTTGCTGGGTAATTGATCTTTGGTTGCAGTCCCAGCTCCTTTACCTTAAAGAATATCATGTTCCAATTCCTTTGATCTTTTAATGGAGGAGCTGCAAGGTCCTGTATGATCCTCACTGTAGTTCCTCGATATTTGAATGGTTTCCTTCTGGCTGCCTGTAGTATTTTCTCCTCCATCTTATAGTTCTGGAATTTGGCAACAATATTTCTTGGTGTTCTTAGTTTGGAATCTCTTTTGGGAGGTGAATGTTGGATTGTTTCAATGACTATTTTGCCTCTGGATCTAGCACTTCTGCGCACTTTTCCTTGATGATTTCTTGGAAGATATTGTCCAGAGTCTTTCTTTCATCATGGCTTTCTGGTAGGCAAATAACTCTTAAATTTTCTTTCCTGGATCTATTTTCTAGGCCAGTTATTTTTCCAATTAGATATTTTACATTTTCTTCCATCTTTTCACTCTTTAGATTTTGTTTGAGTTATTCTTGATGTTTCCTAGAGTTGTTAGTTTCTACTTACACAATTCTAACTTTTTACCAAATTGTTTTCTTCAGTTAACTTTTGCATCTCCTTTTCCATCTGTCTGATTATTCCTTTTAAGGAATTATTTTCTCCAATTAGTTCTTGTACTTCCTTTTCCATTTGTCCATTTTCCCAGTTAGGTTTTGTGCTTCCTTTTCCATTTGTTCAATTTTCTTTTATAAAGAGTTGCTCTCTTCGGTGAATTCTTTTTTCATACTTTTTAAATCATTGGCCATTTGTTCTTCTACTTCCCTCTTCAGCTGTTCCAGGAGTGATCTCTGTGCATGCAAGCAGTTCATAGTCCCTTCTGAAGTTTCAGATGGGAGTACAGTCTCAATAGTAACCTCTTTGGTATTCGTGTTTTGGTCCTTGTCCCCATAGAAAGATTCTATGGTCTTTTCCTGCTTTCTTTGCCTCTTATTGCTCATGATGGTAAGGCTTTGTGTGTTGTGGCCTCTGGTTCTTTCAGTTAGAAGCTGGAGAACCTGGTGTTGAGCTGACTGGTGTGAAAAAGTTAAGGGCAGGTACCTTTTTTTTTTCCTTTTGTTTTGTGTTTCCCTGAATTAGCCCTAGGGCTAGCTTGTTAAGTGTGGGGGAGGGATGGTGTGGTCATGGGAGATCTCCTCAGCTGAGCTAGAGAAAAGGCAAGCTCAGTGCTTGGTTATCCTGGCTGCTCTATTATCTTCTCATTTTCCCTGGAGCACTGAGGCACCGCTGGGTCCTAGTGTGAGTTTCCACCTCCCATGGCTCAAGTCCTTCAGGTTCATCTCCACCACGGTAAGACTAATCCCCCTTAGCTATTTTCCTAGCCTCAGGTTCTGCAAGGCTGTTTGCCCCTTCTGCTGATCCCACTGATCCAGGATTTTTCTGGGAAAATATTTTATGGTTCTTTGGAGATCAACAAGGGGAGAGGGAGAGAGCATTTACAGATCACTCCGCCATTTTGGCTCCTGGAAGTTCAAGTAGGTGACTTACAGATGTTTAATCTGCAGGCTGATAGTCTCAGGAGCTTCTGTGGCTGATACCTGCTGCTCAGAAGCTGTCACTTGCTCAGCTCCACTGGTCACCACCCTAGGCTGCCTCTCTATCATTCCACCATGCTGTTGCTGCCTCAGGCTACCCCGTGAGTTTCCTGCTCAGTCACGCTGGATGCACTGCGCTGTTTGCTCTGGGCTCACCCCCACGGAACAGATCCTTCCCGTTGACCTTCCAGCCTGTGCTGATCTGTGAATCTGCCACAGTCTGTATCCTATTGGATTGTGCCCCTCCAAAATTTGGTCATATTATCTTTTTAGAGGTATCTGAAAGAGTTCATCTAAGAGCTTAGGTGAGTAGTTGCTCTCACTCTGCCATCTTGGCTCCGCCCCCCTGAAATGCCTATTTTCAAATTATTAGGAACACCATTTAGATATATCTGATATTCCCTAAATAACTCTTATGTATTTGGCTGCTGACCTTGATGAGCGTTAAATTCTTCTTGAGTTCATTTATATTTTTAGTTTATACAACCTGTTTAGGCAATAAATTCAGCATTTTACTGTCAAAAATATTTCCATAGATTGTGAGTTCTGTGATGGACATCTTTCCTTTTCCTTTTATCATACTTCATTATGCCATTTCTGATATTTAGGTGACAGTTTCCAGTTAATATTAAGCTTACTTATCCAAAATGTCACTCATGGAATGATAGAATTAAGAGAAAGACTTTTTGACATTCCTCAGAAAAAAGGGGGAAAGAACTTCCCCAAATGATTTAGCTACCTTTTGGAGAATTCACTTGATGCTTCTAAATATAGTTTAACCTTACTTAGTTTACCTATAGAGTCTGTTTAACTAAGTTTGGTTTCTTAAAGGATGTATGAGATTATGATTCTATTCAATTTACATTTCTTAAAACTTTTATGGCCTAAGAGGATTACAAGACTGTAATATTATAATTGGATATCTATAGATTTCTATTTCTGTGTGCGTGTGATATAACTTTGCATGTTAAAAGTCTCATTAAAATCCTAATTTTTTGTTCAAGGTTATTTTTTCTGAAGCCTGAACCTGTGCTTAAGCATAACAAAACTGAGGATTTTAACTTTTATACTTTCAACCTAACACATGAACTCAAGGAGGAAATGTTTCTCCCTAAAAGTTCCTTGAGAGCAGGGACTTTTATCCTTCTTTTTCACACCAGCACTTGGTATAGTGCCATGCATATAGTAATCAGTTAATGAATGCTCACTGATTAGTTGTTTTTATCTTTATATTTATCATATACACATGTACTTATTTTCCGCATTAGAATTTTGGCTTATTTAAGGTAGCCATTGTTTCATTTGTTATATTTCTATCCCTAGTGCCTAGAATAGTTATTGGAACAGAGTAGATACTTAATAAATGTTTTATCCCCCAAATGGAGGAAAGGAGGTTGTAGAGAGACAAAATAAATGCTTGTTTATTTTTTTAACATTTAATTTAAAAATAAATTCTTAAAATTAAGAATTAAGAACATCAAAATAAAGTGTTATCAAGATGAGAGTCACCATCTTGTTCAACATGCTAATCTATAAGAGGAAACTGTATTTCAAAGAAATGAAATGTCTTTGCCAAGGTTGCCCTGAAAGGAAGTAGCAGGGCTTGAATTTTAATCCAGATCCCCATTATATCACATAGGGGTGAAATGAAGAAACATTACATCAAAAAAACTGTTCTTGGCTGACAAAGATCCATTAATCATCACTCTTTGGATCTACTTATTTGGGAAGTCCGAAATCCAACTTCCTACACATGTAGCCCACATTTCTGTACCTTGTCCATAAGAATATCAATGGAGAGTTTGTCAATATCTCAGTGAAATGCAGCTCTACTGGGTCGATGACATTTTTTCTGATCAACTAGTCTTTTATTTCTCTCCAAAAAGGAAAATGAGGTTACTTTGACATAACTGGATGAACCCATGCTGTTTCTTAGTTATCATACTTCCCTTTTAACTATATTATTCAACTTTGAATAATATAGGCTGCGTATCATCATCACAAAATGATCAAAATAGAAAAAGAAATGGTACTGAGCAACATTTTCAGTATGGAATTAGTCATAGTGGCTGCCTTTCCAAAGGAAGAAACATTGTGTATAGGCTTGAAGTAATATCAATAGTTCTATTTTGTCAAGACGAGGTATAACATTAAGATAAGGAAACAGGATGAGCAGCTATTTATGACAGTCTGTCCATTTGATATCATCTTTTAAAGTGACTTTTGCCATGCTGGTTAACTTTTCCCTCTGAAACATTTAATACATTATGTAAATATAACTTTCCTTCTGTAGTAGTAATATTTCTCTTACCTATTTGAGGTTGTTATGAACAGCAAACTAAATATCAGGCCAATTAAATGATCTGGAAATGCATAAACTATAAAAAATGAAAAGCATTAGACCTTTCCGCTGTTTGATTTAAAAATTTTGTGGTTTATATGTGGGTTGTGCTACTACTGGGCTTAATGGTATTTTCTTAATGGTCAGTAGCAAATGGAGTACATTATTTTGGGAAAAGCTATTGGATGTAATAACTTCTGCATTACTAACCTAGAATATTTTACAATTTTGAGTCAACTTTGGTTTCTCTTGGAAACAAAGACCAAGCTTTTAAATACTAGAAGTTTTTGGACAACCTGTATATATGGAAGATAAACATAAGCAGGGCTGCAAGTTATAGAATGGCTATAGAGAGGGGATTTCTGGACATGACCAGGCTGTGACAACACATTGTAAGGGATTTTTGTGCTAGGGAAATGGTGAAAACAATATGATCAAAGAAATAAAATGATAGGAAAATATTATGGGCCTACCAGCAAAAATGAGGCTCAATCGATGGACATTTCCATTCCTTCATCTACAGACCTGAACTACCTAACTCAAAATATCGATATGAGGAAAAATCTTTGTAAATTTTAAAGAGATATGAGGCAATACTTGTCAAAAGCCTGATGCTGCTATTGCTGCTGCAACCTCTATCACTCTGATGAGTGCCCTGTCACCAGCACCCTTAGGTTTTCCATGGCCTTTCAATATGTTCATGGTCAATTCTAGAAAAAAAAAGAAACACAAAACAAAAGGAAAGGCAGCTAGGGGCCTCTGGTATAAACCTTTCTACTAGCTAATTATACACTCCACTTAAGAAGTTGTTCAGTCATTTCAGTCAAGGCCGTCTCTTCATGACCTCATTTGGGGTTTTCTTGGCAAAAATACTGGAATGACTTACATTTCCTTCTCCACCTTATTTTACAGATGAGGAAACTGAGGCAAACTAGGCTAAGTGGCTTGCACAGGGTCACACAGCTAGTAAGTTTCTGAGGGTAGATTTGAACTCAGGAAGATGAGTATTTCTAACTCTAGAGCCAACACTTTATACACTGAGTTACCTAGCTGCCCCTATTAATCTGAGTAGGAATCATCAAAATAAGGTGAATTTGAGCATATCTTCAAAATATCACATTTCAGAAAAATGAACAGTAACCAACTTTTCAATGAAGAAATGAGGAGTACCTCAGAACTAGACCTTGAAATGAGGATATAGAAAAATGTTATTTCAATAAGTCAACAAACATTTGTTAAGTGGTTACAACATGTCAGGTCCTCTGCTGTGTTGGAAATACAAAGAAAAGCAAAAATATCCCTTGCCCTCAAGGAGCTCACAATCTAATAGAGGACACATGCAAACAATTATGTACAAATAAGATATATGTAGGAGGTCATTTCAGAGAGGAACATTAGCTTTAAGGAGAATCAATATATTCTTCTTGCAGGACGTGGGATTTTGCCTTAGGACCAAGGAAAGCAGAGAAACCAAGAGGTAGACCAAAAGAGAGAGAGAGCATTCCAGAGAGCTAGTAAAAACGTATGTGCATAATAAAGAATGTCTTTAAGTAGTAGTTGCCTTAGTTATTTAATTTAACTTAGTCATTGACTTTTCCCTGGAACATGTTGAACTATGCCTTTATTTTGAAAAAGCACATATTCCCTACAGAGTCTTCTGATGGAAAGCCAAGAAATTCATAAGGTTGAGAGCGTTGGTGATGATGGATTCTAAGATTTTTCAAAGTCCCCTAAATCCTCAATATCATTGACTGACATCAGTAAATATCTGTGACATTTCAATGGACACAAACTGTGAGTCCTCTGCTCTCTTTTCTCTAGTTAATATAGATTATATTTCTAAGCCCAAATCTAATATGTTCAAAAGGAATCTATGACTAAAAGAACAATACAGAGTAGAAGAGAAAACAGTGAAATGGTGTTGTCCTCACTGTTGGAAGTCTTTAGTCATCCTAGAAGGGGAGAACAAAAGGGACACAGGTGCAAATAAAACAATCTCTAAGCAGAGCATTCAGATTTTGAGAACTTAAAGGAAAATTAGAAAGCAGGTGAGCAGGCACAGCTAGTTCCAGTCCCCATCTATTTCCATTCACTCATTCATTACATCCATACAAAGTGTCATACAGCTGAGACAATCAACAGGAAATTAAATGTATTACTGAAAAAAGAATAATAACCAGAAGCTAAATTCAGAGTGTTGAGAGACTGTTTCAAAATGACAAAGTTGTGCCAAAGTACAGATGTGTACCAGGAAAGAATTTTGTAATATCCAAAGCTTAAATGAATCTTTCAGAGAGACTAAAAATCATGATTGATGTAGAAACAAAGGTGAGGCATATGAGGGGAAGTTGTGGAATGGGAGACTGAAAGATCAACATGTATAAAATGTTATTTTAGGTAAGTTCCTCTTGCCAGACTTTCAATTACCAAGAAAGCTTTTAATGCTGTCTTTATATTCCTGTAGTCCAATGAAGCCAACACAGGCATTCAGAATCCAAAGCTCTGTATAATTTGGGCCACTTAATTATAATAGGTTCAAAATGGGCTCTTGAGTACATATACTGTTCAGTTGCCTGTGACAATAATTACCGACTTTTAAAAGTGTGAATTTCCTTTTAATTGTTGATTATTCTCAGGTACTACTAAGCATTCTTCTTAAGTCCCTGCATTGCTGGACTTTGTGCAAAAGGAAGTGGAGAATTGAAACAATTAACTGGATAATTCAAATGAAAAGAAACCCAAAGCCTAGTTATCTAAAATAGCCACGTGACTGAGAGATACTGGGGCTTAGGAAAGCCAATATCATAATCCTTTCCACCTTACCAAAGTCACTGGAGAAATATCTTGAAATTCCCATAGTGGACCTGAAAACTTAGCATTCCCAGCATTTGGGCCATGAGACAAAAGGCTCCACTTCTACCTAAGGCTACCTAAGTGGCAGATTTGATACACACTTAATCCCCCAAAAGAGCGGAATGATAAAGGGAATCCCTGGCCAAGATAGGGAACTAATAACCACAGTATTCATTTCATTGTCTGTGTATTTTCTACAGTTATTCAATAGAAAGGAAACATTTATATTAAATGTACTTTAGAATAAGTTAATGATGAGTGGAGTAGGTAAAGATAATCACCACAGTGCTACAACAGTAGGAGTAAATGACGTAGTTCTGCTGTAATCTTCCATTGGAGAATGAGTTAAAGTGAAGATGTATCCTAGAAAAAGAAAATATACTTGGGATGTAATATATGTCTTCAAGTATTTTAAGATTACATATTGTAGAGATGGATTCTACTTGTTCTTGGGCCTAGAGGGCAGAAATAGGAGCAACCCACGGAAGATGTGGACATGCAGATTTGAGATCAATATAAGGAATAACTCACTAAGATCTGGGTCAATATGGTATTGCAGAAAGCAGTAGCAAACTAGAAGTCAGAAGACCTAGGTTCGAGTATCAATTCCATTACTTCCTGGCTGTATAAGTTTGAGCCTCTCTGGGCCTCAGTTTCTTCACCTGTAAGCCTCTAAGGCTATTTCCAACTCTATGATTCCCTGCATGAGGTTCATAAATAGAAGAAGAAAGAGTGTGACATGACTAATAGCATTTTCTGCTCCTTAGAACTAAAACATCAATTGTAACTGGAAACTGACATGAGCACCTCCTTTGTGTGTCTTTGAAATCTTCCAATAAATCCCTAGCTACTCAAGGGAAGGAAAGAGAACATAGGGAATTTTCTTTACTACCACTCTACCAGACCTCAAGGATTCAGTATGTAGAAATTTCCATAATGAAAACATAGGGGTTATCAGGGAAGGAAGGTATGCCTTTGGGGAAAAGTACTAGTGGCTCTAAACCTACAGTACAATTACACTAAAGTGGAATGGAGTTCACAGCTTGAGGAAGCTAGTATTTCCAGATGTTCCCCACTATGTCCTGCTCTGTCTTCAATTGATTTGCATACTGAAAACCTCAGGAACAGCTGGTTGCAGTGATACTGGGACTAATTCTATTCAAATCTCTTGCTCACCTGTGCATGAGAGGGGAATGGGTCAACACACTTAGAAGGGGCCTCCTTCTAGTTTCCCTCTTCTGAAATAGGTCCCTAAGCCTGACACAGGATGATCTAGTCATGGAAAATATTCACTTCATATAATCCAACAAGTCTCCATGAATGAATAGCTAAAACTACAAAAATTGGATTGTAAAATTAAACTGATTCTCAGAAATTACTTGAGTACACAGGGTCACCTTAATTCCTAGGTGTAGTCACCAGTCGCTTTCATGGTGTGGTTTGAGGGATATAATTTCTCCCTCCCCACAACATCTTCTATAGCTAGTTTTGGTGTTTAGTTCCCATCATTAGTAATTACCTAGGTTTAAGCATTTAAAACCTTTGTTTACTGGAAATTCATAGTATTGGAAGGGTATTATAGTTAAATATGATATCCACACAACCATGTAGACTGGGTCCACTAAAATCATTTTGACTGCCACTATGTCTCATTTCTGTAAAGTAATTGGCAGATTTGATTATGGACTAGCAGACTTCCCTGATCAGGAACTCTGGGATAAGATCTGAGGCTTAGCCCCTGGCTTGCTGATGAAGATACACAGACATAGCAAAGAGCCACAGGTGGGGTAGGCTGATGCCATTCCATCCTCCTTGCAAGTTCCTAAATAAAGTGAAGGCTGTGGTGACCAAGTAAATCTGGGGAATAACTCATCCCAGTAGCCTCACAAATGTGTTTGGGTGGCTCTTTCAGAGAAGTCCTATCTATTTTACTGAGAGGATAGAAACCACCTTTCATAAGTTCCCTCTTCTTCCCTTTTCTTTACCTCAAAACCCTCTAGGTCATCCCTCATTCTTTCCTCCTTTGCTTCAGTCTCTGGTTAACAGGCTACTTTTCTCCCAGCCAAGGCCAACAGAAACTCGGTTTTACTAGGATTCTAAGTGAACCATCCCCTGATATCCCTGAATATAGTCTGTGTCTGTGAGTACGTACTGCTTTTAACATTGGATTATTAACAATGAGTATAATACCCTAGAGGAATATACCATTTTCTGTTTTTTGTTGTTTTTTTTTTTATTTAACTTTTAACATTTATTTTCACACAATTTTGGGTTACAAATTTTCTCCCCTTTTATCCCCTCCCCCGCCAAACCCAAGCTTTCTAATTGCCCCTGCGACCTATCTGCTCTCTCCTCTATCCTCCCTCCCTGCCCTTGTCTCCGTCTTCTCTTTTGTCCTGTAGGGCCAGATAGCTTTCTTGACCCCTTAACCTGTATTTCTTGTTACCCAGTGGTAAGAACATTATATTTCGTCCTAACACTTTGAGTTCCAACTTCTTTAGCTCCCTCCCTCTCCACCCCTTCCCCTTGGAAGACAGGCAATTCAATATAGGCCATATTTGTTTAGTTTTGCAAATGATTTCCATACTAGTTGTGTTGTATAGGACTAACTATATTTCCCTCCATCCTATCCTGTCCCCCATTACTTCTATTCTCTTATGGTCCTTTCCCTCCCCATGAGTGTCGACCTCGTATTGCATTCTCCTCCCCATGCCCTCCCTTTCATCCTCCCCCCACCCTGCTTGTGCCCCTGTCCCCCACTCTCCTGTATTATGAGATAGGTTTTCCTATCAAAATGAGTGTGCATTATATTCTTTCCTTTAGTGGAATGTGATGAGAGTAGACCTCATGTTTTTCTCTTGCCTCCCCTCTTTATCCCACCACTAATAAGTCTTTTGCTTGCCTCTTTTATGAGAGATAATTTGCCCCATATAACTTCTTCCTTTCTCCTCCCAATATTTCTCTCTCACTGCTTGATTTCATTTTTTTTAAGATATGATCCCATCCTCTTCAATTCACTCTGTGCACTCTGTCTCTATGTATGTGTGCGTGTGTGCATGTGTGTGTGTGTGTACTCGCACCCAGTACCCAGATATTGAAATGTTTCAAGAGTTACAAATATTGTCTTTCCATGTAGGAATGTAAACAGTTCAACTTTAGTAAGTCCCTTATGACTTCTCTTTGCTGTTCACCTTTTCATGGTTCTCTTCATTCTTGTGTTTGTAAGTCAAATTTTCTTTCCAGCTCTGGTCTTTTCATCAGGAAAATTTGAAAGTCCTCTATTTCATTGAAAGACCATTTTTTCTCCCGAAGTATTATACTCAGTTTTGCTGGGTAGGTGATTCTTGGCTTCAGTCCTAGTTCCTTTGACTTCTGGAATATCCTATTCCATTCCCTTCTATCCCTCAATGTAGAGGGTGCCAGATCTTGTGCTATCCTGATTGTATTTCCACAATACTTGAATTGTTTCTTTCTAGCTGCTTGCAATATTTTCTCTTTCACTTGGGAATTCTGGAATTTGGCCACAATGCTCCTAGGAGTTTCTCTTTTTGGATCTCTTTCATGCGGTGTTCTGCGGATTCCTTGAATATTTATTTTGCCTTCTGGTTCTAGAATCTCAGGACAGTTTTCCTTGATAATTTCATGGAAGATGATGTCTAGGCTCTTCTTTTGATCATGGTTTTCAGGAAGTCCCAGAATTTTTACATTGTCTCTCCTGATTCTATTTTCCAGGTCAGTTGTTTTTCCAATAAGATATTTCACATTATCTTCCATTTTTTGAATCTGCACGGTGTGTTCTGAGATATCTGTCTTTCTCATAAAGTCCTTAGCATCCATCTGTACCATTCCAGTTTTGAAAGATCTATTTTCTTCAGTGAGCTTTTGAATCTCCTTTTCCATTTGGTTTATTCTGCTTTTGAAAGCATTCTTCTCCTCATTGGCCCCTTGCACCTCCCTTGCCAACTAAGTTAGGCTAGTTCTCAAGGTGCCAACTTCTTCAAGATTTTTTGGGTTCTCCTTTAGCAGGGAGCTGATCTGCTTTTCATGCTTCTCCCTCATCCCTCTCATTTCCCTTCCCAGTCTTTCCTCCACCTCTCTAACTTGATTTTCAAAATTCCTCTTGAGCTCTTCCATGGCCTGAGCCCATTGGGTGGGCTGGGACACAGAATCCTCGATTTCTGTGTCTTTGCCTGATGGCAAGCATTGTTCCTCCCCATCAGAAAGGAAGGGAGGAAGTGTCTTTTCTCCGAGGAAGTACCCTTCAATAGTTTTGTTTCTTTTCCCTTTTTTGGGCATTCTCCCCAACCAGTGACCTGACCTCTGAATGTTCTCCTCACACCCACCTTGCCTCCTGGTCCTCCCAGCCAGCGTTTGGGGACTGAGATTCAAATGCTGCTTCCCGCCTTAGGGTTTTTGGCCGGGGGCAGGGCTGCTATTCAGTGTGAGAATTAAGTTCAGGTGGTCAGGTCGGGGCAGGGCCGCCTCTCAGGCTCAGTTCCCTCAGGGGTTTATGCACAGACCTTCCACAATGGATCCAGGCTCCCGCCCGCTTGGGGAGCCCCTGTCTGCAGCCGCCTCTCAGCTTCTATCTCCCGGGTGGGCCCGAGCCATGGGGGCACCCCACTCCTCTCTCGACCCGCCAAACAGACTCTCTCACTGACCCTCGTCACCTGTGGGTGGGTGGGGCTTGTGCCGCCGCTGGAGATCCCGTCCTGAAGCCTGCTCGAATCTGTACCTCTCGGAGCCGGGGCCACCACAGGTCTGGGCTGGGCTCCACGTCTGCAGTGCGACGGACCTTTTGCAAGAGGTTTGCAGGTCCCTTTGTGGGTGGAGGAACCCGCGTGGCCGCAGGATATCACGTCTCCGTAGCCCGCTCGGATCTTTTCCTCACGGTGTCGCGGCCGCTGCAGGGCTGCACTCAGCTCCCAGTCCCGGCGCCCAGTCCACAGTGTGAAGGATCCCCCGCGAGAGGTTTTCAGGTCTCTCCAGAACAGAAATCTCCCTCGCTCCAATATTCCATGGCCTCTGGGTGCAGAATTCACCGTGAGTTGGTCCCCTCTAGCCGTTCTGTGGGTTGTGGGTTCGGAGCTATGTGTATGTGCGTCTTTCTACTCCGCCATCTTGGCTCCGCCCCTCTGAATATACCATTTTCACTGGGGCTTGTCTAAGTACAGGAAGTAAAGGGGATGGGATGCCATTGGGGGACAGTTTCGATTAATGTCAATCCATTGAAATTGGAATCAGAGGACCTTGATTTTAATCTGAGTTCTTCTAATTATTACTTTTGTATGCTTGTGCAGGACCCTGTAACTCTATCTGTCTTAAGTTTCCTCTTCAGATTAGATTCCTATCCTATCTCTTCCTAAAATTATTCTTATTCTTACTTAGGCCTTCAGTTACTCCACTCCTTCCTGTTCTCCTAGTTCATTTTTCTACCCTACCCTCACTTTCTTCCCCATTGAAGTTTTAGGCCTGTAGTTAACAAGTTCAGCTCTACATTCCTCTACTCAAATTCTATGACCCCTTATCCTATAGTAGCTCATTCTTTACCAAACCTTACACTTAGTTACCACCATAATTTCCTTTCTCTGTTCCTACATATACATTACTGCAACTTGATGGAGAAAGTCATACAAACATGATGACTGAGTCTTTTAAAAATGTATATATTTTTAAAATTAACTAATCAACTCTTACCACTGTAAAGCTATTTTCTTATACTTCCCTAATTGTCTCTCTTATGTCTCATAAACATTATTCTAAGTCTTCTCTTATCTCCTAAAACCTCCTATATCCCTCTGCAGACTCCTCAAAATTCTATTTTACTGAGAGGATAGAAACCACCCTTCACAAGTTCCCTCTTCTTCCCTGTTTTTTTTTACCTCAAAACCCTCATTCTTTCTTCCTTTTCTTCAGTCTCTGATGAACAGGCTACTTTTCTCCCAGCCAAGGCCAATCACTTTACTTGGTACCTGAAACCCTTTCTTTCCACTCACATCATCCATCTTTAGTTTTCCCTTATCTGTTAGTTATAAGACTTTTTCCCTTCTAATCCCCCTCTCCAACACACATATCCTCTCTCACCTTTGCCCTCTTTTTCTGTTCCAACCAAACACAAATAACAACTTCATTTAACCCTGTCTTACCCCCAAGCTATCATCTTATAGCTCTACTTCCATGGAAACTCCAAGAAGAAAATTCATCCACACCTACTGGCCCCATGTTCTCATTTCCCTCTCATTTCCATTTTTATACCCTGCAACTCATTTAAAAGTGGTTTCTTCATGTTTACCAAAGAGCTCTTATTTACTAAGTTGCCTTTCTGGAATTTTTCCCTTTTCTCTCCATTTAAAGAGCCTCCGTCATTCTTCAAGTCCTCATCACTTCCTATGTGGACTGGTAGCCTTCTCTTTTCCATTCTATCTCTTCTCTAAGCTATGACAAAATGTCAAAATGATCTCCCTAAAACATGGGTCTGACCATGATATTCCTATGTTCGAAAAACTTTAGTAGCTTCTTATATCCTCTAGAATAAGATACACCCATCAATTTGGAATTGAAAATTCTTCACAGTCTTGCTTCAAACCATCTTTTCAAACTTAATCCACAGACTCTATATGCTAATCAGCCAGATTTTCTTGCTGTCTCTGAAGCTTGACATTCTATCTCTTATCTTTATGCCTTTCCATATGCTATCCCACTTTCCAGGAATTCAATCTTTCCCAAATTTGGAATCCTTAACTTCCTTGAAGGTTCAACTTCTGTACCATCTTTGATAAGAAGCCTGTCCTCATTCTCCTAGTTATCAAGCTCTCTCCTTCTTCAAAGCATTCAGCACTTCATTATCTGTGAAAATATTGTAAACTCACCCCCCCCACCACAGAATATAGTCTCTTGAGCACCAGAGTTGTTTTTGTTCTCCATGGTCTTGTTTTATCCAAAGGATCTGAGTAACTTATATATAGTAAACTCTTAATAAAGGTTTGTTAAATAAAATCTTGTTGAAATCAATAAATGATTCTAGTAAAGGAAAAAGTCGGACTAGATCCCTTCAAACCCCAAATGCTAATAGTAACTATGGAACTATGTTCAAAAATAATGGGTGACCAGGTTCATTGAAAGTCCAAATATAATAATTGGAAGTAGTTTCTGGGATCAGTCAGGATATGAAATATCTGTGTACATTAAACTAACCCTGATGAACTCTTTTATCAGCTTATTGTTAAGCTTTCTCCCATTTCTCCCATCGACAGTTAACCATTAGTAGAAATAACTTTGAAAAACACTGAATACGTGCACCAAACTTCTCTTACTTTTCAAATTCCTGCAGGGTTATCCTTTTACATACAGTCACGCTTGTTATCCACAATATCAAAACAAACAATAATAACAAAAAAAACCTGTATTCACCAAAAATTTCTCCAAATGTATAATTGAATTCACCAAATATTACTGTGCCTACTATAAATATTTATTATATTCTTAATAAGATTTGGGAGAGTTACAAAGATGAAATCGGATAATATTCTTGTATTCAATGACATAATCTAGAAGAATAGCTAAGACATATAGCGACATAGGATATTCACTTGTAATATTGACTAGTATGTGTTCTCAAATGGCATGAAATACAATCACAGAGTTTACATTATTTCACAATGTAATTTCTGAGTTACTCACCAACTCTTACTCTGCTAAACTCTTCTTCTCTGCCAGACATATATGCATGAATTTGGCAAAAAAAAAATCAAGCTATCATATCTCTGATGGCCACCGGACAGTGCTCAAATCTTAAAAATGTCTTAGATTGCCTTCTCTGAATTCCCCCAATATAATGTCAATAATCGCCTTTGAAGTGCAGTAGATAGAGTATTGGATCTGGAATCCAGAAGATCTGAGTTTGAGTCCTACCTCAGATACTTACTAAACATGTAACCTTCGGTAAGTTACTCAACCACTCTATATCTCAGTTTCCTGATCTGTAAAATGTGGATAACAATACCACCTGCTCCACTGGTTTGTTGTGAGGATCAAAGGAGATAATGTATGTATAACTTTTTTGAAAATTTTAAAGTGATACATAAATGTATATGTACTATGTAGTAGTAGTGGTAGTAGTAGTGGTGGTGGTGGTGGTGGTGGTGGTGGTGGTGGTAGTATTTTGACGCAAAAGTGGCGTTTTAACCCTTTGCTCTCCTGATTATGATTTGTGATATATTTATAGAATGTGAAAATGTAAAATTCTATCCAATACATTTTGACCTCAGTCCCTCATTCCTTTGACATAATTCACTCTCTTGTCTTTTTCTCTCTACTCATATATTCAGACATTCATTACATGATCCACTACAGTTTTGATTATATTTACAGTAAAGTAGGGAAAAAATCTATAAACTTTCCTAATCCCGTTAGGATATAATCATTACTATCACTTACCATTATATGCCCCTTGTCTTCACCCCACCACCCAGATGTGTGATATAGACATGAAAATCCCCCCAACTCTCACTTCTCACTCCTTTTCAAGCACAGAAAGACTTGCAAAGTGAATGGTAGATGAATGAGAGGAGTGGAGCTTTCCCTCTTCCTTCAGCACACCTTGTTAAAAAGATCCCCCTGACCCCAGAGGGACAATCTAATATCTAGAAGATTTTGCCTCGCACTCAGAATCAATTCTTCCTGATTTCCTATGTGATTCATTTTCTAAAACTTTGAGATCTTCACAGAAACTCTGAAAACAAGAGAAAAAGTTCAGACTTTATAAGAAAGATCAAAGAAAGCTTCCATATAGAAGTGACATTTGACTGACCCTAGAAAGATAAGGATAGATACTAGATAAAGACTTTTAGGCAAAGAGAATAGAATGACCAAGAAAGTTGTTTTCCTTTACATTATTATAGTCACCAAATAGTTTTCCTCCAGTTCAATTCACTTCACTCTGCATCTAAGAACATTAGTTTGTCATCTTTGAAGAAAATAGGTAGGGACATGAAAGTGAAGGTGGCACGTGGAAGTGGGCCATGTGAGTGGAGCAGATTGATTAAGTGGAATACAAGAAAGGAGGAGGTAGAGGAGATGGGGTGGAGAGTGACATCCAACAAAAGTGAGAAATTGTAGGAGATGTTTGGGAATATAGAGTAATCCAACTATTATGGAATAATGAATGAAAAAGCTGTAAAGGTAGTTTGGTAGCAGAATGCCACACAAATGAATTTGTACTTTATGCTTTTGCCAGTGGTGAGCCATTGAAGGTATTAAGCAAGCCACTAACGTGATTAAAGTCATGTTTTGGAAAGATTAGTTTTATATGTATAATGGATTCAAGAGGGAAATGACTAGAGTTGGAAAGTTATTATAATAAATAGATCAGGTTGAAAATAGGGTCTGAAATAGGATATGGAAAGAGGGTATATGAAACAGGGAACAGATGAGGAGGTATATATACTCATTCTCACCAGTAATAAAAGCTCTATGACTAGTCTTTTCCTTCTTTTTTTTCATATATCTCTACTTGCTGCCATTTAATTAGCTTTGGTTTCAGCAGGGCACCTTCTGTGCACCACACCAAAATCAATTGTGCTCCATCTAAATTTGACATTGTGAACTCATAAAGAATAAAACCAGTAGCTAAAGACCATCTGATGTGTGGCAAGCCATTCCCTTAGAAACATTTGTTTCATTTGAAATGAAAACATAAAGCTGAAATGCCTATTTACAAAGCAAGTGAAGTGAAAAGTTTAGCCAAGTTATTGAGAGAACTTGTCTTTTTAAAAGATTTCTATCTTATATTGTAGGGGAAATGAAAAGGAGAATGAACCTTAGTTAGCTAGAACAGTCAAAGAGATTTTGGCCATTACCAACAGTTTTAATATCTTGGGAAACATGTTAGAGGTGTGTAGTCAAGGGAAGGTGCTTCTGAAAGGTGGATTTAGCTACATGGAAATTTTGAATGCTTTCATTTGGGAGGGTGAGAGCACTAAGGTGACAGATATAGAATATAGATGAACTATGAATGAGACTATGTTAGTAAGTCCTTACTTCCCCTACTTTCTTTTAAGCATTGTAACCTCTGAAATTTATTCATGATTGATAAGATACCCCTTTACCTCCCAGTTTTTCATGTCTTAACCCCACTCCATCTAGAACAACTTCTGTCACTGGTAGCTCTCTAGTATTAAGTGCTCTTAGGAATGTGGACCCAGAAGAGAGTGGACATTCTTTTTGTTCCTAATCTCTCCTTTTCTGTACTCTAATACTTGAAGACAAGATTTTCTATAAATTCATATTACATAATCTCACTGTGGCTAGGTAATCCTTTTACATCTCCTAATTGATTCATTATCCTACTTACCATATAAGCTTTGGGAAACCTTTTCATGCTTCTTCACACTTCATGTCTCTACCTTCCTCCAATGTCTTAGCCAAGAATCTTGTCTCATATATCATTGAAAAATGAGATCACTAACCTAAAGGTCCTTCTTTTTTTCCTTATCTCATATCATTCAAGATGCCTTCTGCCTTCACTCTATTCTGACAAAATGAAGTGGATCTTCTTCTGCCAAGGCAAAGCCCTCCACATACACTAATGATCACGTTTAAAACCATCTTCTCTAGCAGACTGTACCCTCTAGCATCCCAGTTATCCAACATCTTCGATCTCTACCTGTCTATATGCTGCTTTCTTCTGGCCTACAAACATTCCTATGTTTTTCCAATCTTCAGAAAAACCTCTCTGGATCCACCTGTTCCTTCAAAGTATTGTCCCATATCTCTTCTCCTTTTTGTGGCTAGCTTCCTTGAGAAGGTCATTTACAATAGGTGCCTTGCTATATTCTCTCTTTTAAATTTGTAATCTCATTTCCAGCTTTATTCAGTCAAAACTGCTCTCTCCAAAGGTACCAATATTTTAATTGCTAAATTTAAAGGCCTTCTCTTAACCTCTGTTTGCCTTAATCAATTGGAGAAGGGAATGGCAAACCACTCCAGTATCTTTGCTGAGAAAACCCAAGGACAGTATTGTCCATGGGGTCACAAAGAGTCAGACACAACTCATTAATGAAACAACAACCACAACAACAGCATGTGCCAGGCTCTGTACTAAGTGCTGGAGATACAAAAAGAGGCAAAACATAGTGCCTTTCCTTAAGGAATTTACAATCTAATGGGGAAGACAAATGCAAACAAATGTATACAGGTAATTTGGCTGAAATTTAAAAGAAAACAGGTGGGCACAAAGGATAGAGAGCTGGAGCTGCATTCAAGAAGTCCCCAGTTCAAATCCAACCTCAGATATGTCCTTGCTGTGTGATTCTGGGCAAATTACTTAGATTCTGCCTCAACTTCCTCAACTATAAAATGTGGATAATAATAATACCTACCTCCCAGGGTTGTGAGAATCAAAAGAGATTCTGTTAATACACTTAGCATATTTCCTAGAGCACAGTAGGCATTTAATAAATGCTTGTTTTTTTCCTGGTATTTGATACTATCGATCATACTCTTCTTGATATTCTCTTTTCTCTAGGTTTTCATGGACGCTTGATCATCTTGTCTTGCCTTACTTAGAGTAAATATCAGAGCACCACAGAGAAAATATCAGTCCACACAGCAACATTAGCAGAGGGTAAAAGGTAGAGAAATTCTTCCAACAAAACAAAAATGAAGGTCCGGGGGAAAATGGCAAACATTGTTTGAAAATATGATTTTTAACTAATAAAGAAATGAGGCCAGCACTAGGTAGACTGCTCAGAAAGCTAATATCTTGACATCTTGAGTACTTTCTTTAAGACACTTGGGACATGCAAAATATAATGGGTACCAAAAGACAGACAGATGAGTCTTTGGATTCAACTTTCACAACAATGCTGATTTTGACCTATCCATGACTTCCTATCCTGTGAGATTCTCATCCATAGCTTCCTAAATTCACCACATGATGTCCACCCAACATGTTAAATAAAGGTGCTACTTAAAGTCACCCAACTTTGAAAGGCTACCAATGGAGCAATATGATTATCAACCTATCATCCCTTAGTTTTACCATGTGAACAGATATCTTCTCTTTCTGTGATATCATTCTTTGATGATATCCTTTACTCCTATTTTTTTTTCAGAGTTCTTCTTTGGTTATATCTTGCAGCTTGCTCAGACCCACCGTGTTCCTTTCCATTTCCTTCTTTGTGATACAAATTTTTAGTCCTTTGGAAGTACTGATAATATGTGTGTACGTTTCTATTGAAAAAATGGACCTTTACTTTCATAAAAATCTCATGGTCCTTAAATGTGCTTCACAATTTTCCAAAAGCAATACAGAGTGCACCTTTCCTTCATCTTTTTTTTTAATTGTATGATAAATTTATTTATTTTTAGTTTTCATCATTCACTTCCATAAGATTTTGAGTTTTAAATTTTCTTCCCTCCCCAAGATGGTGTGCAATCTGATATAGGTTGCTTCTCTCCTTTCTATCTCTGCCTCAGATCACTATCCATTTCAATCAAGTATTGAATTGATTTTGAAATTGAAATTGAAATTGATCCATGTATTGTTGGACCAAACACATAGGCTATCCATTCAAATGTGTATTTTAAAACAGGAGAATAGACATTCTTCATCCATTTGATCCTGTCTATAATGGATAGAAAAGCCAAATTCCTTTAAGTGATTAGATAACATTATGTACCTTAATGAAAATACGTTCACTGACAGAAAATTGACTTGTTAATGTGTAGGGTTCCCTTCACGTACCTCTACCTTGGTCTTTTCACTGTATATATAGTCCTTATCTCTTCTGTCTAGCCTTCATTTTAAAAGGTGAGTCCACCGGTAAAGGTCAGTTAGCAAATCCATCCAATGATGGATTATCTGGGCAATAAATAGGTATAAACTTCATTATCAGGTCAGGGTTGATACAATGATGCCCAGCATAAAGTGACTTTTTACTTCTTTAAAGAATTAATCTTATGTGACATTAATTCAAAGGCAAAGGATTGTCTTTCTATAGGTTTGACTATGAGACCTTATTAGAAATGAGGGTCATGCATATAGAACTACTGCATATAGAAGGCAGGGTCATAGCATTTGACTAGACCAATTTGCTTGTGGGTTGTGTTAAAGCAACCAGAATGGTGAAAATAAGGTTTTAGGGTTCTACTTGTGTAGCTTCACAAATCAATGAACAAGTCTGACTAATTCTTTTTTCCCATTTAAGTGTCAGGTCCCATCTAGACACAGGTAGGTGGTATAGTGGACAGAGTGCTAGACCTGAGGAAAGGATGACCAGAATTCAAATCCAACCTCAGAAATTTACTAATTGTACGTTACTTTACCTTTGTCTCCTTCACTTTTTTAACATAAAATAGGGATTATGAAAGTATCTCCCAAGGTTGTTGTAAGGACCAAATAAGATACTACTATATTTGTTAAGAGTTTCCCAAAACTTGAACTGTTATGTAAATACTAGCTATTTTTATATGCTAATATAAGTTTCTCTTAGAGAGGCAACACAGGAGAGTAGAAAACATGCTCAACTTGGAAATAGAGTCAGGAAGAAATGGGTTCAAATCTTGGTTCTAACAATTACTGTGTGACCTTGGGTAGGTCACATAGCCTCTATGAAAATCACTTTCCTCATTTGTAAAACATGAATACCTGTTACACTTCTTCATTGAGTCATTATGAATTTCACATATGTTATTGAATATAAAGTGCCATAGAAATATCAGTTATTCTTAGGTCCTTCAGTTTATCTGCTTTGATTGAATGCAACATTTACTAAGAACCTATTTAGTGTAAGATACTCTAGTACCTGGGCTTTTCTTATTCAGTCATTTCAGTCATGTTCAGCTCTTGGAGACCCTGTTTGGGAATTTCTACTCAAAGATACTGAAGTGGTTTGTCAATTACTTGTCCAGTTGATTTTATAGATGAGAAGCTGAGGCAAACAGGATTAAATGATTTGTCCAGGGTCATACAGTTAGTAAGTATCTGAGGCCAGTCTTGAACTCATGAATATGAGTCTTCCTGACTCCAGGCTCAGTACTCTATCCACAGTACCACCTAGCTGGCCAAGCCCTGGGCCTACAAACATAAAAATGACACAGGTCTTGCCCTCAAGGAAATTATTTTCTATTGGGGGTTGGGGAAATATGTACATACAGATCAGTAAATGCAAAGTCATTTCAGGAATGAGTGATCACTACTACCTGGGAGGAGAGGAAAAGGCTTTAAGTACGTCACTTGAGAGGAGCACTGAGTGAAGCTCTGGATTAGGGTGGGGTTGAGTGGTAGCAGATACTGCAGCAAAGGAGAACAGTTTCTACAAATGGAAATAGATCAGAGATGGAATGATGGCAAATAGCTACACATTAGAGTTAAGCTGAAACACATAACACATAAAGGGCGGTAGAATCTTCTTTCTCTTTTGATCATATGGCTTAATTTTGCTAGAAGTGATATTAATGTAAAAATTCTTAAATTCTTCCTCTGTGTTTGACAAAACACCTAATGCCTACTTTGTAACTTTTCCACTAAATAGGATTTCTCAGAAGTCTAGATTTACATCCTCTAATGGTCTATGTTTTACAAAAGTTGCTTGGACACAAGCTACATATTATGACAAATAACCCACGTTTCCTCCAGAATTAGAAGAAAATGACTGACATTCTGAGTATTTTATTATCCAGCTCTGACCCTGGGGCATTCTCATTGGAGTAAACAAATTCTCAACATACACGGAAATGAAATTGGTTTTCTAATCAGTCATTTCCTTTTTCCCGGGCTTCCTCCACGTGTTCTTTATTTCCATGATCTCTGAAACGTTCTGTTATGTAGCAGATAGGCTAATAAAGGGTTTTATTTTTTTTAATACAAGTTAAATACTTTTGAAAAGGATGTTTTTGTTTGTGTTTTCAATATCTCAACTGGTACTTACTTTTTTATATATTACTGGATATTGTCAAAATCTTATCACAGAATCTCAGGATTAGAGATTATATCCATTTAAACATTTTATTGAGTGCCTACTATGGACTTAGTATTGAGAGGAAAGGGGATTTAAGTGAAAGAAAGGTTGAATGAGTGGAATATGTAAGTGTTTGAGTGGAGCTAAATGATGAAAGATATTGTGGCTTCTTGGAAAATGCATTACTTTTAGAGTCAAGATTTCAGGGTTAAAATTCTAGTTTCTATTTACTCAAGGCAAAACTTTAAGCAAGTCACTTGACCTATGTGAATCTCAGTTTCTTCAGGTAAAAAAAAATGAAGATGATAGAATAGAAGACCTCAAGGTCTTTTCCATTTCTAAATAGTCTATATCATTATTTTTTTTTAATTATCCATTTAACAACTCCCAAAAACATAAATTTCCCTTTTACAAAAAAAAAATGTGTATAAGAAACTGTGATCTTCTGCTATGTACACTTTAAAAGAACATATCTGTGTTTGTGGTTTCCCAAGTCTTGGTGCAATTTTAAAATTTGATAGCGTAAAATTGCACTAAAACTTTTAGGGCTACACACACACATGCATGTGAGTACACATACATATACATGCACATATGTGTATTACTGATGTGATTTGTTGAATTTCCTTAATATAATTTAGGAATAGCCATGTTTGAAGTCATGAGGCTGGACAGACTGGAATAGATGACATAAAACATTTATTAAACACTTATTATGGTCTATGTACTTTACTAAATGCTGGGAATATAAATACAAGAAAGACGTACTGAAATATTGATAGAGATTGAGCAGGGATTTCACCATCTTTCAGATCAACGAAGGTTGTTGAAATAGAAAGGAGGGTTCTGACGTGCCAATAATACTATGTTTAGTTGGGTTTTTTTCAGCTGTGTGCAACTCCTCATGACCCCCGTTAGGGTTTTCTTGACCAAGATATTAAATTGGCTTGCCATTTCCTTCTCCAGTTTATTTTACAGATGAGGAAATTGAGGCAAATAGGGTTAAATGACTTAACCAGGATTACACAACTAGTGTCTGAAGTCAGACTTAAACTCAGGCTTGGTATTTTATTCACTGTACCACCTAGCTACTCAATCAGAAATACTACAATAAGACAATTTTAGAGTGTGTAGGTATGCACACTCTAGTTACTATTTAATAGGTTAATGATAGAACTGCTCTATTTGTATGCACCTTTCTGCTTTTTAAAATTTTTCTTCTGTACATTTAAAAAATATTTTATTGATCCTTTTCTTTTTGCATATGTATCAATATCTACTTGCCAACTTATAGCATCCTCTCCTTAAAGGAGTCCTTACACACACATACACACACAGTACCTGTGTGTGTGTGTGTGTGTGTGTGTGTGTGCGCGCACGTGTGTATAATACAGTCAAATAAATCAACACAGTGGTCATGTCTGAGAACACTTCTTTAGTTAGGACCATTGTTTACTAATCAATCTTTTGACTTCACTAATGTTCACTTCACCTCTCCCGTGCTTAGCACAGTGTCTTACACATAGTTGATGTTGTTTTCTGTCCTTTGTTTTTGAAGAGAACCAGTAGCATCATGGGGTGATGTCTTATCTCATGAGTGATTTGTATAAGGCAGAGTTGCACAAAGTTCTCAGCCTCACTCTCTCTTCCAGTCATCAAACTCCAGTGGCAAAACAAAAGTCAAGACTATTGATGATGACTCAGGATTCAGTGGATGACCTAGACATCTTCAACCTCTGACCACACTCTACATTCCCCACTAGTGACTCTTCTAGTCACTTCCATGGTCATTGAAACGAATTGTTCTCATCCATCTATTCCTCAGGGCGGTCCTCATATGCCTAGGTTAAACATCTTCCCTATTCCCTGATAGGTTTGAGGCCTGTAGGTTATCCTAAATCTGGTTTATCCCATTTTCCAAGAGGGTTTGCTGGGATGTGGCCATTGTGCATACTACAGCTTCTTGGAGCCATAGATGAGAGTTATTAACGTACTTATTAAACACATGTTGAATTCAGTTGAATTGAGGGATAAGGTAACTAAATAATCAGCTACTAAATAATCATACCAGACAAAAAAATCCCGGAAAACAGCAAAAAAAATGATCAAGGGGATGGATATGATTATCTCTGTGTTTTGAAACCTTCAGGTATACATGATGCTACATTATTCTAACATTTCCCTGAGGAGGTTATGCTAGAGGTCATGGGTATTGGCAATAAAAAATGGTTTACTCAAGTGTCCCTGATGACTGTACACTCCTTATCAATGCAATAGCTTTAACTAGCTTTAGAAGGTTATAAAATCTCTGCTAAACCAGCAACATGTCACATTTTAGCGGATCATTTTGTCTAGTCTTGCCTTCATGTGTAATTATATAAAAACAGTCTTAAGGAAAATATTTAAATGCTTTTAGTACATGCTATAATCAAATATTTCTCCCTTTTAATTCACCTAATCTCTCAATGAGCTGTCCATTTCAGTTATTCATGTGTAAAAGCTGGTCAGTAATCTTCTTATAATAATAAGCATTCGTGGACTTAGTAACTAACTTGTCACCACCTTTTTACACCTTTCTACCTCAAGTTAAATATTCTGAACATCTATACTTTTAAATGACTTTTCTGTTTGTTATTTTAATTACTAGGATTCAAAATTACAAAGTATCTTTAAAAATATTTAGTTCAGAGCTATGAGCTCTCCCACCCATCGTGTACTCGCCTCCCCCCTGCCTCCAGGTGCGGCACCACCTCCTCTCCCTCTCTCTTAAGGATTTAAACTTGCTACTTCACAGTTCGCCATGGATGATGACATTGCTGCTCTCATTGTTGACAATGGCTCTGGAATGTGCAAAGCTGGCTTTGCAGGAGATGATGCCCCTCGGACCGTCTACCCTTCCATTGTTGGGTGCCCCAAATATCAAGGTGTGATGGTGGGTATGGGCCAGAAAGACAGCTATGTGGGGATGAGGCCCAGAGCAAGAGAGGTATTCTGTCTGACCCTGACGTACCCCATTGAATGTAGTATTGTCACCAGCTGGGATGACATGGAGAAGATCTGGCATCATACTTTCTACGATGAGCTCCATGTGGTGCCTGTAGAGCACCCTGTGCTGCTCACAGAAGCCCCCCTGAACCCCAAAGCCAACAGAGAGAAGATGACTCAGATTATGTTTGAGACCTTCAATACCCCAGCCATGTACGTTGCCATCCAGCCTGTGCTGCCCTTGTATGCCTCTGGTTGTACCACTGGTATTGTGATGGACTCCAGGGATGGTGTTACCCACACTATGCCCATCTATGAAGATTGTGACCTTCCCCATGCCATCCTCCGTCTGTATCTGGCTGGCCATAATCTGACGGACTACCTCATGAAGATCCTGACCGAGAGAGGGTACAGTTTCACTACCACAGCTGAGAGAGAAATCATGCGTGACATCAAGGAGAAGCTGTGTTACGTCACCCTAGACTTTGAGCAGGAGCTGGCTACTGCTGCATCTAGCTCCTTTCTGGAAAAGAGCTATGAGCTCCCTTATGGTCAGGTTATCACCATTGGCAGCGAGAGGTTCCGGTGCCCAGAAGCTCTTTTCCAGCCATCTTTCTTAGCTACAGAATCCTGTGGAATCCATGAAACTACTTTCAACTCAATCATGAAGTATGATGTTGAAATCCGTAAGGATTTGTATGCCAATACCGAATTGTCTGGTGGTGCCACCATGTACCCAGACATTGCTGACAGGATGCAGAAAGAGATTACAGGCCTAGCTCCCAGCACAATGAAAATCAAGATAAGGGCCCCACCTGAGCGCAAATACTCTGTCTGGATTGGAGGCTCCATCCTGGCATCTCTTTCCACCTTCCAGCAGATGTGGATCAGCAAACAGGAGTATGATGAATCTGGGCCCTCCATTGTCCACTGCAAATGCTTCTAAATGGATTGTGTGTTTTTTTGAATTTTTTTTTTTGTCAAAAGGGTGTGCCACGATAATTGCCCCCCAAAAGAGATGAGATTGGCATGGTTTCATTTGTTTTTTGTTGTGTATTGTTTTGTTTTTTTGGCGCTTGACTCAGGATTTAAAAACTAGAATGCTGAAGGTGATGAGCAGTCTAAGTATGTTGGAGGCAAACATCCCCAAAGTTCTACAGTGCGTCTTCAGGACTCTTGATTGTATATTTGTGGGGTTTTTTTTAATAGTCATTCCAAATATTGTATAAAGAATTGTTACAGAGAAATTAGCTCTGTAAATGAGCTAAGTAACAAATCCAGATGGGGAGTGGGGGAGGGGGGCAAGTACTAATATTGCTTTACATGCAAATTAATGTAATCCTTTAAAAAAACTTATTGAGGGGGCGGAGCCAAGATGGCGGAGTAGAAAGACGCACATACACATAGCTCCGAACCCACAACCCACAGAATGGCTAGAGGGGACCAACTCACGGTGAATTCTGCACCCAGAGGCCACGGAATATTGGAGCGAGGGAGATTTCTGTTCTGGAGAGACCTGCAAACCTCTCGCGGGGGGTCCTTCGTGCTGCGGACTGGGCGCCCGGACTAGGAGGTGAGTGCAGCCCTGCAGTGGCCGCGACACCGTGAGGAAAAGGTGCAAGCAGGCTACGGAGACGGGATCTCCAGTGGCCACCTGGGTCCCTCCACCCACAGAGGGACCTGCAAACCTCTTGCAAAAGATCCATCGCGCTGCAGACGTGGAGCCCAGCCCAGACCTGCGGCAGCCCCGGCTCCGAGAGGTACAGATCCGAGCAGGCTTCAGGGATGGGATCTCCAGTGGCCGCACAAGTCCCTCCACCCACAGGTGACGGGGGTCGGTGAGAGAGTCTCTTTGGCGGGTCGAGAGGGGACTGGGGTGCCCCCATGGCTCGGGCCCCCCTGGGAGATAGAAGCTGAGAGGCAGCGGCAGACAGGGGCTCCCCAAGCGGGTGGGAGCCTGAATCCGTTGAGGAAGGTCTGTACATAAACCCCCTGAGGGAACTGAGCCTGAGAGGCGGCCCTGCCCCGACCTGACCACCTGAACTTAATTATCACACTGAATAGCAGCCTTGCCCCTGCCAAAAGCCCTAAGGCGGGAAGCAGCATTTGAATCCCAGTCCCCAAACGCTGGCTGGGAGGACCAGGAGGCGAGGTGGGTGTGAGGAGAATATTCAGAGGTCAAGTCACTGGCTGGGGAGAATGCCCAGAAAAGGGAAAAGAAATAAAACTATTGATGGCTACTTTCTCGGAGAACAGACACTTCCTCCCTTTCTTTCTGATGAGGAAGAACAATGCTTACCATCAGACAAAGACACAGAAATCAAGGATTCTGTGTCCCAGCCCACCCAATGGGCTCGGGCCATGGAAGAGCTCAAAAAGAATTTTGAAAATCAAGTTAGAGAGGTGGAGGAAAAACTGGGAAGAGAAATGAGAGGGATGAAAGAGAAGCATGAAAAGCAGATCAGCTCCCTGCTAAAGGAGAACCAAAAAAATGTTGAAGAAATTAACACCTTGAAAACTAGCCTAACTCAATTAACAAAAGAGGTTCAAAAAGCCAATGAGGAGAAGAATGCTTTCAAAAGCAGAATTAGCCAAATGGAAAAGGAGATTCAAAAGCTCACTGAAGAAAATAGTTCTTTCAAAACTAGAATGGCACAGATGGACGCTAAGGACTTTATGAGAAAGACAGATATCACAGAACATAGCGAGAAGATTTGAAAAATGGAAGATAATGTGAAATATCTTACTGGAAAAACAACTGACCTGGAAAATAGATTCAGGAGAGACAATGTAAAAATTCTGGGACTACCTGAAAACCATGATCAAAAGAAGATCCTAGACATCATCTTCCATGAAATTATCAAAGAAAACTGCTCTGAGATTCTAGAACCAAAGGGCAAAATAAATATTCAAGGAATCCACAGAACACCGCATGAAAGAGATTCAAAAAGAGAAACTCCTAGGAACATTGTGGCCAAATTTCAGAATTCCCAGGTGAAAGAGAAAATATTGCAAGCAGCTAGAAACAAACAATTCAAGTATTGTGGAAATACAATCAGGATAACACAAGATCTAGCACCCTCTACATTAAGGGATCGAAGGGAATGGAATAGGATATTCCAGAAGTCAAAGGAAATAGGACTAAAACCAAGAATCATCTACCCAGCAAAACTGAGTATAATACTTCAGGAGAAAAAATGGTGTTTCAATGAAATGGAGGATTTTCAGGTTTTCTTGATGAAAAGACCAGAGCTGAAAAGAAAATTTGACTTTCAAACACAAGAATGAAGAGAACCATGAAAAGGTGAACAGCAAAGAGAAGTCATAAGGGACTTACTAAAGTTGAACTGTTTACATTCCTACATGGAAAGACAGTATTTGTAACTCTTGAAACATTTCAGTATCTGGGTACTTGGTGGGAATACACACACACACATGCACACACGCACACATGCATAGAGACAGAGTGCACAGAGTGAATTGAAGAGGATGGGATCATATCTCAAAAAAAAAATGAAATCAAGCAGTGAGAGAGAAATATTGGGAGGAGAAAGGGAGAAATGGAATGGGGCAAATTATCTCTCATAAAAGAGGCAAGAAAAAGACTTATTAGTGGGGGGATAAAGAGGGGAGGTGAGAGAAAATCATGAGGTCTACTCTCATCACATTCCACTAAAGGAAAGAACAAAATGCACACTCATTTTGATAGGAAAACCTATCTCACAATACAGGAGAGTGGGGGACAAGGGAACAAGCAGGGTGGGGGGTAGGATAGAGGGGAGGGCATAGGGAGGAGAATGCAATCCGAGGTCGACACTCATGGGGAGGGAAAGGATCATAAGAGAATAGAAGTAATGGGGGACAGGATAGGATGGAGGGAAATATAGTTAGTCCTATACAACACAACTAGTATGGAAATCATTTGCAAAACTACACAGATTTGGCCTATATTGAATTGCTTGTCCTCCAGAGGGAAGGGGTGGAGAGGGTGGGAGCTAAAGAAGTTGGAACTCAAAGTGTTAGGATCAACTGTAATGTTCTTACCACTAGGAAATAAGAAATACAGGTTAAGGGGTAAAGAAAGCTATCTGGCCCTACAGGACAAAAGAGAAGACGGAGACAAGGGCAGAGAGGGAGGATAGAAGAGAGAGCAGATTGGTCACAAGGGCAATTAGAAAGCTTGGGTTTGGGGGGGGAGGGGTTAAAAGGGGAAAAAATTTGTAACCCAAAACTTTGTGAAAATAAATGTTAAAAGTTAAATTAAAAAAAAAAATTATTGTATCTTCCGCCTTAATACTTGTTCCTTTTTTTTTAATTATCAGCCATATTGAATGGCCCCCTAAATTCCCTCCCTACCCCCAACATAGATGTGAATGAAAACTTCACACTCTCCCTGCGAGTTTTATGAGATTGGTGCCAGTACTTGGGGGAGAGGAGGAGCTTTACCTGTACACTGACTTAAGACCAGTTCAAATAAAAGTGCACACATTAAAGAAAAAAAAAGAATATTTAGTTCAAACCTAACACTGATTTTATGAAAGAGAAAACTGAGTCTTAGCAAATATCTTGCCCAAGGTTAGACATGCTGCAGGTTGGTCAGTTATAATTCAAACCTTCCGTCTAATCTCTCATAGAAATGATCTGCAACCAACAGATTAGCGAGACTAGCAAGGAACTCAGTTTTGTTTGGACATATGCAAGATCTAGAAATAAGTACAGATAGCAAATATAAATACATATATATGTATGTATTTTTATGTACGTATATGTATACATGTCTATAAATTTGAATTTGACTCTGTATTTTAATGTGGGGTCCTTATCTAATAACCAGAGGCACCGAGAGGTTAAATGATGGGCTGGTGGTCACAGAGCTGGTATTTTGCTCATTTATTTATTTGTTTGTTTGTTTGTTTTTTGGTGAATAGCATTTTTTTTTTCAATCCCATGTAAAGATAGTTTTCCACATTGATTTTTAGAAGACTTTAAATTCCAACTTTTTCCTCCCTCCCTTCCTTTTCTTCTCCCTTCTCTAGACATCAAACAATCTTTTATAGGCTATATGTGCGCAATCATGGAAACATATTTCCACATTTGTCATGATGTCAAAGAAGACACAGACTCAAATGAAAAAAAAATAAGAAAGTGAAAAACAGTGTGCTTTGACCTGCATTCAGACTAAATTATTTTCCCGAACAAGGATAGCATTTTTCATCACTTGTCTTTTGGAATTGTCTTCGATTATTGCATTCCTGAGAAGAGCTACAATGTTCTGGTTCTGCTCATTTCACTTTGCATCAGTTCATGTAAGTCTTTCCATGTTTTTCTGGAATAAGCCTTCTCATCATTAGTCATTGTGAATACTTCCAGGAAGCAATTCAAGAAGGTATGGAAAAGATTAAGGATGAAATGAATTCCTACATTCTCATCTCTGCTCCTGCCCTCCTGCAAAGCTGAATTCCGGCTGCCATCCGTGTAACTCGGCCTGGAACCTTGAAGCCGACATGTGGTTGCTGGACTTTCCACCTCTGAATAGTCTCTCCAGCAACATTCTGGTGGCATTCAACAATTTGTATCTCTATTATCCCGTGGATCTGGCTCAGGACATGACTGCCTCTTCATGGGATGCCCTTGGCAATGTAACAAAAATAATACCTGTTCTTCACCGGGCAAAGGAAGAAGGCTTCAGTAGGCAGGAACAAGAGCTCTTTGTCCAGTTCTACATGGTTTTCCATGAGGACTTGGTCCCTTACCTTAATTTCTGTCTCCAAATCTTCTCTCCAATCCAAAAAGCACATACTTTGCTTGTTCTATACAATTAGCTCTCCACATTTGAAAACACCAGACATATTGATACCCAAGTCATCCAGGAGTCCCTGGCTTATTCTTGCCAAAAAGGAGGAGCAATTTTCTCATTCGATGAGAAAGAACTTTAACAGGGCCTAGTGCAAGAGTGGCTTGCTCTACCAACCTTGTCTTACAACTTGAATGCTTTTGCCCAGAATCTAGATTAAATTATATATTAAATGCAGGGATTTTGTAGGAAGAAGGGTATGTTAACATTGATATGGCATGGACACATTGACATTTTATGATAGAAATTATATCCCCAAGAGGCATGAGACCTTTTCTCTGAGACATTCTCCAAGAAGATGATACAGGAGTACACATACACTGGAAGGTGTGGAATAACTCTTTGAGTTTGAAAACATGTTGAGCATTATATACAGAGATATAATAATAAATAATGAATATTTATTTTAGCCTTGAAAAAATAATAATGAGAAAATTCTAAAGGTATGGAAACAATACCAAATTTATTTGTAAAAAGTGGTTAAGAGAACATCAATGAGTACTGACTTAAAGGCCTACTTTACCACTTTTAACAAAATTTTTGAGAATCACATATGCATGTATCAAGAACACTCTCAGTGAGGGTATTAGTAGAGAACATTTAGTAGAAAACAAGCAGCAGGTTTAGACATAATATCTAATACTAGACCACACTAATCTAATTAGTCTAATACTAGACTAATAATAGACCTCATCTTTACAATTTATTTCACAATTGACTGAAAAATATTCAAAATCCATTGCACTGTACTTGTTGATTTTTTATGAAAAAGTATTTAATTTAGTAGAATAAAACACTGCCTTAAAATATCTTTTTTAAATAAGGCTCTCTTCTGATGAGAGGAAGTAAAGGAAAGAAAGGGAGAACTTAAAAGGCTTCCTGAATCCAGTTGCGTCTGCTAGCAGTATAGTGCAGTGGTTCTCAACATTTCTTGTTCCATGAATGTTTTTTCAACAACAACAAGTGAACTTCCAGAGTAACTTAATATACTGTTTTTAACATTCCCCGAATGGAGACATGAAGAGTCAGATGCAACCGAAAGACAACAACAATTTTATTTCTGTACTCTAAAGCAAGAATAAATTGAAAATGTTTTTTTTTCATGAAACAATGTGGTGGAGAATGGCAGCAGAATTTTTATACCATCCATGAGAGATGGAAATTCATTTTTTAAAAAATATAGCTGCCTAACTAATCAAAGAAAATAAATAACTAATTAGAATATATTTACTTTTCTGTTGGTTAATGACATGTACTATATTGAACTAGAGGTATAAAACACCTCTATGTAGGTAGGTAGCCTATGACACTACCGAGTGCAAACTTAACTAGATTGAAATATAATTGTATAATATTTTTAAAAATCAATAAAAATATAACAGAAAGAAAGTAATGCTAATTTATGGTTTTCTAAATACATATGTACACATTAGTGGTTTCCACTTCTTTTTGAGTTTGATACCACTGATACTAAATGATAAATGCAATTAAAATTAAATTACACATATCACTTTGTTTTTAATAATGTTTATATATAAACTACCTTTGTAAAGAAACAATCTCTTTAGGCATCACTTTCTTCTCCTCTACCTCTGTAATACTGGCTATATTCTCATAGAAAAACTATGGAATGATGGCAAGTATTGTTGAGCAACTAATTTGAAAAACTATATTTCATTCAATTCCTCTTTCTAAGATAGGGTTCCTTAGATTCTCTACTTCTTGCTCTGTTTATCAATATTTAACTACTTCATGGTTTGTTTTGTTTTCATACAACTGGTCGTGAGAATAGCTTCTGATTATTATTTATTTTCTATCTGGCAATTTTGGTGATTTGATTTTCCTCCTTTAAAAAAAAAACAACAAACAAATTAGTTCTGAGAGTCAAGATGCTAGAGTAAGCAGCAAATCATCATAACTCTCCCATATTCTCCTCCAAGCAACCATAAAATAGCACCCCAAAACAAATCCTGAAATAGCAGAACCAGCAAAAAAGATGGGGTGAAACAATTCTTGAATCCAGGAAACTTGGAAGATTAACAGGAAAGGTCTCTCTCACTTGGGTAAAAGGGGAATGCAGTCTAGGACAAGACCCCAGCAAAATAACAGTAAGCCCCACCTCAGCATACCAGTGGTAGATTCTGAGCCCTAGGGATATAAACATCAGGACCCCCCCCCTCCATGGCTTAGCTCACCCAGAGAAACATGCAGATTCCCCTTCTAAGGAACACAGCATGCTTCAGCATAGTCCTAAGCAAACAGGCAGCCTCTAGTGATCAGAATGCCAGGAGCATCAGTGTATTGTGGGGAAACTCAGAAACACACCACCACTAGCCTCAGCACACACCAGGCACCAGAACTGGGACTCCTGCTCAGCACCAGGTAAACTGCTAGATCCCTATGGCCTCTAGCAGCATCAGCCACCCCCCTCACCTCACCTCCTCAGCACAGCACCAAATATGAGAGTCCCCCATAGCCCTCAGGGCAACATCACCAAAACACCAGGTAAAAAACCAGGACCTGCAACCCATAGCACAAGAAAACTAATACAATTCCCCTTCTGGGAGCAGAACTCAAATTTAAAAGAAGGGGAAATGACCAAAAGAGATGAGCAAAAACAAAACAAAAAATAATCGAAACATATAAAGTTATTATGATGACAGGAAAGATCAAGACTCAAACTCAGAAGTGGACAACAATGTCAAAACACCTATGGGCAAAGCTACAAACAAAAATGGGAAGTCGTCTCAAGCCTAGAAAAGTTTCATGAAGAGCTCAGAAAGGAACTTCCAAATAAGATCACGGGTGAAGCAACGATATTCATTATCACTGCTATTATTCAATATAGTATTAGAAATGTTAACTCTAGCGATAAGAGAAGAGAAAGAAATCAAAGGAATTAGAATAGCCAAGGAGGAAAAAAAACTATCACTCTTTGCAGATGATATGTTGGCATACTTAGAGAACCTTAGAGAATCAACTAAAGAACTCCTTGAAATAATTAACAACTTCAGCAAAGTTGCAGGATATAAGGTTAACCCACAAAAATCATCAACATTTCTTTGTATGACCAACAAAACCCAGCAGCAAGAAAGAGAAAGAGAAATTCCATTTAAAATTGCTGTAAACAATATAAAATGCTGGAAGTCTACCTGCCAATACAAATCCAGGAACCATATAAAGAAAATTAAAAACTCTTTTCATGCAAATAACGTCAGATCGAAACAAATGGAAAAATATCAGTTTCTCATGGGTAGTTCTAACCCATATAATAGAAATGACAATTCTACCTAAGCTAATTTACTTATTCAGTGTCATATCAATCAAACTACAAAAACTATTTGAAAGTTAGAAAAATGACAAAAAATTCATATGGAAGAACAAAAGGTCAAGAATATCCAGGAAATTGGTTTTTTTTAAATACAAAGAAAGGCAGCTTAACAATATCAAGACAAGTACAAAGGATCCATGAAGCAAAATGCTATCCAGGTCCAGATAAAGAATTGAGAGACTACAAATGCAGATTGAAACATATTTTTAACTTACTTTATTATTTTTCATGTTTTTTTCTTTTGATATGTTTTTTTCTTTTGCAACTATGACTATTATGGAAATATGTTTTACATGATAACATGTGTATAACCTACATCAAATTACCTACCAGTTTTGGTAGAGGGCAGGGAATGGAGGGAAGGAGAGAGGGAGAAATTTTGGAACTCAAAATCTTGTAAAAGTGAATGCAAAAATTCACATATAATTGGAAAAAGATAAAATACTATCAAAAAAATCAAATCAGTTCACTATTCACTCACTTCAAAAAAAAAAAAAAAAAACCCAGATGAGTTGTATCAATCATCACTATAGTCTTTTTGTTTTTTTTTTTTTTAACTGATTTTCTGGATTTCTATTTTAGTGCTTTCTGGAAATTACTAGTTATTATTCTAGGGGTTTATCTGTATGCCCAATTCCTTATTCTTATTCCATCTCTCCTTTCCCATATTTAGAGATAATAATTTTTTCCTGCTGTCTGATTTAGGTATGTCCTAAATATTTTAGTACCCAGTCTCAGTGCTATTATATTTTCCTCCACATAATTATTTACTATGTCTTAGATTTATTCTTTGATCTTCCCTTTTTAGATGACATTATTTAGTTTCCTTTTAGTTCTGGTCCATTATTAATGTTTCCCTTATTGATTTCAGTTTTATTGTACTGTGGTCTATGAAGGATGTTTTTAATATTTCCATATTTATGCATTTATTTATAACTTCTTAATACATGGTAAATTTCTGTATATGTTCATTGAATTACAATTATTTGCTTAGCTCCAGACAGAAGAATTAGGGACTAGGTAAAATTAAAATTATTGTAAGGAAAACCTTTCTAATAATTTTGATTATCTGAGAAGTAGAATAAATAGCTTTGTCAGTAATGATTTCCTCTCACTCGATGAGATTTCAAGCCACTTGGCAGGAATTGTATAGAGGAAATTCTCAATAAGATAAAAATAGGAATACAAGTACTCTCTGTTTACTTTCACCCCCAAGAGTCTATGTCCTTTGAATTCCCAACAACAAAATGAACTGTGTTAGCCCACAAGTCCATGACTCTTCCAATAGTCACTACTACATGGCACTCAGTGAATGAACTCAGTGTTCTGTTTCTGTGGAACCTTAATTGATTGGCATAGATCACCAATACTCTCTTACCATAAGAGCCCATTACATACCCTGCATGTAATCATTCTGCTTCCCTTGGGAAATAATTTCCCACAGGTGTTCTTGCAAAGTATAAATGTTCTTTGAATTTGCACATCCTTTTCTATGGTGTACTTGTATATGATTGCTAAAAGCAGCTTGTTTTACACAATTCAGTAATTAGTTCACAAGCCACACACACACACACACACACACACACATACACACATTCTTAGGTCCTTCACAAAACCATTTTTTATCACATTAACTATGCTTTCAATAAACAATCCATTTTTCAAAGCCTACCTTGGATTATTGCCTATATTTTCAGTGATCTTTAAATCATGTGAGTTCCCAATTCACTAAAGTATGATGATTTCCAAGTAGTAAGTGATTCAATCAAGGCTCTCTAGACAGTCAATATTCTTCCTGATACAATCTGTCATATATTAGTCATAGGTTTACAGTTAGATGGGACTTGGAGATCATTTAGTCTAGGACCACTCTGGAAGTCTTGTGAAATCCATTGACTCTTCAGAATAATTTTAATGGATAAAATAAAATACATAGCATTAAAAATAAACCAAATATTTTGAAATATAATTATCAAATTATGTTTTATAAAGTGCATAGATCCCAGGTTAAGAACTCCAATTATACTCCAATGTCCTCCTTTTACATGTGAGAAAACAACCCAAGAGATTTTGTTGTATTTTTTATTTATTTGTCCAAGATCACACATCTGATAAATGGGAAGTCTAAGATTTGAGCCATAGTTCTTTGATTTAAAATCCAGTCCTCTTTCCATTAAACCATGACTTTGCAAAGATGTGGGACTTAATAGGTGCTAGTTGATTGTGACCATATCACAGTCATTAACTTGCATTATGTTTGTTTTTGTGTATTTGAAGTCTGCAAATAAAGTGTAATGTTATTTAGCACTCCAGATATTCCATGATTTTATTATTGGGGTTATTTCCTCAAGAAATTTCAACGCCGTTCTGCCTTATTTGTCAGTCTTTGAGAGTTGCAAGGGTCACAAAAAGAGGAGAAAAGAAAACTTCTACCTGGTAAATAATCATCTGGCAATCAGCCAAACTGGTCCATAGTTGAGAGATCCTAAGTCCATCACCATCCCCCTTTCTGACGTCTTTTGAAGTTGGAACCATACCTTGTATTTTACTGGCATATTCTTTGAGGAAGCAGGGTCACCTCTACACGATGATGAGGCATTAGAGTAAGGCCTCAATTAATTATATTTTATAATCGCAGCCTAAGAAAAACACAATTAGGAAGGGAGATTTGCTTCCAAGACCAACCCATGCATTGCAAAGGTAAATATAAATGACTTGAAAAATATTGATTATTTGGCATTCTATATGCCACTGTTCCACTCCACCACAGTTTGAAGGAGAAAATAATACAACCTTCTTCACTACTTTGATGAGCGGCTCATTATTTCTTGCTTATATACAGCTTTTAGATTACTGTTGATTTTAGAATGTTTAGGGACATATGCTTTAAGGTACAGTTACTCTCTTAATTCAGTATCACTGTCATAAATTTCTCTCATCTACCCTACATATTTCTGCTACAATAATTTTCTTTAAGTGCACTTCTACATGTCTCCTACTCAAACAACTCCAGTAGCTTCCTATTTCCTGTAAAATAACAAGCAAAATTCTCTGCTTTATTCTTAAATACTTTCACAGCCTGGACTTTCTTTCCAACCCATTAGACATTCCTTTCTTCATTCTATTATCAAGCCAAACTGTCATCTTCTATTTTCATCATCACTAACATTCCATCCTATGTGTCCTGTTCTATGTCTGACTTCCTGATCACTCACCTCAGGACCAATACTAGATCTCTTTTTCTAAGGAACATCCATGTGTGTGATTTCATTTTGCCCAAATCTGCCTTCTTGACTTTTCAGTACCCAGGAGTGTACTGGAGCCAGATTGTACAGCTTGTTTAATTTTCAGTGGAAATATTTCCAACTCGGAAACCAGCAAACACCATAAATCAAGGTTTGATTTATTATTTTGTTGATTTCTGTACTTCAAGTGAGGGCGAAAATGTTAGTAATGCAGATGAATATTGAAAGTATGTCATGGGCACATATTTTTCCTTTAGAGAACTGTTAGTTTCACATTTACCAGCACACTGGTTTATACCCCACTAAGGACTCTTAAGCAATTTATTTTTACTCATAGCTATTCTTTACCTGGATTCATCTGTCATGTTCAAGGCTTGTTGCTATGTCTTCAATTTAGCATTTAGTCTTCAAAATAGTTGCACCCCTTATATGTGTATCTGAAGTCTAAATCCCATCAACAATTTAGCTTCAGTTGAGAATATCTATGTCAACTGTATACCCCACAATGTTTTGTCCATTTATTTCCTATGAGTTTACACTGTGTATGCCTGAGTAAGCTGATTTGTAGTAGCTAAAGAAAGAATACAAGGGAAAAACTTCCCTTATTTTAATTTAAGCTTTAACATCACCATCCTTAAATTGTTCACTTTGTCATGTTCACTTTTTCTCTACTCTTCAATTTTAATTTAATTCAAAAAGTATTCATTAAAGTCAACTTTGTGCTGGGCATTCTACTTGATTCTGGAAATACAAAGACACTACCTTCAGGAAGCTTTCACTCTAATAGAGAAATACAAAATGTACACAGCTGTGTAAATATACAAAGTAAAATCAAAGTGTGTGGAACATTAAGAACTTGGAGGAGGAGTAAGCTACCATGTCAGAGGTGGATCTTGAGCTGAGTATTCGATGGAATTGAGGTTATGAGGAAAAGATAAGGTGAGAGTGCATTTCAGGTATGATGAGTAGTCCATGTAAAGGTCCAGAGACAAGAGATAGATTCTTGTGTCTTGGGCATAGCAAGTACACCAGTTTGGCTGAAACATAATACAGTTATCCCTTCCACATTATGACTTTCTTCATCACAGTCTCAATATATCATGGGTTGGTATAAGAAATTAAATGGAAATTTGGGGAGAGTTTTGTGGAAGCTACAGATGACACACGGTCAACAGTCAACAAAAAAAGTGTAGAAACTTAGAAATGCATATAATATATGTATAGTATTGTATAATATCAATATATTTTATCATTTAATACTATAATAATTCAGACCTTATCTCGAATGAAGGGAAAGCCAAAAAATTTTATGTGAATTTTCCAGATCATAGGATTGTGCCCCTAAACCCCTTGGTGTAGAAGAGATAACTGTGAATGCAACGGACAGTAATATACAATAAGAATAGAAAAATAGTCTAGAAGCAGTCATGAAGGCTTTCAAATGACAACAGACTTTATATTTTTTTCATAACAACAATAGTCATAGATGCTTCTTGAGCAGGGTAGTATCTCTCTTCATCTTTTCTAGAAACATTCACCTTTACAAATGAACCACCCAAATATAACTGATCTTGACTAATGTAAAAGCTAATTAGAGTCAGACTTGGTTAATACTTTAATAGGAGACAGACTGGCTATTGTAGCCTTGAAATGTAGTGTTTTTAGTAAATAGAATACCAGGCTCAAAATACAAAATATTTAGATCTGAATCTTACCTCTGACACTTATTAGATGTATCACATGATCAAGTCACTTAACCTTTGTGAATCTCAGTTTTCTCATCTGTAAAATATGAATATTGAACCTAAGACCCCCAATGTCTTTCCATCTTGAAATCTATAATATTTTCTCCAGCTGATATTTAAAGAACATTTGAGAATGCAACTGTTATCCATTCTTTCCACTCTTTTTTTCACTTATTTTGATAATTTTCCAGAATGTATACTATGTCTACAATACCAAAACATATCTTTCAAAAGAAAAAGAAATCAGTCTGATCAATTCTATTGCATGACCTTAATTATACTCCAAAGTAGCTCTACTGACATATACAAACCTATACATACATGCCTACACACACACACAAAAACATACAAACACAGATACAGTCACTCACTTTACTATTTTGAACTCTATCCATTTCTTTCTTTCTTTGTCAATAGGCACTTTGGAAAAGATCCCTATTGAAGCAGCTGGATTCTGCACTGACAGACAGTGTATGAATGCATTGATGATGTATCAAATTGCAAATAGACTAGCTCTGTCTTTTTTGGAACTCTGTTTCATGGTGCTGTAGCATAGCTCAGGATGTTCCAAATCAGATAAAAAGAGGTGAAAAAAGGTTGTAGGCAGGCTGTGTTTTTTTCTGCAGTATTATGAAGATTCTGTAAAGGCTTTATTTTTCGAACTCTAATTTGCAAAACCTTGATTTTTTTTCAATATGGATACATCTATGTTTGCATTTTCTTTGTGTAGATAATATCTTGTCTGTCAAAATGCCAAATCCCTCTCTAAAACGTTCACATATTTCCACTTATTCCAATGTTTTATGTAGTCTAAAACATCTCTGACATTTTCAAATTCTATATCCTTCAACTTATAAGCAAAATAGTTACAAACATCCAAAGAACAAGTTTATCTACACAAGAGATAGTGTGTCTGCTACATAATACAGAAACTGTTTTGGATTCTAAAGTTAAATATGTACAACCCTTGGGAGTCTTTTATCTCTTGAATGAGAACAGAAAAGTGAGCTACATTTTGCAGATTTCTGTTTCTCATGCACATCAGCTGGAAATTTTGCTCACTGCGAATCATAAATTGCTATGCTCGTTCCAGTGATGCTTTGACCAATTTATGGAGAATGAGCAGGAATACTATTTCACAGTTTAATCCCAGTCCCTTTTCTTCCTTTCTATTTCTTCACTGCCCAACTTAATTCAGTGAACTCCTCATGCCTTCCTTGAAGGCAGATTTCCATATTGCAAAATAGTCTTTTTGCTTCATACACTTTATTTTGTTGGCAGTCCTGTAAGTCCCAACTATTCCCTCCTTCTAGTGAAGGATTTGAAGATCTGTCCCTTGGAAGAGGTATCAGACTTATTCAGTTTTTGCCAGAGGGCAGACACAGCAAAGAGCCATGGGTAAAACTACTAAAGAGGTGAAATTACTTTATACTTAGAATACTTTATACTCATACTTAGTATAAGAAAGACTTACTAGCTTACAGTGCTATTCAAAAGTGCAAGTGGACCCTCTTATCAGTAGTTTCACACTGATTTAATCAACAACTTTTGATTATATGCCTACTATATTCCAGATGCCATCTGTACTAAGTATCTGAGGAAAAAAAAGATAAAAACAAAATAGCTTTTGTCCTCAATCAGTGTACACTCTATTGAGAGACAGTGAGAGAACATATTATGTTTCCTCATCTATAAAATGAGGGAATTGGGTTAGATAGCATGTGAGGCCCCTTCTTGCTCTAAAGCTTTAGATATACTCATAAAGACAGTCATGACTTCATGTGAATTCTACGTTACTTAAAGAATTCTAAAAGAAATGTGCATTACAAAAAAAACCATCTATATTAACTTTACTGTACAGTACTCTAGTCGATCTCTCTCTCTCTCTCTCTCTCTCTCTCTCTCTCTCTCTCTCTCTCTTTCTCAGCTCCTGTCCCTTGGCTTTCTCTGCCCACTCCTCCAACCCCCCAAAAAATCTTTAAAAGAAAAGTGAAAGCAGACCTGACTCAAATGGGTGGGGTACTCTGCTGTTGTCCACGTGCCTAGACCTTTCTGTTCCCCCAGTGCTAGGATACTGTGTTTCTGTCTCTAGCCTTGCATGTGACCTGTCCTTCCTCTCTGTCCAACCCCTACATGTCTTACCCACCTCCATGTTCTTCTATTGATTCAAGTCAGATCCTGATGTGGCTGACCTCAGCCTGCAATTGCTTCTCTGTCCCCAACCCCATGAGTCCTTGAACCATGAGCTGGCCACCTACCTCCATGGGTATGCAGTCTCCTTCCTCCCTACCTCCATCCTTCCCTGCCTCACATCCACTGGAAGATTTATATTAGTAAAAATTGTTTTACATAGACATCTTTGAAATAGACCCACTTACATAAAGTAGAAACTGTGTATGTACAAACATATGTGTGTATTTATATATGTACAATACATATATGTGTATGTCCATGTATATACATGTTTACACATATATTCGTGAATAATACGCATGTGTGTGTGCATATATATATATATATATATATATATATATATATATATATATATACACACACATACATATGCATATACATGCATCTTCTATATACTAAATACCAAAAGTGTAAATTACAGGGGAAAACACTAGAAACAAGACACAAAAAAATCCTCATGTAGAGGTGGTGCTTCAGCTATTTTTAAAGGAAACTAGGGATTCCAAGAAACAGAGGTGACAAAGAAGTACATACCAGATATGGAGACAACTTGTACCAAGGCACAGAGATAGAAGATAGAGTGTCCTATGTGAGAAACTGCAAAAAGACCAGTTTAGCTGAACAAGAGGGTTTATTAAAGGGGAAAATATATAATAAAGCTTGAAAGTAAGCCAGAGCCAGATGGTAATGAGATTTAAATGCCAAACAGAGGAGATTGTCTTTGATCTGAGAACTAATAGAGCATTCCAGGAGTTTCTTGAACAGAGTAGTGACATATTGAGATCTGTCCTAAAGGAAAATCATGTTAGCAGCTGTGTGGAAGATGGGTCGGAGTGGGGAGATGCTTGAGGCAGGGGAACTGACAAGGAGACTATTGTAGTAGAGTAGGCAAGAAGTGATGAGTATCTGAATTAGGATGTTAGTCATGCTAATAGAGAGAAGGAAACATGAGAGTTATTGTATAGGTTGACATGATAATGTTTGGGAAAGTGAGTGTATAGGTGAAATAAGTATATATGAAATGGGAAATTCAGAAAAGAGGTGAGTTGATGGGGGGAGATAATGAGTTTTGTTTGGAAGGTGTTGAGTTTGAACTACCTATAAGATATTGAGTTCAAAATTCTAAGCAATTCTTGATACAGGACTAAAAGTCTGCAGAGTCCAGGGTTTGATATGGTGATCTTGAGTTCATTTGCATATTGATGATTAATAATGAATGACTGCTGATGAGATCATCAAAAGAAAAAATATAGAATAGAGAAGGTCCAACTATGAATATAGAGAAATATAAAAAACTGTATGTGAATTGATACAAAGTAAAGTATAAAGGCTAGCTTGAAGATTAATTTTAAAAAAATATCTATGATCATGGCATCTGGTCCCATTACTTTCTGGCAAATAGGGAAAAGAAATGGAAGCAATGTCAGGTTTCATATTCTTGGACCAAAGATCACTGAAGATAGTGACTGCAGCCATGAAATTAAAAGATGATTTCTTCTCAAAAATCTGGAAAACATACTAAAAAACAGAGATATCTCCTTGCTGAAAAATACTCTTCCTAGAAGATCTATCCAATACATTGGAGACCTATAAGATTTTTTAAAAATTTTATCATTCCTTGTGCAGCTTTCAGACAATCTATTTACTACCCCTACAGGGTCTGTTCTAATGCTGTCTGCCTCACACCATTTCATATATACAAGAGATCCTTGGTGCAATACTACAGCCTACCTATAGGCACTCATCCATTGTTCCTCTGCCCTTCTAGTCCCTTGAAATTTTTATTCTTCTGGTAACATATTGCTCTGTAATTTTCAAGTAAGGAGAATATCTGTGTGAACATCTGCTTTGACAGAAGAGAACATGTCAAGATCACAGAAGGCACTGTTTAATTTCCCAAATGCAGATTTTGAGAATTTTGGTCCCAGTCCATTGTCCATCTGCAATGTAAATCCACTAGATGAAATGTGTCATTTCTGGTTAAGTACAGCGTATCCCAAAAGTCTTAGTGTTGTTTTATGTTTTAACAACTTAAAACAGCACTGAGACTTTTAAACTGTTAAAGCATAAAACAGCATTAAGGCTTTGGGGACGTCCTGTATTCTTCATCTATTTGTGGTTTTATTTTTCCCTAGGTGTATCCAGAGGCTGATATATTTTAAGTGGCTATAGATTTCACTGAGGAGGTCCTATGTTATCCTGGGGGATTAGTGAAATCTTCGCAAGGTTATTTACAAATAAGAAAATCAGAACTACCTTGTTAACAATAGTATAGAGAATTCCTATATCAAATGAGAAAATACCTCCAGTGCCAGTGTCAATATCAGGGCCTGGCACATGGTAGGTGCTTAATAAATGTTTGTGTCTTTCTCTTTCGACTTCATTCAGGACATAGTCCATGTTAGTGAATTCTTTAAGTCTGCTTGATTTTAGGCTGGACACTGATAAACAGAGAATTATTGAACAAAGCTATCTCTGTGGTTGCATGTTTGAAGTAATCTTATATGATCTTAACTTGGTTATGAAAACGATTTATTGGAGTCAAGCCTTGAATGGTGAACTTTGATCTACCAAGTTAAATGTTTTTAAACAATAACAAATAATATCATGGAATTATGTATACACATCAGTCAATTATATTCTTTTTATAAAATCAGACAAAAGGAATCATTTATGAAAGATTGCCTGGTGACTTCTCACATTAGTCTTACTATTAATAATATTTTAAAATAGCATTACACATGCCAAACTTCAATTGCATAAAATTCACTCAAATCAATCTATTCATAAGTTTCTCTTCCTCTGGCTTACCCCATAGTAAATTTGAGGTTGTAGAGGCTTTAAGTAAGTAGTAAGAATTTTAAGAGGTCCAGGGCAGAAGACACAGTCATGAATTGCTTTTATGTCCACCTGAAAACACAAAAGTAACTGAAAATCACGTAGGTACTCCTGAAGGAAAAAAATTATCTTGCGCAAATTTCCTACCAAATTAGAAACATCTTCTATAAGTCTATATCCACAGAATTGTCAAAATTATAGGCCAAGTCCTCTTTGCGAGTGACAAAAGAAAGTGCACAAAATAGTCTTACTCAAAGTCACAAAAAAAACCCCATCAGCTTTCCACTATGAGCCAAGAAGAGGCTTAATAGAGTTATATGGTATGTGAAAATGCTGCTCCCCATGCAGAAGTAATTGGACGTACTTGCTCAGATCCACACAGTTTCATTTGGGAGAGTGGAAAGGGGAAGTGAGAACAGAAGGGAGTAGGCAAGAAGACAGCTGACAAACTGGCTTCATAAACTGCCAGACAGACTTGCTGCCTCTACCTAGGCAGCAAGGCATTTTCCTACAGTCTGTGATTTGAGGAGCCAAAAAAATCAACATCACTAAGAATGCTTCTGCCACTGGCCTGGTTCAGTGCTTCTAATTTCACCAATGGGTCATTTTGGGGAGTTGAAGCTTTGCTAAATATCAGACTCTGCCTGTGCCTGACTTGTGACCAGGTCTACAGAGCTTCTCAGCAATGACTTCCCTCCTCCATGGAAAGGATTGTATGAAGAACTTGACCCTTCTAATCACTCACCTCCATGTGCAGAAATTTCCTAAACTGCTGACAGTCTGTAGAATTATTCCACACATTTTAGCATATTCATATTCCTCCAACTTACCCTATTCCACTGATGGTAGACGAACTCCTCTATGCACCTTCTCCTTTCTGATCCTTCATTCTATCTACCTCAACCCTATGCTTCCAATGTCTTACACCTTCTTCTCTACCCTCTATAATTTCAACTCAATAATTAACAAATTTCTTTTCATTTTAGACCTCTTTTCCTTTTGTCCCGGGCATACACTGAGACCTAGCTTCCTCCCCACCCCTCAACCCATGAAAGAGTGTTCCTGGCCTTCCTTTCCAATACTATTCCCTCCACATACCCTTTCTCTCATACACCCTAATTCATTGATTTCAATAGGGCGAGTGGTTTACAAAACTCCTGGCTGCCCATTTCGCTTCTAGGCTGGCATTCAACTACCATTATCCAGCAACATTTTTTGATTTTCCCTTTATCCAAATTTATCACTCAGTAAAGAGTCTAGAGGCATATATATGTGTGTATATAGACATGTATGTTTACATATATGTATATACATAAATGTATGTACAAAGATATATGCATGTATGTATTGTGTGTGAGTGTGTGTGTGTGTATATCCTCATGATATTTGCTCTCTTTTTAGTGATTTCAGTTACTGGTACACAGTCTCCTTATCTACTAAACTCCTACCCTCATACTAGGAGCCATCAACATACAAATTTATATTCTTTCAACTATCTTAACTTCCTAATTCATCCATCTACTCAACCCCTATGATGTACGTGATGTTCATTCCTCCTCAGCAACATGCAGGGATGGTCATACTGGAACCTTGATCTTACCATTACCAAAGTGTTCCATGTTCAAGAACTGGAAAATTCAATAATCTAATAATCATTTATCATTTTATTTTTTGTGCCTTGCTACTCCTAAACATATTCTTGATCAGTACTATAACTTCTAAGTAGTTTATCCTTCATTACTTTCCCAGGTTATCATCCCTGCTCTGGCTATAAACTCTCCTCCATTCTCAGTCTGTAGCCTGAGCTTGGTACTACAATAGCAAAAAGCAGTGATAACAAACACAAATCTGTATAAAGTCCAGGATGAGACCTAAATAAGTTAGATCTTCCCAAGAGTCTTTAAAGATGAAATGTGAAGGAGGAAAAGAAATAGACTGAAAATAGAACAGATTTGTCAGAATTGCTATAATCTATTTCTATCTTCCCTAACAATGTAAAAATAAAATCTGAAGGGGAAAATACAGGCAATACTACCATCCAATATAAGGAAGTTAAGAGGAAACCAACAACTTAATTGTACTTAGAACATTTTTTTCTTTAGAAACATTTTAAGCATATGTTGAAGATGCCCTTGACAAAAATATGTTAAAGAAACAACAGGAAGGCTTTGCAAATGATCTTCTACAACTTATTTGATCGTTAGTTACCCAACTGATCAAAAACTGGAGAGAATGCAAAATCCTAAAAACTTCCCTGGTTGTAGCTTTTTCTCATTTTCCTTACTTCCACCTTATCCTTCCCCTGTGTGTTTGTTTGGGGCCTTTCCCTCTTTCATGTAAATTAAAATTTGCTATAATAAAGTGTTTTTTTCAGTAGGTCTATGTGGTTCTCTTGTAGAATCCTCTCTAAGTCCTATAATGACTGTTAAATACTGGAACTGAAACGTTGTCTTTCAAGATTTCTTTATAATGATAAATATAACTTTTCAACGTCCCTCTGATTATTAACATCAAGCAAGCCATAAAACAGAGACAAATATGTTTATTGGAAGAATCTGTAATAGAAATGTCATAGAATTTGTCCTGGACAGGGTCAAAATGGATGAGGGATTCACTGTTGATGGTCTAGCTCCAGACACTCCTATTTACAGATATTATTGGGCTTATGACACGAAGTTCCAGAATATCATTTGACTTCCTCAATGAGATCCATAATTATTCAAAAGATATTGGCTTAAGCATCAAAGTATGAAAAATTGAATGAAATATCTTTTATCCATAGTATGACATTCAGTTAAATTTCCATTCTGATGAATTATTAAATTGATATACATATAGCATCCCTCTGGCTAGCCCTACTGTTCTTCCAAACTATATTCTCAGTTTAGGACTCATAGATAATCCTGAAGGGACAGCTACCCGAGGTTCAAAGTACCATGTATGTCTACACTCCTAAAACTATAGGTCACAGAAACCCCATCCATGTATTTCTATTTTAATAGTCAGCCAGAGGACACAAAGCATAATGAGCAAATTAGCAACAAAACATTTCCTCCAAAAACTTAGGGCACACTTTCCCATGGATACATATAATCTCAGTTCTACAATTCCTTGTTCTCCAATTCCTCAATGTCATTCTTCAAAGAAGCACTATAATTGAAAACCATGCATCCATATTGATGGAATCACCCATCCATTTTAGCCCATAATAATAATAATAGTAACCACTATTTATATAGCATCCTGAAGTTAGCTACATACTTTATATTACACAAACACATATAATTTTACATTAACATGTTTATATAATTTACATTACACTTTCTAAAGCACAGTTAATATATACTTATAGTCTTATATTTAGCTTCCTTTGAGCCATTACAGAAATCCCATGAGAGAGGTATTACAGCCATTATTATCTCTACTTTGTAAATGAGGAAATTGAGACTCAGAGAGATAAAGTGATTTACCCAGAAGCACAAAGTTAATAAGGGTCAGAAGCCAGATTTAAACTCAAGTACTTTACTATATCATTCTGCCTCTCAAAGTGTATATTAAAACATCTACAGATGGAAAGCTAGGTCATTTAACCAATCATCAGAACCTGAGTTTCAGTCCTTCAAAAAAATCTGGTGATTTTAGCATTTTAGCTAAATCTGGTGGTTTTATAGCTTTTTTCATGTAATATAATCACTTTCAATTTGACAGATTTTTCTTGAAAAAAAAAAAGTGATAGTCAGCCCAGTAGTAGAACATATATCCACCCACAAAGCAATGGCAATGATGATCTAAATTGTGAATAGTTAGAAGGTATTTAGGAAACAGCCCCAACATTGTAGATCTCACACCATGATTCCCACATTTGCTCTGTTGGTCTTTAACGGTTAAACTAAGAATATGCTGCCAGAAATTAAAGTTAATAAATTGACTCATAATTGGATCAAACTCAACTGGGTTGAGTATAATTTCCCTATTTTCTAACCTGTTTACAATACATAAAAACCTTATTTTTCACTCAAAGGGGCAATCTTCTGCTTTGTTGGTATAATATCTTTCTCTCATTTTAATTATAAAAGAAAAGAAGGCTTTTCTATCTGTGACCTCTCATCCAGTGGTACAAAATGGTTTAGTAGATTAGATGTTGTCAAGAGGAGGCTTGACCCAAATATCTCAAATCTTTCTCCTCATTTCTGTCTTAATATTTCATTATCTAATATATCTCTTAATTCCAAAATCCTTATCCAATGCCTCATTTTTTGGCATGAAGCTAACTTGAGTTTTCACTAGATCTAGCTAGCTTTGTTTATACCCCAGATCATATCTCACATATCATCTTGTAATGCACTTTGGTCATCTCCTTTCCCAATAATCCTGCTGCTGTCCTCTCCAGATCTCTGAACTTTCTGAGACCATACTCTAAGTAAATAATCTATTCAGCTTTGAAATTACTTCCTTGAGTTAATCAATCAACCAATAACATTTATTGAGTACCTACAATGTGGCAGGCACTGTGCTAAGTTCTAGGTCACACTATCTTAACCAGTCAGTCAATGCTGGCATGGCCCATTATATCTACATATCTTCAAACCCCTGATCAGGGGTGGGGAAACTGACCTCATAGCCACAAATCCCCTGAAAGGATTTGTTCTGTGAAGTTTGGATTCAGTCAAAGGGTCATACTTGGGCACCTAGAAGACCATAGATTCCCCACCCCTGACCCAGACTATGTTTCCCATCCCATACAAATATTCATCCTGGAATTTTTTTTCACTATTTTTTTAACCAGTTTGCACATACAACACCCCCACCCTCATCTATCTCTTATTATGAGAATAACAATTACACCTTGGTTGCCATTGCTTCTAAACGGTGTAGATCAACCAACTTCTCTATGATTTCCTTCAAAAACCCTGTTACTTCCTAAACTGAATCAGAGTTCCTGACCAACACCCCTTTTGTCTATATATCTATATGGATACAGATGTATACATATATATTTTTTCCTCCAACTGATATGCAAACTCTTTAAAGGCACAGAATTTCTTTTTATATTTGTATCCTCAATAATTTATACGATTAGCTTGATCCATAGTAAGTGCTTACTAAGTGTTTTTCATTGATTCATTCAAAGGTTTTGGCTAATATGAGAAGGCTCTTGGAACTTCTGCCAAGCTGAAAAGCCTTCACGTAACAGCTTGGCAACAGGCAGTGTCTTCTTTCTGAGGATCAACATAGTTAAGTAGAAAAGGATATGTTATTGGTAGTTTTGACACTTGGCAGTGACTTCTTTAGAGCTGGAAATCAATAAAACAAAAGGAAAACACAAAATGACCTTTTGTCTTGTAGAGAGATGCTTCTATGGGGTCAATGGCAAAAAAGAGTATGTTAAGAATCAAAAAATTCTTAGACCAATTAACAGAGTCATAACTCAAGTGGACCTTGACTCGCAGCCCAAATATTAGAAGCTGCTGATAAAGTATGAACTCCTACAGCAGCATGAAAACAACTGAGAAAGAAATTAGCAAGAATAGTTAATTATGACAAGAATCCGAGATAGTTCCTTCATTAATGCAACTGAGCCACGGACCAGTTGAGTTCCACCTTCTTTGCCCTACTTTTCCCATTTCTTCTTTCCCCGGTGAGGAAAAATATGCCAGGTATGACTGTATATTAAAAAATATTTGGTTCTTAGTGTGAAATTTGTTGTCCAGAGACCAAGGAGGTAACGAACTGAGAGAGATGAATCATATTAATTCTTATATTCTTTCTACCAATTAAATTAGAAGACAAAAGGTAAATGAATCTAGGTGAAAGGATCATAGTTTTTCCTAAGAAGGCAAATAAAAGAATTAGTTTCATTGTGTGTCAAAAGGCAACAAAAATCATCCTCATGAGAGATACTCGGCCACATTATATTGTAGTGTTCATGATGAGCAATTTCAGACGAATAGTTACGTGAAAGTAATTGCAGCTTATATGTAATTGAGGCAGCATCAATCTCACCTATTTAAGTTATTGACATATCCACAAATGGAAACTTGATTTAAAAAAAAAAAAACAGACTTTCCCAAGACTATCACTGTTTCCTGAGAAAGTTTGACCTATGATCATTGTTTTCCTAATAAAAATACTAAAAGACCTTAAAAACTGCTTGCTTCAGTCAGTAGATATTTGATCTCCTCTTGCCCAGCAGAGGCATTTGCCAGTTAGGAGAACAGTTAATACTACTGAGTCATTTATTTAAAAAAAAAATCTTAAAGAGGAGGATGATATGATAAAGTCATTGCTTCTAGACTGCACATATCAACCAACTTTTCTATGACATCCTTCATTATCCTAGTAACTTCCTAAACTGAAGTATTAGGTAATGATTTCACTAACCTTAACTATAAGCTTTAAGAAAAATAAGAAGAGTTATAGTCCTACTGCAGAAACCTCCAATGTCTTTCCTTTAAAAATTATAATGTTCCTTGGGAACAGGATGGAAACATAAATTTTATTCAGAAAAGCCACTATAACCACAAGAACTCAAAAGGATTTTTAAGTAGTTGTGGTCACATTAAATTCTGACCATACTAAGATTTAAAAACAAAGAGTTCCTGCTAACAGGAATATTTTCATGATTTGGTCATATCATGTATACAGTCAAAAGTCTGGGTTTTGTTGTTATTGTTTAAATATAGTTTCTTTTGCAAACAAGGAAATAAAATTCAGTAAAATAATATTTTTAGATGAATAAATTGTAAATGAGACTGGTGGTGATCTGTTAAAAGAGAAAGAAACAAGAATAAATTACATGTTGAAATCATGGATTTCAGCAACTCAGATTATACCAGTCCTTCACACTTGAAACTGTGAAATCTTCACATCATGAGGGTCACAGTTCAGAACTACTGTGAGTTATGCTTTAGAGCTGCTTTATTTCCAATGTCTGACTTTAATATCTCGTATCAATTAAGACATCCCTATCATAAAATAAGAATTACTTTAGAGAAAGATTGGCAAGAGACCCAATGAAGTTACATCATCCTGAGGCTTTTAAAGACAGAAAGGGAAGTTGAATGAGCAGGTATAAAGTGAAGGAAAATTTTTAAGTATTTCTATAACTTGTTTTTCTCCCATAAGGACAATGAAACAATTACATTTTAAATCTAGTATCACAGTCCCCTATGTGCTTAGTGAGAAAGTAAAAACTGACAACAAGGAAAAGCAGCTTGACCAGACTATGATGACCAGACCAAGTTGCCTAGTTGAAATTTGTGATATGATAAAATTTTAAGGACATTAAAAGCAATGATTCTCATGATTTCTGAAAGAGGAAAGAACATTAAATGTTTGCAGACAAACTAAAAAAAACTTTTATTATAAAAAGGAAAAATGGGAAGAGAATATCGATGATAGCTTTTTACTTACTTTTCCATCACTATGTAAAGTGAGAATTAGCTATATAAATATCAAGAGCATAAATATTATATAAAATATTAAAAAAAGAAAAGAAAAACAACCAGATAAAAAAGTTTATCTTCTAAAAAAAAGGTTCAGCAACCAATGACCTGAGGGTCAAATTCATTTATCTTGTGAGCCATAAAAAAAAACAAGCTATGCACCAATTTTGGCCCTCAGGTCATAGTTTGACAACCCAAGGTCAAGACTATGACATACAGTTGTATGGACAATCCACAAGGCTCATCCATAAGTAATTATGTTTTGGAAAAACACTGTAGAAAATGAGCTGATTTTCTCAATCAACAGAAGGAGGGAAGCCTGGATTGTCTTTAAGAAATGAAAGTGTTTTTAATGACCACAGGATTCTTTCTGAAGAAAAGAATCATTTGTTACAAAACAACACTTGTCTGATGATTCTATATGATAGCTAGTTATGAAGTAAGACAAACCAAAGAATTCAAGTTAAAAATCACCCAAAGCTCACTGTAAAGATACATAGTAGGACTGAGCAGGCTACAAGATGTCACCAATGCAAAATTGTGCAGAAGAAGTAAACTAAAGATCATTCTCAAGGTGTATGACAAGAAAAGAAGGAAATCACCTATAGTTAAAACATAACATAACTTATCAGCACCTACATTCACCATTGGTATCCATGAAATGACAAAAGATCTGGAAGAAAGTCCCCAGCATGAAGGGTGGGTATAGAGCATTTATTGTATGATTTAAATAAACACCATAAAGGATGAAAAAGAATGTATGGGTTGTGATGAGTATTGTTGAAGGACTTACCCATATCAAGGAAAACAAAACCATCAAAGAAATTTAATATTTTCCTAATCTTTCATTCTCCTACCTGAGGATGGTAAATATTCATATTTAGAGTTCTTCTGATCTAGTCTAAAGAAGCTTTTTCAGCCATATAAACATTCATTCAAAATCAACTGTTCTATGCTTAATTCTATGCTAAGAACCATCTCCAGTAGATAGTTCCAGTTATGTATAAATGAATTGTGTCTTCACTCACCTTATAAATTGACTTAAGCCAGCCTGGTTAAATGGCCATATATAGCTGTTTTCAATATTTTCCCAAAAATTTCATGCTTGACTGCAAGAAAATAACTTTAAGGGCATTAACTTGAATTCGTGAACTAAATTTCAACCCAAACTAAAAACTAGAGGAATCTTTGTGACAAAATAATTTTGTAAATTCATATCTCTCAAACATTTAAGTTGTACAGGGTTGTCCAAATAGTGATAAGATGAGGAAAATATTCATTCACTTCTACATGTATTTTTGCAAAATTGTTACTTTGTGTGTATTTGTTGTAGCCATATCATGTGCAAGACATTCTACTATTTGGGTAGAAAAAAAATACAATGGGGGGGGGGGAGGGCAGAGCCAAGATGGTAGAGTAGAAAGATGTACATACTCTAGTTCTTCCCCCATAGCCTGTAAAATACCTGTAAAGAAAGACTCTCAACAACTTCTAGAGCAGTAGAAGCCACAGAATTATGGAATGGAGGAAACTTACAGCCCAGGGAGACCCAGAAGGTAAATGGGAAAGGTCTGTCACATCAGGACATGGAGTGGAGCCAAGCCCAGCCTTGGCCATACAGTGCCTGGAGGAAAAGGGCCAGAACAGGCCTCAGGGGCAGAATCCCCAATAGCTGCAGTGGAGGTTCACAGATCCCTCAACCCACAGGCAACAAAGATACTTCAAAGGTCAGTGAGAGAGCTTTTTCACCTCTGTAATAAGGGAGCAGAGTACTCCCCTAGCCCTGGCCCCAGGCTGCAGCAATGGCAGCAGCAGGCATCAGCTGCTGTGGTCAGGCAGGCAGCAATCTGCATCCATTGTTGGATAAAGTCCCTGGAAGAACTGAGCAGCTGATCTGAACCTCAGGCCAGAGTGGCAGCCCCACCCCCTCCTAAAGACCCTGGGGGAATTGAGCAGCTAATTTGAATCTCAGCCACAAGCCAGGCCAGGAAGTAAACTCCTCTCCTGTAGAGAACCTTGAGGGGTTTGAAAGAGCCCCTGATCAAGAGTTCCCCTCCTCCAAGGGAGAATAATAGCTGACTTGAGAAGTTAAGTGATATATTGTTCTCAGGTGCTCATCCTTGAATTAGGGTGTTGAAGCTCCAGGAGACAAGGCCCCTGCTATACAGAATAACATTCCAATAAAGAGGCCTTGAAGCCTTTCTTTCTACTTATCACCATCTGCCCTGTTTCATGCTTCAATCACTACCTTTATGATTTTTTACTATTTAAGCATCCCAATTCCCTGAATTATTGGCTCAGTATGTCCAGAATAAACTCAGCTTGTTCAGACTGCTGTGTCCTGCCTGTCTCTTCATTCTTACTCTGTGAGCCCGTAACCGCCCTGGACCTGCTGGACTGCACTGGCCACAGCACTCTCCCTTGATTGTGCCACGTTGGAGGAACCTGGAACTTACAGATCCCCAGAGTATACCCTACTCTTGACAAAGGACCCAAAAGTCAAGTATCTGGTTGAGAAAATGCCCAAAAAAGGGGAAAAAGTAAGACTGAAGAAGGTTACTTTCTTTTTGAACAGGTATTCTCTCCCATCTTTTTGGATGAGGAAGAACAATGTTTACCATCAGAGAATGACATAAAAATCAAGGGTTCTGCATCCAAAACCTCCAAAATAAATATACAATAGTCTTAAGCCATGGAAGAGCTCAAAAAGGATTTTGAAAATCAAGTAAGAGAGATGGAGGAAAAATTGAAAAGAGAAATGAGAGCAATGCAAGAAAATCATGAAAAGCGAGTCAACAGCTTGCTAAAGGAGACCCAAAAAATGCCTTTAAGAATAGGCTAACTCAATTGGTAAGAGAGGTCCAAAAAACCAATGAGGAGAAGAATGCTTTAAAAAGCAGAATTAGCCAAATGGAAAAGGAGGTTCAAAAGCTCACTGAAGAAAATAGTACTTTAAAAATTAGAATGGAACAGATGGAAGCTAACGACTTCATGAGAAACCAAGAAATTACAAAACAAAACTAAGAGAATGAAAAAATGGAAGATAACGTGAAATATCTCATTGGAAAAACAACTAACTGGGAAAATAGATCCAGGAGAGAAAATTTAAAAATTATGGGACTACCTGAAAGCCATGATCAAAAAAGAGCCTAGACATCATCTCTCATTTTATAACCAGAGGATAAAATATATATTGAAAGAACCTACAAGTCACCTACTGAAAGAGATACAAAAAGAGAAACTTCTAGGAATATTGTAGCCAAATTCCAGAGTCCCGAGGTCAAGGAGAAAATATGCGAGCAGCCAGAAAGAAACAGTTTGAGTATTGTGGAAATACAATCAGAATAACACAAGATCTAGCAGCTTCTACATTAAGGGATACAAGGGCCTGGAATATGATACTCCAGAAATCAAAGGAACTAGGATTAAAACCAAGAATCACCTACCCATCAAAACTGAGTATAATCCTTCAGGGGAAAAAATGGTCATTCAATTAAATAGAGGACTTTCAAGCATTCTTGATAAAAAGACCAGAGCTGAAAAAAAAATTTGACTTTCAAACATAAGAATCAAGAGAAGCATGAAAAGGTAAATAGGAAAGAGAAATCACAAGGGACTTACTAAAGTTGAACTGTTTATATTCCTACATGGAATGGTAATCTTTGTAACTCTTGAAACTTTTCTCAGTATCTGGGTAGTTGGAGGGATTATACACACACACACACACACACACACACACACATACACACATTCATACATACATATAGAGAGACAGACAGAGAGCACAGGGTGAATTGAATAAGAAGGGATGACATCTAAAAAAATAAAATTAAGGGGTAAGAGAGGAATATATTGGAAGGAGAAAGAGAAAAGAGGGATGGGGCAAATTATCTCTCATGAAAGAAGCAAGAAAAACTTTTCCAATGGAGGGGAAAACAGGGGAGGTGAGAGGGAAAAAGTGAAGCTTACTCTCATCACATTTGGCTCAAGGAAGGAACAACATACACATTCAATTTGGTATGAAAACCTATCTTACACTATAGGAAAGTAGGGGAGAAGGGGATAAGCAGGGAGGTGAAAATGATGGAAGGGAGGGAAAATAGCAGGAGGGAGCAATTAGAAGCAAACACTCTTGAGGAGGGTCAAGGTCAAAAGAGAGAATAGAAGAAAAGGGGGGCAGGATAGGATGGAGGGAAATATAGTTAGTCTTATACAACATGACTATTATGGAAGTCATTTGCAAAACTATACATATATAGTCCATATTGAATTGCTTACCTTCTCAGTGGGGATGGGTTGGGAGGGTTGGAGGAAGAGAAGTTGCAATTCAAAGTTTTAGGAACAAATGTTGAGAATTGTTTTTGTGTACAACTGGGAAATAAGACATACAGGTAAATGGGTATAGCAATTTATCTTGCTCTACAGGACAAGAGAGAAGATAGGGATAAGAGAAGGGAGGAGTGTTAGAAGGGAGGGCACACTGGTGGAAAGGGCAATCAGAATGCAAGGCATTTGGGGTGGTGGGAGGGGAGAGATGGGGAGAAAATTTGGAACTCAAAATTTTGTGGAAATGAATGTTGAAAACTTAAAATAGATAGATAGATAAAAAGGAAACCTAATTAAAAACAACAAAATCAGTGCTGTTTCCCTTTAAAAAAAGAAAAAGAAAAAAATTGAAATACTCATTTTACTCTCAAATACATTGTTATGTACAAATATCAAATATGAATTTACAAGAGAACAAGTCACTCTTACTTATTTGTAACTCGCTCTAAGCACTATGTGTAGGAGACAAACAGGAAGATATAAATTTGAAACTGTCTGTAAAACATGCTAGTTATATGACTTAACCACTCCATGCCTCATTTTCTCCATTTCTAAAAGGGGGACAATATTGTCTGAAGTGATTACCCTGCAAGGTTGTTGTAAAGCTCAAAGGAGAAATTGTGTATAAGTACTTTGCACAAATCTCAAAACACTGTATAAATATCAGTAATTCTCAAATTTCTAATGAAAACCATATTTTAAAAGATTTATTTTCTTCTGTCTTTGTAGGTTTCCTTTGCATGGAGTTTGGCCTTCTTCCAATCTAAATCTATTGGATTTAATCAAGTCTCACGGAAGCTTCCAACCATAAAATCTCTGCGGTCATGCTATCTGGAGTCATCTCAGATAATAATCATTTCTCAAATTACCTCTGACTGCCTTCCCATCATAAATATTAATCAGTCAATAAATGCTTCTGTTGTAGCAATTATGAATCACCCATGCTTGTTTGATAATGCAGAGACTCAAACCTGGATTTGTACATTTCAAGGTCTCAAAATCACCAATAAGTTCACAATTATTTAGCAGAAAATTGAATCAAAGGCCACTAAGTGTGCCTTCCTTTTTATTTTCTGTGGACCAGATTTTTTTTTTCTAAAGTGTTTTCATCAGTAATATGAACGACATAGACCAAAACACAGTTAAATGTTAGCCTTCCAATGAAAGGATTTATACTATTTTTTAAATATATTTTCTACTTTGGCCTTTCTGTAGTTTACAATTGTAGTTTGAGTCTCTTCAGGGTAAGACCTAGGTTTAAGATACTTTGGACATTGGCACTACTAAAATTATAGCTCAGGAGATCCCACTGGTGCCTGTAACTTTCATCATCAGCTAGCAGAAACAACTAGAACAAAGTAAAAGCATTTATGGAGATGTTATACTATGAGCAATAATAACAATGACTTCTTCACCCTATAAACCTGAAATGAGTTATGTAACATCTATATATATATATATATATATATATATATATATATATATATATATACACATATATATATATATACATATACATATACGTATACACACACATACATGCACACACACAACTATAGAAAGAGAGATCATCTGTAAAAACAGCAGGAATACATGTAGAGTGTTATAATGGAGTAACATACTTAGGGAACACGTTGTATGTTCGTCCTTCATTGCCAAAGAAGACCATGCCATCAGAGAAATGATGACATGACTTACCCTTGATTTTGTTTTGAGTGAGGGAGGGCTGTAGGGAACACATAGGGCAAAGGCAACTCCTAGTTTGGCACCACAAAGCACTGTTCTTTCCCTTCTTATGGTGTCCTTATGCTGTTCCACCTAAACATAGCATTTCTACTTGGCAGGTTCCTTGGGCTTGTCCCTTTCTGATGTGCAGTGTCCAATGGCCAGGGCTAATTCTCTCTCACATTCTTCTTTCTAGGCAGTTAGGTGGCACAGTGGCTGGAGAGCTGAACTTCGAGTCAGGAATATCTGAGTTTAAATTCATCCCAGACTCTTCCTAGCTCTATGACTCTAAAGAAGTCACTTGATCTCCATTTGCCTCACTTTTCTTAACTGGAAAATGTAGATAATAATAGCAGTTACCTGCCAGGGTTGTTAAGAGGATCAAATGAATTTTAAAGCACTTTGCACAGAATAGTAGAGACTATATAAATGCTTGTAGTTATCATGTCTTGCCTCACTGAAACTGCTTCTTCCTGAGTGTGTTGGTATCTACTGGGCAAGTAATTCAAATCAAGGCACCATGGCCAGTGTGAAGATGGTATATATTTCTAATTTTGAATAGCCTTCTAGTGACTTGGAGATGCTTAACTGTATCCTTTCAAGTCCTTTTCCTCCATTGTCTTATACTAAAGACTTGTTGCAAGGTCCACATAGCATAGTTTTTAGAGAATTCGCAACAAATAATCTCCCTTGAGGTTCCAAACACAACTGGTGGGCTTGGGGATTATATACACTCCTCAACTATATGATTATACCATCTTACAAATGGTCTCTGTTACCCTCTTCTTGTATTCCACAATTTCATTAACTGGTCAGGGAAGAAAACCAATTTGCTCACTGGTGTTTAGATCAATTCCTACCTACTGCATTTACTGAACGAAATATTCTAAAGAACTTATTATTTAATAAAAAATAAGCTTAACCCTCCTAGCTTTGGGCATCAAAGGAACTTATCTAAGGGGAAATCAGTTGCTTTGTTGCTTCACACTCCAGTCAGGTTTAATAACATCACAGGATTCTCATCAATCTATATAACCATAAAAAATGTAGCTAAATTCTGCTAATTCAGACTAAATTAAAGGAAGGACCTATCAGAGATCTTGGAAAGGCTTAGTTATATGATATTTTTTAAAGAAATGTAAGTTTTTATTTCCTTTTTCTCTAACATGCACATATGTGTGTATTATCTATATATGCATATACATCTGAAGATATATATGTATATATACATATACATTCATTTGAAAACATGTTAAGAGCCTATTTAGCTATTTTTAGCGCTATTATAATTTCAACTGACAGTATATTAACATCTAGCTATTTAGAATGGTGAAAGGGCAGCAAATGCAAAACAGTTCATTGTTTCCCATTCAGCCCCATCTAAACCACCAATTATATACATACATACATATATATACCAACTATATATATTATGTATATATATGTATATTAGAATGACACTAGTAAGACTCTCATAGTTTTATCAAAGGTCTTTAGGGCACCAATTTTAATAAACAGACACCATAGTGTGTGGCTAACATTTCCTACTACTCTGCAAAGCAAACATGTTCCAACTGGGTCATTCTCTTCGGTGTTTTGTTAATACTCTGAGCTCATTTCTACAGATAAATTTTTCTCCATCTCCCCTCTCCCTCTCTCTTTTTTCTTTCTCTCCCTTTTATCTCTTCCAATCTGGAAAGGACTTAAGCCTACCTCTTTAAGAAGGCCACAGATGATATTGGAAAGCTCATTGATCTAAGAGTAAGAATTACTGGCCCTACCAGTACTTTCTACTTATTAGCTCCCACCAAAATCCAGTTCAAGTCCCATCCTCTCCAGAATGTCTTCCCCCAGATATTCTAGCCCACATATATATCTCTCTTTTCTGAATTCCTTTATTTCTCTACTGTCTCCTTCATTTGGAAACATGTTAGGAGCCTGTTTAGCTACTTTTAGTTCTATTATTTCAACTGTTAGCATATTAACATCTAGCTATTTTGAATGAGGGAAAGGGAGTGAACACAAAACAATTCATTATTTTCTCATTGAGGTCCATCCAAAACAAAAAGTGAGATCCAGTAAATTTTGTAACTTGCATTGAGTAGGCTAGCTTTGTATTGATAATAGGGCAGAATCACCTTGATTTTTAAAATTCCTTTTATGAATAGACAAGGGCATCACTCATTTCAGGAAATGAAATATAAAAGGCATGAAGGTAAGACCTTTAACCTTAAAAGTGAGGAGCAAACAGAGCAGAATCAAACATGACCAGGAATAAGTGACTGATGATGTAATCATCAAGTATCCTGATAATTGATCCACTGACGAGAAACATCCTTGCATGAAGAGCGTGGGCCTTTAGAACATCTTGTGTCTGTAGCAGTTTTTGTTGGAGAAAAGCATGAAGACTTCTTAGTAAATCTGGGTAATTATTTAAGGGACCCCTTTATGACTTGGACCATTAGAACCTTATGGATTGGGTTGAGACACCACAGCAGCTCTAAATTCCTTTTCCTGGAAGAACAAAATGTGATGTAACTAGACTTGTCCAAAGTAAGAGAAATTAAATTAAACAATACTGTTCAAATCATGATACAAGAAGGAAGTTACAAAATCCTCTGTTTGGCATTTAAGCTCTTCTTTTATATTTTAGCTCCAGCCTACTTTTCCAGGCTTATTATTGCACAGGATTCTCCTTCACAAATGATTCTTTCCAATAGAACTGGTCAACTTGCTGTTTATGGCAGACTGGAACTGGAGAGCTAGTTGTTAAATTTTCAGTGTGATCAATTACCCCTCAGAAATCAGCAATCACTACAAATCAGGTTGATTTATTGCTTTGTTGATGGATGTGAGAAAATATTAATAACTGAAATTACAAGTGTATGGGTATATATTTTCCCCCTCAGACTGCCCAAGTGTTAAACGTTTCCCAGCACATCCCTGTATTGCTCTATAAACTCCATAGGAGAACAGTTGAAGACTCATGGAATGGAGTCTTCACCAGACTTGAGATCTGGATTCTGTAGATTAGTAACTAATAAGCAGCTGGTATTTGTATAGTGCTTTAATATTTGCAAAATGCTTTAAATTCATTATCTCATTTGAGACTTAGAACACCCTTCGCCATACAGGATATTCCATCTCCCACCTCTGTCTTTGTATATATCAGAAATGCATTCATTCCTTCCTTCGGCATTGCGGAATCCCTAGCTTTCTTCAAAATTCAGCTCCAATGCCTATCCTGATCCTCAAGTGCCTGGTGACCTCTCCCCTTAATGAAATATATACATACACATATGTGTAAATATATGCATGTATATATAAATATATGTATAGCATAAATTTTTCCCGCATCTTCTGTCCCTCTCTGACCTCTATCCCCCATAAAACATAAGTTGCTTGAGGACAGAAACTTTTTAGTTTATATCCTTAGCTTCTATTCCTATGCGTAGCATACAGGTTCATTTTAAAAATTATTTATTTTATGTTTAGTTTATAGAATAAAACAAGCATTTTCATAACAATATAGTAAAAATGATTTTACATTGGAAATTATGTTGAATTTTAATGAGAAATATACAAATATTTAAATGATTACTGTCTCAAATTTTTTTGTAAGTTTATAGTATGTATATTTCAGAAGTTACTAAAATGTAAAACTGCATTAAGATTTTTGGGATACCCTGTGTATGCAGAGTACCATGGGGAATATAAAGAAGCCTTCAAGGATCTTATGATCTAGCATAAGAAATAAGACGTGTACACAGAAATGATACAAAGGAAAACATAGTAAGTGAACGAGACAACATAGAGGTCAGGGATGGAGAACTTGTAGCCTCCAGGCCACATGTGGGCTTCTAGGTCCCTGGGTGTGGCCTTTTGACTGCGTCCAGGTTTTACAGAGCAAATCCTTTTATTAAGGGAATGTTTTCTGTGAAGTTGGATTTGGTGAGAAGGCTGCTCTTGAGAACCTAGAAAGCCACATGTGGACTTGAGCCCTCAGGTTCCCCACCCCTGTTGTGTTTCAAGCATTCTTTTGTGGCAGAAGAAAGGATAGCTCTCCTAGACCTGATATTTACTATGTTGTACATTATTTTTTCTATAAGGGAACCTACTAATTTCTTTTTAGGATGTCATCGTCATAAGCCAAGCCTGATCTTAGGTTGGAACAGGACTAATAACAGAACAAATCAGAGAAGTCAAGAAAAGTCTGACTTTTCAAGAGCCCCCAAACTGAATGTGGCCCACTTGAGACTAGAATAGAAGCCCTTTCACGGAAAAGGAAGTACCTCCTAGGCCATAGGCTTTATATCTCCATACTTTTTCTGTCAAATTATATTGTAAACTCTCTGAGGACAATGCCTCTCTCTTCCTTTGGAAACTGATCTAGCAAATGCTTAGTTATATTACCTGCAACATTTAAAAACAAATTTTTATGCAAATGAGAATTCATAAGGTCTTATAATTTTTCTTTTAAGTAGTTTATACTACCTGCAATCTTATTAAGCAACTAATTAATTAATTAGCACTACAAGCTCTTCATAAATAATCAAAAGTTATTTTTATATGGGTCCTTTTAAAATTGCTTTGGACAAGTCACTTAAGTTCTCAGTCTTAGAGATGAGAAGGCTTGGACTCCTCATCTGTAAAATGGGTATAATCATATCTGCCTTACCCGCTTCACAGGTTTGTCCTGAGAAGCCAAGGAGTTAAAGTACATAGAAATGCCTTGCAAAACTAAAAATCAATATAAAGGTATCGTGTTTCTGAATCAATGGATTCCTAGTTCATGAAGTTTTACATCTATAAATTTCTATTAATTTACAATTTTAGAAGCACATGCCAACTTGAAGTGACCATTTACATAACAGCTGAAAGAAGAGAATCATTCTAAGAACACTGTAGCAATCTGCTCAAGATCTTTCTCTGGCTATGCCCTCAGTCATACTCATATGGAGATTGAGTATTCCAGGTTATAGAAATCTTCAAATGGAATTGGAAGTAGAAGCACTTCTCCCTTCTCTTCATGTCTCATTCTGGCACCCTTACCTCACACCCAGAAACCTCTCTGTCACCTATAGGCTTCCAATAAATATAAATGGTGCTTGAAGTTGAACTATAATTCCAAAGATGTACACAATGTCTTTCCTATGGAAGGAGTGAATAAATAAGTTGATGTTAAGAATTCAATCATATTCAACCAACAGAGATCCCTTTATCTGAACCATTTTAAGCATCATCAAATATTCATCCAAGCAGTTTTGGAAAATTATTTTCCCCAGAAAATTGCCAGGAGAAATGACTGGAAGAAAAGCTTGAGTAACTGGAGCTATACCACTGTATTTACCTTTTTCTTCTGGCCACCGAAATCATTTTTAAGATGTTTGCTTCAATCTAGCAGTTCAGAAAAAAAGATTTTGCTTTGTAGTAGTTGTTATTTCTTTTGAGAGCCTGTGTACTTTTTGAAAAGAGCAGTTTTCCTGAATTGTAAACTGTATTCCTTTCATAATGTATAATACATCAAAAATCTCCTCAGCAATGAAGCCTCGTTGAAGCCCTAAACAGATGCGTAAATTACAGTCATACACAACCCATTCAGCTCATATCCCCCCAAAGTCTCTTTGCCTAATGGTTTATAGGCAAAGAAGAAATATGTCTTCCCCTTTTGTCATTCATGTACTTGTAAATGTATTCAACAGTACTATAGCCAAGTGTCTCCTATGTACAACTACACAGTGACCATGCTACAGTCTGCGGAAGAGAAAAAAATGAAGATTGGTACTGACCTTTTCAAAGGGCTTGCAATATACATATATATATATATATATATGTAAATCCGAACTCTTAGATCTTTCCATGACTGCTACTATATCCTACATTATTCATAAGCAAAAGAGTGACAGGCTTTCACATAATAGTCCACTATTTCTGTAAAACTATCTTGACAAATTCTTAAAGCATGCAATGATGGGAACTCAAAAAGAACAAAATATCAATTACTTTATAAAGCACAAATATTGTAAAATCTCACAACAGAGGCCAATGAAATACAAAATAGTAACTTATACCTCAAGGCACCAGACTCATAGCATTGTACCCTCTCTAACCTCCCAGCTATAGTAGTATTCAAACCAGTTGGAAAAACAATGTAATTCAAGCCAATATAACACATATACCCCTTTAAAAACACTATTCATTATATCTTATAATGCTATAAAATTCAGAAATAAGATTATATATAAAATAGGGATGCTAAATAATAAATAGATGGATGGCTAGCTCTGGAGCCATGAAAATCTGAATTCAGATCCTATTTCTGATATAGCTGGCTGTACGACCTTGGACAAGTCATTTGATCTTTCAATATTTTTTCCTTTTAAAATAAATTTTAGTATTTTCCCCAATTACATGTAAAAAACAATTTTTAACATTCATTTTAAAAACTTTGAATTCTAGATTTTCTCCCTTCTTCCCTCTCCACCCACCTCATTGAGAAGGAAAGCAATTCAATACAAGTTTTACATGAGTAGTCATATAAAATATATTTCCATATTATTTGTGAAAGAAAACATAGATCAAAAATATTTCAAGAAAAATAAAGTAAAAAAAAAAAAGGTATGCTTCAATCTGTATTCAGACACCAGCAGTTCTTTCTCTGGGAATGGATAGCATTTTTCATCATAAGTCTTTCAGAGCTATGTTGCATCATTGTACTGCTGAGAATAGCAGTCATTCACAGAAATAATCTTACAATATTGCTGTTACTTTGTACACAGTTCATTTCACTTTGCATCAGCTCATGGAAGTCTTTCCAGTTTTTTCTGAAAGCATCCTGCTCATCATTTCTTATAGCATAATAGTATTCCATCACAATTACAAGTCACTATTTGTTCAACCATTACCCAGTTGATAAGCATCCTTCCAATTTCTAGCTCCCTGCCACTAGAAAAGAGCTGCTATAAATGTTTCCATACATATAGGTCCTTTTTCCTTTTGCTTTTTTTGTCTCTTTTTAGATACAGACCTACTAGTGTCACTGTTAGGTCAAATGTTATGCACAGTTTTATAGTCTTTTGAGGATAGTTCTAAATTGCTCTAAATAATGGCTGAATCAGTTCACAGTTCCACCAACGGTTCATTAATGTCTCAGTTTTCCCCCACATCCACTCCAGCACTAGTCATTCTCCTTTTCTGCCCTATTAGCCAGTCTAAAAGGTATGAGGTAGTATCTCAGAACTGTTTCAATTTTCATTGAATAAATGAAATTTATTCTAATAAATACAGTGATTACTTCATCTGAGAACTGTTTTTATTTCTTGATCATTTGTCAATTTAGGAATGGCTCCTGTTTTTATAAATTTGGCTCAGTTCTCTATACATTTGAGAAATGAGGCCTTTTTCAGAGAAAATTGCTTCAAAATTTTTGTCACAATTATGATTGCTAAATGTATTTCCCTCCATCTTATCCCCCCCTCCATTTATTCTGTTCTCTCTCTCCTTTCATCCTGTCCCTCCTCAAAAGTATTTTGTTTCTGACTTCTGCCTCCCCCAAGGTTGATTCTTTCAATCAACCCCACTCCTTCTTTCATCCCCTTCCCTTTCTACTTTCTTGTAGGGTAAGATAAGTTTCTGAACTCAATTGAGTGTATATGTTACTCCCTCTTTGAGCCAATTCTGATGAGAGTAAGGTTCACTTCCTTCCTCCCACTGTAATGTTAATGAAAGCTGCTTTATTAGGGGAGGTTATTTTGTAAGAAGACAAAGATCTTCCCCATCCATTAATGGGCCTCAAGTGTAAGAGAAGCTTGATTAGGGGAGGCTTGTTTTGAAGGAAGGCACACACTGTTTGTTAACTTGTAATGAGGCATTGGTCTTGAGGGTCATGATGCCCTCCTGCTCTGAAAAGTATGTGTATATATACTTTTTTATTCATATGTATATATATATGTATATACACACACACACAGACACACACATGTACATACACACACATGCACACACATACATATATGCATATATACATACATATATACACATATATACATGTCTGTTTACATATATGTGTATGTATGTGTGTATACACACATATATGTATATGTATATATACACACTCTGAGGTGAGGTTTTGCTTTGGGGACTTATTCTTTGCAAGAAGGTTCATGTACCAGATGAAACTCGGAGTAGCTGTTGAGGAGCCCTGTCTGTTGGTCTTTATTTCTCTGCCTGTATTTTCTCTGTTGGTATATGTAATTAAAGTAGATTGTTGACTCCTCAAGAGTTGCTTTCCTTTCAGAAAAGCAGATCTAAGAATCTGTGTTGGCAGACTATCCTGGATGTGTCAGTGTTCTTGTTACTATAACCACCTCCTCCATCTTTCCCTCCACTGTAAAAGCTTTTCATTACCTCTTTTATGAGAGATAATTTATCCCATTCTAACTCTCCCTTTCTCTTTTTCCCAGTGCATTCCTCATTCTCATCCCTTCATTTTATTTTTTAGATATCATCCCTTCATATTCAACTTATCCCTGTGCCATCTGTCTATATATACTCCTGAGAAAGTGTTTATGAGTTACAAGTAACTTCCCATGTAGGAATGGAATCAGTTTAACCTTATTAAATCTCTTATGATTTCCTTTTCAGATTTATCTTTTTATGTTTCTCTTGAGTCTTGTATTTAAAAGTCCAATTTTCTATTCAGCTCTGGTCTTTTCATCAAGAATGCTCAAAAGTCCTCTATTTCACTGAATATCAGTTTTCTTTCCCCTGAAGGATTATACTCAGTTTTTCTATGTAGATGATTCTGGTTTGTACTCCTAACTGCTTTGCCCTCTAGAATATGATATTCCATCCTTTCTGACCTTTAATGTAGGAGCTGCTGCATCTTGTGTTATCCTGACTATGGCTCCAAAAGATTTGAATTGTTTATTTTTTTTTCTGACTGCTTGCCGTATTCTCTCCTTGGTTTTGGAATTTTGGAACTTGGCTATAATATTCCAACTAGTTTTCATTTTAATATCTCTTTCAGAAGGTCATCAGTGGATTCTTTGAATTTCTATTTTACCCTTTGGTTCTAGAAGTATCAGGGCAGTTTTCCTTGATAATTTCTTAAAAGAAGACAGGCTCTTTTTTGATCTTGGCTTTCAAGTTGTCCTATAATTTTTAAATTATCTATCCTGGATCTATTTTCTAGGTCGGTTGTTTTTTCCAACAAAACATTTCACATTATCTTGTATTTTTTCATTCTTTTGGCATTGTTTTATTCTTTCTTGGTTTCTCATAAAGTCATTAGCTTCCATTTGCTCAATTTTAATGTTTAAGGAATTACTTCCTTCAGTGAGCTTTCGTACCTGCTTTTCTACTTGGCCAGTTTTTTTGGCAGTTTTTGTTTTTTTCAGTGGATTTTTGTGCCTTTTTTTTCCATTTGGCCTATTTTGTTTTTGTTTTTTTTTTTATTTTCATCAGTATTTTCTGTGTCTCCTTTACCAAGCTATTGGTTCTTTTTCACAATACTTTTGCATCACTCCCATTTCTCTTCCCAATTTTTCTTCTATCTCTCTTCCTTCACTTTCAAAATCCTTTTTGAGCTTTTCCATGGCCTGAGAACAGTTCATATTTTTCCTGGAGGCTTTTGATGTTAGACCTTTGACTTTGTTATCTTCTTCTGAGTGTATGTTTTGATCTTTCTTGTCACCATAGTAACTTTCTATGGATAGAATTTTTTTCTGTTGTTTGCTCATTTTTTTCCAGTCTATTTCTTGATTTCTAACTCTTTGTTAAAGTGGGCCTGTACTTCCAGGGTGGGTACACTGTCCCAAGTTTCAGAGGTTTTGTGTACTTGTTTTCAGAGATACCTCTAGGAATCTGTAAGCTTTCAATTCTCCCAGGATGGTATGATCTAAGGAGAGGTGCATTTACTCTCCTGGACTGTCCTCTAGGCTGTGAATAATTACAAGCACTCTTTTAAGCCCTGAAACTGTGACCAGGGTCCCTGTTTGTAAAAGCAAGCACCTTGACATATAGAGGAGAACTTGCTATCACAGGTTCTTTGATCTGCTTTTCTAAGAGGAAAGGCAACTTTTGAGGTGTCAACAATCAGTTTAATCAAGCAAATGTATCATTCACTTAGTTCAGAGGGAAAGGTCAGCACCCTGAACTTCAGAGATAATACAGAGAAGTCAAAATCAACAGACATTCTTCCAACTGTCTGATATAAGGAATACACACACCATAGATCAACAGACAGATCCAATTGTCTGACCATTACATACATACATAGTTAGCAGAGAAGGAAGCACCAACAACTGAGTTTTCAAAGCCAAGGGGGATACTTAGCAGCTTCCCAGAGTCTCATCTGGCGCACAAAGCTTCTTCTAAAAACTAAGCTCCAAAGTAAAACTACACCTCAGAGTCTTTATATACTTTTTAGACCTAGAGGGCATCACAACCCTTGAGAATCAGTGCCTCATTAACAAAAGTTGTGGGCCTTCCTGCAAATCTTCCCAGGCACATTAATGGGTGGGGAAGATGTTCTTTAATCACATTATTCAATCAGAGGCACTTCATTATACTAAAACAAAAACAACAAAAGATCCTATGTTGCTTGCCATTACACTGTTCCACTGTGAAAGCTCTGGCTTGCTAGCATTCCTCCTTGCCCTGGGATATTCACCCAAGACTGCAACCCAGATTGGAATATGGGCAAAGTAACAGTGTCCTGCCCCCAGTGCCAGCCAAAGAACCCCTGTAATCTCCTTCTAATCAGCTATTTGACTCCCTTCCTGACTATGGGCTGAGAGGTCTAGAGCCAGCTCCTGCCACTGCTGATTCAGCATCTTCCAAGGCCTGCTCCTGTTTAGATGGGGTTGCTGCTGTACTGGCTCAGCCTGTACTAGACTGCACTCTATCCTTTTTTTTTTTAATTTATTGATTTATTTGTAGTTTTCAACATTCATTATCACAAAATTTTGAGCTCCAAATTTCCTCCCCATATTTCCCCTCCCCCCACCCCAAGACATACATTTTGATTACCCCTTCCCCCAATCTACCCTCCCTTCTATCACACCCCTCCTTTTCTTATCCCCATCTTTTCTCATTTCTTGTAGGGAAAGATAGATTTTTATACACGATTACCTGTATTTCTTATTTCCCAATTGCATGAAAAAGCAATTCTCAACGTTCATTCCTAAAACTTTGAGTTCCAACTTCTCTCCCTTCCTCCCTCCTCACCCATCCCCATTGAGAAGGCAAGTAATTCAATATAGTCTATACTTGTGTAGTTATGCAAAAGACTTCCATAATAATCATGTTGTGAAAGATTAATTATATTTTCCTCCATCCTATCCTGCCCCCCATTTATTCTATTCTCTCTTTTGAACATGTCCCTCCCCAAAAGTGTTTACTTCTAATTGTTCTCTCCTCCCATTTGCTCTCCCTTTTATCATCCTCCCCACACCCCATTATCTCCTTCTCTCCTACTTTCCTGTAATGTAAGATATATTTTCATACCAAAATAGTGTGCATATTATTCCCTCCTTAAGCCAAATGTAATGAAAATAAGCTTCACTATTTCCCTCTCACCTCCTCCTTTTCCCCATCCATTGAAAAAGCTTTTTCTTGCCTCTTTTATGAGAGATAATTTGCCCCCATTCCATTTCTCCCTTTCTCCTCCCAATACATTTCTCTCTCACCCTTTAATTTTTATTTTTTTAGATATCATCTCTTCCTATTCAACTCACTGTGTTCCATCTGTCTCTATGTATATAATCCCTCCAACTACCCAAATACTGAGAAAAGTCTCAAGAACTGCAAATACTATCTTTTTATGTAGGAATGTAAACAGTTCAACTTTAGTAAGTCCCTTATGATTTCTCTTTCCTGCTTACCTATTAATGCTTCTCTTGATTCTTGTGTTTGAAAGTCACATTTTCTATTCAGCTCTGGTCTTTTCATCAAGTATGCTTAAAAGCCCTTTATTTCATTGAATGACCATTGTTTCCCTTGAAGTATTATACTCTGTTTTACTGGGTAGGTGATTCTTGGTTTTAATCTCAGTTCCTTTGACTTCTGAAATATCATATAACAAGCCCTTCAATCCCTTAATGTAGAAGCTACCAGTTCTTGGGTATCCTGACTCTATTTCCACAATACTCAAATTATTTCTTTCTGGCTGCTTGCAAGGTTTTCTCCTTGACCTGAGAAATCTGGAATTTGGCTACAATATTCCTAGGAATTTTTCTTTTGAGATGTCTTACAGGAGGTAATGATGGTTGGATTCTTTCAACATTTATATTACCCTCTGGTTCTAGAATATGAGGGCAATTTTCCTTGATAATTTCAAGAAAGATGATGCCTAGGCTTTTTTTTTTTTTTTTATTTTTTATCATGGCCTTCGATAGTCCCATGATTTTTAAATTGTCTTTCCTGGATCTATTTTCCAGGTCAGTTGTTTTTCCAGTGAAGTATTTCACATTGTCTTCTATTTTTTCCTTCTTTTGGTTTTGTTTTGCAATTTCTTGGTTTTTCATAAAGTCTTTAGCTTCCATCTACTCCATTCTAATTTTTAAAGAACTATTTTCTTCAGTGAGCTTTTTGAACCTTCTTTTCCACTTGGCTAGTTCTTCTTTTTAAAGCATTTTTCTCCTCATTGGTTTTTTGGATCTCTTTTGCCATTTAGTTTTGTCTATTTTTAAAGGTGTTATTTTCTTCAGCATTTTTTTGGGGGGGGGGTCTCCTTTAGCAAGGTGATGACTTGCTTTTCATGATTTTCTTGCATTGCTCTCATTTCTCTTCCCAATTTTTCCTCCACCTCTATTACTTGATTTTCAAAATCCTTTTTGAGCTCCTCCATGGCCTGAGACCATTTAATATATTTTTTGGAGGTTTTTGATGTAGAAGCCTTGACTTTTATGTCTGCCTATGATGGTATGCTTTGTTCTTTCTCATCTGAAATGATGGAGGAAAATACCTTTTCACCAAGAAAGTAACCTTCTGTAGTCTTGTTTTTTCCCTTTTGGGGGCATTTTCCCAGCCAGTTACTTGACTTTTGAGTCCTTTGTCAAGTTGAGGGTATACTCTAGGGACCTGTAAGTTCTCACTTCCTCCAGGATGGCACAATCAATGGAGGGGAGTTACTCCTCTCCTGGCCTACACTGTGGTCTGAGAAAAACCACAAGCTTTTCTGCACAGGGTCCTCTCCAAAGCCTTCACTAGCACCACCAAGTCAGCACTCCTCCTCACCCCAGGACTGCCACTCAGAACTGAGACCCAGATCTTCCTCTCAATTCCTCCAGGGTCTTCAGGGTGAGGGCTCCAAAAATGGATGCTGCTTGGCAGTGGCTGCCACTACCCTGGGGCCAGAGCCAGGGCCCGACTGTGCTCCCTTCTCATCCAGGTGAAAGAGCTTTCTCACTGACCTTTGAAGCTGTCTTTGATATTTCTGGGTTGAGTAATCTGGGAACTGTAGTCTGCTTCAGTCCTGTGTGATAGACCTTTTCTGTAGGCCTTCCAGGCTGTCTTGGGCTGGAAATCTCTTTCACTCTGTCATTTTGTGGCTTCTGCTACTCTAGAATTTGTTTAGAGTCATTTTTTACAGGTATTGTGTGGACTTTGGGGGCAGAGCTAGAGTAGGTCCATCCTGCACTCTTTTCTTCCCAAGTAAGAAAAGACCTTTCATGCTAACCTTCTAAGTTGTCTTTAGCTGAAAAATCATTTCACCCTGACCCTTTGTGGGGTCTGCCACTTCAGGAATTGTTTTATCGTATTATTTAAAGGTGTTTGGTGGGGTCTGGGGGAGAGCTCAGGGGGATTGTTGCCTTTTCTCTACCATCTTGGCTGTGTTTCCTCATTATTTTAGGTAGCACTCTTAAGTTTGTAAACTGCAGAAAAGGTGACTAGAGGGAGTTTCCTCATCTGAGTTTCCTGTTGTTGTTGAGTTCTGTCATTCATGTCTTATTCTCTCTGATCCCATATGAGGTTTTCTTGGCAAAGACATTGGAGTGGTTTGCCATTTCCTTCTCCAAACCTTTTTATAGAAGAAGAAACTGAGGCCAACACAGGTAAGTGATTTGCCCAGATTCACATAGCTAGTGAGTATCTGAAGCTGGATTTGAATTTAGGTTGTCTTAAGTTTCTAGATCAATGAAATAACAGCTCCAGTCCTTATCTCCCCACCTACTTTGCCAGGATGTTGTGAGAAAAGCAATGTATGCATCATAAAATGGTATATAGTTCTAAATTACCATCATCTTTATAATACATTGATATACTAAAGGTAGCATGACATAGTGAAGAGATTGGGATTGGAGGGTTAACTTTGGCAAGTCACTTAAACTCTATATGTCTCCCCCAATTCCCAAGGACTTATTCCCAGAGGTAATTGTCTACTTTGATGGAACAAGTTCTTCACACTGAAGAAGTCAGAGGTCATTTACTTGTTTTTTTTTTTTTTGCATTTTTAATAAGCTTACTAGGCTTCAATTGTTTCATCTGTAAAATGCAGATTATAATGGTACCTTGCCTGCCTGAGGGCAAGAAGTTAGATCAAATGATCACTTGAAATTCTTTACAACACTAAAGATCTATGATTCCTTGGGCAGTTTCATATTGCTTCATTAAGATTAAAAAATATACTTAAATTTATATTAAAGGGGCTTTCCATATATCAAAATTGACATAATGTAGGATGGAGGCAGTGAGGGCAAGTAGAGTTAAAGAGCAATGGAAAGAACCATACCTCTAGAGTTTCATGGACCTGATTTAGAACCCTACCTCTGACAGTAACTATATGAACTCAGATAAGTCACTTGAACCTCCCTGGGTCTTCCTAGTTAGAATGTGGTTGAAATAGATGGCTTCTGAAGTCTTTTTCTTGAGCTCTCTGTTTTACTTCTACAATCATGGTAATGAAAAAAAGTGATGAATTCAGAATCAGAAGATTTTGGCTCAATCCCAGAATCTGCCATTTTACAACTTGTGAGGCCATGAGCTGTTCCTTTAACCTTTCTGAGACTCAATTACTCATCTGTAAGATGAGAAGCTTGATCAAGGTCCTTTCTAACTATAAATCTATACCCTATAAAATTTATAACTTTGATTTTAAGTATTATATCCTTCATTTCCATTAGAGAAATGAGATCAAATTCAAGTAGAAATGGATTCCTCCCATCCATATTAACTCTGAAAACCAGAAATTAATATTATCTCTATCATATTGTATTTTTAATTATCTTGTGGCATAGTAGACAATGTTTGACATCTCTGTGGTAGAGCAAGGGTTCTCATCTGGGGGTCCATGTATGTATTTCAGGGAGTCTGTGAATTATGGCATAAGTTTTAAAAAGAAGAAAAAACTGTGATAATTCTGTTTCAATATAATTATTTTTCTTTGTAATCCCCTGTATTTTATTTTATGAATTTAAAAACATTATTCTGAGCAGGAGTTCATAGGCTTCACTAGCCTGCCAAAAAAGATCTGTGACAGGCATATACATACCGAAGTGTAAGAAACCCTGCAATAGAGAGTCTTACATAAATAAGCTTAAGCACCTTGAGGGAAAGGACTGATTTTTCTTTTGTCTTTATCTCACCAACAACTAACTCAGCAGGTATTTAATATATGCTTGCTGTATTCAATCTTTTCCATGGAGGAAACTATATTTCAGAGTATAACATGGTATATTAAGCATTCAGCTACAAAGAATCTTTTAAGATTTTTTAAAAAGATTATTTCAAAGGTTCTTTTTTGTCCAATGCTGATACTGTACAATTTTTCTTTGTCACGAATAGCTGAAACATCATTCCCAATCAAACTTTCAATGGAACAAATCTTCTGTCATCTTAATTGTTGTCTTCCTCAGGCTGTTTATGGGTTAGCACATTTTTTTAAATCCATTCATCTGTCACCATCACATTTGGGAGAGTGATTATATATCTGACAGGATTCAAAAACTGAGCTGAGCTTAACACTTAATTGGGCTCCTCATTCTCATAGAGGTCTTTGAACTGACTCAGTATGTGATATACATTCAACTCAGAAGCAGCAGGGGGAGCTCCTGAGTTCTTTTAAAATTACCATTAGGTGATGAGAGAAACAAAAAATAAAGGAAAGCAAGCAGGTGTGACAAACAGTAGAGCTACTGAAAGCAGATGAGGCAGATGGGGCCTTTACTGGACAATAAGAATATAAAAATAACATATTATGAGGTAACTCCCTCAACTATTACCTGTAGGTGGGGCTTCAGCACCACACTCTCAGATTTCAGTTTGCTGGAAGTGGCAAAGATACATCAATGGTCAATAGATAGTTATTAAGTACCTACTTTATTCCAGGTTCCATATTAGGTGTGATGTGATGCCCATACAGCCACTATGAATATGCATATGTATTTCCAGTGTAAATTTGCAAAATATAATATACTCTCTTCCTCAAAGGCAAAACCAAAATGTTTATTTGGGACATCGTTAGAATACCAGGAGTTAAGATTTATCAGAGTACTTATCACTAATCCAGGAAGAACTGACATCTTAAACCTTCTTTCTGTCAGGCCTCCCCACGAAAAGAAGTTCCCCTAAGCAATTCCTCCCTCTGTCCACTCACAGCTTTCTTTTCTCTCTCTCTGCTTGAGCTTGAGCTCTCTCTCTCTCTCCTCCTTGGGCAAGCACCTCTCAGTCTGAGCTCCATGTGACTCAGCCTCCATGTGACCACAGGCTCTATGTGTTAGGCCTATTAATGAATGGGGAAGATCTTCCTATTCTATTAACATTACATTAAGTGGTAAGGATACAAGTAAAATGAAATAATCTCATCTAGAAAGAAGCTAACTTTCTAAAGTGAGAGCCAACCAGTATAAATAAAATATGAAGCTAATATAAAGCATAGCTATGTAGTTAATGTAAGCCAGCATTCAACTCTGAAATTTGCATAACTCTTTTCACTGGTGAAGGAATGATTACTCCACATTCTGTGACTATGGGAGGCAAGGGTAGAGTTGGCTAGAGTTTGGGAGAGGAAAGAGCATTCTTGTCTCCATTTTTAAGAGACAATATACCTGATTCTAGGTTCTCTTCAGGGAGAGAGCCCTGATGGGAAAGAAAGACTTTTGACATTTTGCTGCACTGGAGACTACATGATTTCCCTTTGGGCAAATTTGGGGACTCCCTCTCCTCTCTTATACTTTCCTCTCTTCTTTCTCTCTCTCAGGAGAGCTTATTCATTCCTTGTATTGTGTGGTATATTTTGATCAATTTAACTTCTCAGATTTCTATTTGCTTGGACAAATGGGTTATTTAGTACTTGGTATCCAACTTATACTAGATGTCCAATAGATATTTTAAAATCAACATGCCCAAAACTGAATTCATTTTATTTTCCCCCTAAACCCTACTCTCCTCCTAATTTCCCTATTACCATAGAGGAAAATATTAACCTCCCAGTCCCTCAGGCTCACAATCTAGGCATCGTGCTTGATACCTCACTCTCTCTCAATATCCATCCCCAATCTAATCTGTTGCCAGAGCCTATTGATATCATCTTTGCAACATCTCTCCAATATGCCCTTTACTCTTTGGATGCATCTACCACTCTGGTACAGATTCTCATCATTTTATGCTTGGACTATTGTAATAGCCTCCTGGTGGATCTGAATGTCTCAAATTTCTCCTCAATCCAAAGCCATCATCCATTCAGTCACCAAAGTGATTTTCCTGAAGTATAGGTCTAACCTTACTCCCTCACATACTCAATTAACTATAGTGGGTCCATATCACTTCCAGGATCAAATACAAAATATTCTCCTTGGTGCCTAAGGCCCTTCATAACCTACCTCCCCCATCCTACCACCTTTCCAGTATTGTTACTCCCTATTCTCTGCCATGTGCACTTCAATGACATTGACCTCACTGCTGTCCCTTGAACAAGACACTCCATCTCTCACCTCTGTGCATTTTGTCTGGATGTCCTTCATGTCTTTATAGCTGACTTATGGCTTCCCTGGCTTCTTTTAAGTTGCAGTTAAAATCCCATCATTTAGAAGATGCCATTCACAATTCTTCTTAATTCTAGTGTTTTCCTTTTTAAAAATTATTTCCTGTTTTTCCTTTATATAGCTTATTTTGTATATATTTGTTTGCATGTGTGCCTCCCCATTAGATAATAAGATCGCTGAAGGCAGAGACTTTTTGTGTTTCTAGCTTATTCCCATTACAGATAATGCTTGCTGATGGGTTTAGATGGATAATAGTTATAATTTTATGGAAAACTTCATTTATTACTGTGCTCTCTAGTGTTGGGTATTACATTTTGTCAAAGGCTTTTTCTGCATCTACTGAGACTATCATATGATTTCTATTGGTTTTGTTATTGATATGGTCAATTATGCTATTAGTTTCCCTAATATTGAACCAACCCTTCATTCTTTATATAAATCCTACCTAGTTGCAGTGAGTGATGTTTGTGCTATATTGCTATAATCTCCTTACTACTATTTTACTTAAGATGCTTGCATCAATGTGCATTAGGGAAATTGGTATAAAGCTGTTTTTTTTTTTTTCCATTTTCACTCTTCCTTAAGTATCAACACCATATCAGTATCAAGAAGAATTTAGTAGAATTATTTCTTCACCTATTTTTCCAAGTAGTTTATCTAATATTGGGATTAATTGTTCTTTAAATGTTTGGTGCAATTCACTTGTGTATCCATCTGGTCTTGGGAATTTTTCTTAGGGAGTTCACTGATGTCTTGTTCATTTTCTTTTTCTAAGATGGGGTTAAAGTATTCTATTTTTTCTGTTAATCTGGGCAATTTATTTTTTTTTAATATTCAACCATTTTGTTTAGATCATCAGATTTATTTGCATATATAATTGGGGAGGGAGCCAAGATGGTGGAGTGAAAGCAACGACTCACCTAAGCTCCTGGAAAAACTCCTTTGGATATCTCTGGGGGGAGAGTCTGACCAGACTTTGGAGGTGTAGAATCCAGTGGGAGACGGACTTTGACAGATTCGGAGCCCAGGCTGGACTGGAAGGTCCACGGGAGGGATCTGTTCCGCGGGGGTAAGACCCCGGCGCACAGCGCAGCGTGGTCGGCGCGGCAGGGCAGAGGCGACCCGAGGGGCCCGAGAGTGGCGGGCGAGACCAGCGGAGCAGGAGATAAGCCAGGCCGAGCCAACGATATCAGCGCAACAGCCTTTGAAATCTTCAGCCTAAAGACGGGACTTCAGTGGGTCACTACTTGAACATCCAGGAGCTGGGATGCCGGAGTGATCAGTAAGTGCTCTCCCCTCCCCCCCGATGACCGTGAGGGAACCATAAAATTCTTCCCCAGATTAATCCTGGATCAGTGGGAACAGCAGAAGGGGGCGGGTGGTCTCATAACACCAGAGGCTGGAAAAGTGGCAAAGGGGGATTCTTCCCACCGTGGTGGAGGCTATCTGGAGGGACAGACGACCCAGGGCAGAGAAAATTCACACTGAGACCCAAGCAAGCCTCAGCCTGGGAGACGAGCCCCAGGAGGGGCGGGAACACACATTAACTTCTAGGCGTACCCCAGCCCTCCAGGGGAAAAGGGAAGACAATAGGGAAGCTGGGATCACCATCCCCAGACCTTGCCTTTGCCTCAGGCCAGCTGAGGAGATATCCTGAGACCAGACCACACCTCCCACACACCTATCAAGCTAACCCCAGGGTTGATCTGGGAAACAACAACAACAACAACAACAACAAAAAAAGCCTGCTTTTAGCCTAGACAAACATCAACTCAACTTAAAAGATCTGTATCTTCTGACTGAAAGAACCAAAAGCTACAACACTCAGCCAACATCATGAATCGGAAAAAGCAGACGAAAAGTGAAAAAACCATAGAATCTTTCTATGGGGATAAGGACCAAAACACAAACACCAAAGAGGTCAGAGCTGAGACTGTACTTCCATCTGAAACCTCAGATGGGACTATGAATTTCTCGCAAGCACAACTAGATTACCTGGAACGTCTAAAGAAGGATATAAAAGAAAAACTGGCCAATGATTTTAAAACTATAAAAAAAGAATTCACTGATGAGAACATCACTCTGAAAAAGAAAATTGAAGAAATGGAAAAGGAAGTTCAAAAATTAACTGGAGAGAATAATTCCCTAAAAGGAAGAGTTAATCAAATGGAAAAGGAAACTCAAAACCTAATAGGGAAAATTGATCAGATGGAAAAGGAAACCCAAAACCTAACTGGGAAAATTGGTCGAATGGAAAAAGAAGTACAAAAATTACATGGAGAAAATAGCTCCTTAAAGGGAAAAATTGGCCAGATGGAAAAGGAGATGCGAAAGCTAACTGAAGAAAACAATACGATGAAGATTAGAATTGGGCAAGTAGAAACTAATGACTCAATGAGGCAACAAGAATCAGTCAAACAAAATCTAAAGAATGAAAAGATAGAAGAAAATCTAAAATATTTAATTGGAAAAACAACTGACCTGGAAAATAGATCCAGGAGAGAAAATCTAAGAATTATTGGCCTGCCAGAAACCCATGATGAAGAAAAGAGTCTGGACAATATCTTCCAGGAAATCATCAAGGAAAACTGCCCAGAAGTACTAGACTCAGAGGGCAAAATAGTCATCGAAAGAATCCACCGTTCCCCTCCTGAAAGGGATCCCAAACTCAAAACCCCAAGAAATATAGTTGCCAAATTCCAGAGCTATCAAGTGAAGGAGAAAATACTACAAGCAGCCAGAAAGAAACAATTTAAATATCAAGGTCACACAGTCAGGATCACACAGGACCTTGCAGCTTCTACATTAAAAGATCGAAAGAATTGGAACCCAATATTCCGTAAGGCAAAGGAGTTGGGACTCCAACCAAGGATCAACTACCCAGCAAAGTTCAGCATAACATTTCAGGCAAGGAAAAAGTCATTCAACGAAATAAGGGATTTCCAGAGCTTCCTGACCAAAACACCAGAACTCAATAGACAATTTGATCTTCAAATGCAGGTCTCCAGAGAATCATAAAAAGGTAAACAGAGGGGAAAAAACAAAAACAAAAACTTGCAACTCAATTAGGGCAATCTGTTTACCTCCCTATAAGGGAAGATGATACCTGTAAATCTGGAGAACTGTGCAGCTATTATGATAAAAGGGATATATGTAGAGGGAATGGGCATAAAGTAAATGATGTCATGGCAAAAATATGATTTAAGTATGAGAAGGGAATGTAATAAGAGGTGTGGAAAGGGGGAAGCAGAAAATGGCAAATTACATCACAGGAAGAAGTACAAAACTATAGTAGAGGGAAGGAGGGGAGGGAGATGAGCATTGTTTGAGAGGTACTCTCATCTGATTTGTTCAAAGGAGGGAGCAATAATCTTAAGCAGATAATCCTAACTAGCTCTATAGGTAGTAGGAGGGGAAGGGGGAAGAAAGGGGAGGGTGGCTAAAAGGGAGGAAAGAAGCAATAAGAGTAAAGGGGACTAAAAGGGAGGGGGGCTAAAAGAAGGAGGGGAAGGCTGCAGGAGGAGGGGGAGAAAAGTGAATACTATTGAGGAGGGGAAGGGAGACGGGAGAGTTAAAAGCACAAATGGTGGGAAAGAGGGTGGAGGGAAATACACAGATTGTAATCATAACTGTGAATGTGAATGGGATGAACTCTCCCATAAAACGGAGACGGATAGCAGAATGGATTAAAAGCCATAATCCAACAATATGCTGCTTACAAGAAACACATTTGAAACGGGGGGATACACATAGGATAAAGGTCAAAGGATGGAGCAGAATATATTGTGCCTCAGCTCATGTAAGAAAGGCAGGAGTAGCAATCCTAATCTCAGACAAAGCAAAAGCAGAAATAGATCTAATCAAAACGGATAAGGATGGAAACTATATCCTACTAAAAGGCACCATAGACAATGAAGCAATATCATTACTAAACATGTATGCTCCAAGTGGTATAGCATCTAGATTCTTAGAGGAGAGGTTGGGGGAGTTGAAGGAAGAAATTGATAGCAAAACTATACTAGTGGGGGACCTCAACCTCCCCCTCTCTGAACTCGATAAATCCAACCTCAAAATAAACAAGAAAGAGGTTAAGGAGGTAAATAAAACTCTGGATAAGGTAGATATGATAGATCTTTGGAGAAAATTGAATGGGAATAGAAAGGAATATACCTTTTTCTCAGCGGTACATGGAACATTTACAAAAATTGACCATGTACTAGGACATAAAAATCTCACAATCCAGTGCAGAAAGGTAGAGATAATCAATGCATCCTTTTCAGATCATAATGCATTAAAAATTACATGTAATAAAAGGCCATGGAAAGAGAAACCAAAAATCAATTGGAAACTAAATAATCTAATTCTAAAGAAGGATTGGGTTAAAGAAGAAATCATAGAAACAATCAACAACTTCATTCAAGAGAATGACAATAGTGAGACAACATACCAAAACTTATGGGACACTGCAAAAGCAGTTATTAGGGGAAGTTTTATATCTCTGAATGCTTACATAAATAAAATAGAGAAAGAGGAGATCAATGACTTAGGCTTGCAGTTGAAAAAGCTAGAAAAAGAACAAATTGAAAATCCCCAAGTAAATACCAAATTAGAAATACTGAAAACCAAAGGAGAGATTAATAAAATTGAAATTAAGAAAACTATTGAATTAATAAATAAAACCAATAGTTGGTTTTATGAAAAAACTAATAAAATTGATAAACCTTTGGTTAATCTGATCAAAAAAAAGAAAGAAGAAAACCAAATTACTAACATTAAAAATGAAAGGGGTGAACTCACCTCCAATGAGGAGGAAATTAAAACAATAATTAGAAACTACTTTGCCCAACTTTATGCCCACAAATTCGACAATCTAAACGAGATGGATGAATATTTTAAAAAATACAAATTGCCCAGATTAACAGAAGAGGAAGTTGAATACTTAAACAACCCCATCTCAGAAAAAGAAATTGAACAAGCCATCAATGAACTCCCTAGGAAAAAATCTCCAGGACCAGATGGATTCACAAGTGAATTCTATCAAACATTTAAAGAACAGTTAATTCCAATACTACATACACTATTCTTGAAAATTGGGGAAGAAGGAGTCCTCCCAAATTCTTTCTATGATACAAATATGGTTTTGATACCCAAACCAGGAAGAGACAAAACAGAGAAAGAAAATTATAGACCAATTTCCCTAATGAATATAGATGCAAAAATTTTAAATAAGATTTTAGCAAAACGAATACAGCATCTTATCACGAGATTAATACATTATGATCAGGTAGGATTCATACCAGGACCACAGGGCTGGTTCAATATTAGGAAAACTATTAGCATTATCGATCACATCAACAACAAAGCTAACAAAAACCACATGATTATCTCAATAGATGCAGAAAAAGCTTTTGACAAAATACAACATCCATTCCTACTAAAAACATTGGAGAACGTAGGAATAAAGGGAACTTTCCATAAAATAATAAGCAGTATCTATCTAAAACCTTCAGTAAGCATTATATGCAATGGGGATAAGCTAGATGCATTCCCAATAAGATCAGGGGTGAAACAAGGTTGTCCATTATCACCACTATTATTCAATATGGTACTAGAAATGTTAGCTGTAGCAATTAGACAAGATAAAGATATTCAAGGAATTAGAATAGCCAAAGAAGAAACTAAGTTATCACTCTTTGCAGATGATATGATGATTTACCTAGAGAATCCTAGAGATTCAAGTAAAAAATTACTTGAATTAATAAACAACTTTGGCAAAGTTGCAGGGTACAAAATAAACACACACAAATCTTCTGCATTCCTATATATTAGCAACAAAGTTCAACAACAAGAGATAGAAAGAGAAATCCCATTTAAAGTAAGGGTAGACAGTATAAAATACTTAGGAGTCTACCTGCCAAAACAAACCCAGGGACTATATGAACACAATTACAAGACACTTTTTGCACAAATAAAGTCAGATTTAAGTAAGTGGAAAAACATTAGTTGCTCATGGGTAGGCCGTGCTAATATAATAAAAATGACAATTCTACCCAAATTAATATACTTATTTAGTGCCATACCAATCAAACTATCAGACAATTACTTTCTAGAGCTGGATAAAATAATATCAAAATTCATTTGGAAAAACAAAAGGTCCAGAATATCAAAGGGACTAATGAAAAGAAATGCCTGGGAAGGTGGCCTAGCGCTACCAGACCTTAAACTGTACTATAAAGCAGCAATTATCAAAACCACTTGGTATTGGCTAAGAAACAGAGAGGTAGACAAGTGGAATAGACTTGGCACTCAAGATGCAGTAGGCAAGGAATATAGCAACCTTCTGTTTGATAAACCCAAGGACCCCAGCTTCTGGGATAAGAACTCATTGTTTGATAAAAATTGCTGGGAAAACTGGATAACAGTGTGGCGGAAATTAGGCATAGACCCATACCTGACACCGTACACAAGAATAAAGTCCAAATGGCTACACGATTTAGGTATAAAGATTGATACCATGAATAAACTGGAGAAGCAAGGAATAGTGTATTTATCAGATCTATGGAGAAGGGAAGAATTCTTTACTAAAGGAGAGATAGAATGCATTATGAAATGCAAAATGGATAACTTTGATTACATTAAACTGAGAAGTTTTTGCACAACCAAACCCAATGCAACCAAAATCCGGAGGGATGTAGTAAATTGGGAAAGAATTTTTACAGCTAAGCTCGGGGATAAAGGCCTCATTTCTAGAATATATAGAGAACTGACCCAAATGTATAATCATACAAGTCATTCCCCAATTGATAAATGGTCAAAGGATATGAACAGGCAATTTTCAGAAGAAGAAATTAAAGCTATCTATAATCATATGAAAAAATGCTCTAAATCACTATTGGTTAGAGAGATGCAAATCAAAACAACTCTGAGGTACCACATCACACCTATAAGATTGGCAAACATGACAGAACAAGAAAATGATAAATGCTGGAGAGGATGTGGGAGAGTTGGAACACTAATTCATTGTTGGTGGAGCTGTGAGCGCATCCAGCCATTCTGGAGAGCAATTTGGAACTATGCCCAAAGGGCTACAAAAATGTGCATACCCTTTGAGCCAGCAATATCGCTACTAGGACTACATCCCCAAGAGATCATAAAAATGGGAAAGGGTCCCACATGTACAAAAATATTTATAGCAGCACTCTATGTAGTTGCCAAAAACTGGAAGTCAGGGGGATGTCCATCAATTGGGGAATGGCTGAATAAATTATGGTATATGAATGTAATGGAGTACTATTGTGCCATAAGAAATGATGAACAAGAAGACTTCAGAGAGGCCTGGAAGGACTTATATGACCTGATGCTGAGTGAAAGGAGCAGAACCAGGAGAACTTTATGCACAGCAACAACCACAGTGTGTGAGAGATTTTTCTGGTAGACTTAGATTTTTGTAATAACACAAGAACTTCTGAAAAAAAAAAAAATCCCAATGGTGGACCTCAAGGATGCCTTCCACACTCAGAGAGAGAAATATGGAAGTCACTCACATAATGTAGCAGATCATGTTTGTGTATGTGTATCTGTTTGTGTATCATGTTCTGATTTGTTATACGGATTCTTTCATTTATCTTAGTCTGACTACATAGCATTACTATAGTGAAAATATACTCAATAGGAAAGTATATGTAGAATCTATACAGAATTGTATGCAGTCGTGGGGAGGGAGGGATGTAGTGGGGGGTGGGTGGGGAGGGAAAAAATCGCAATTGTATGGCAGTGATTGTTAAACATTAAAAAAATAAAAAAAAATAAAAAAAATAAAAAAATAAAAAAAAAATAAAATATATATAATTGGGCAAAATAAACTCCTAATAACTGTTTTAATCTCCTCTTCATTGGTGGTGAATTTACCCTCTTTCATTTTTGAAAGTGGTCATTTGGTTTTCTTTTTTTTAAATCTAACCAACAGTTTATTTTGTTTTCTTTTTTCCATAAAACCAGATGTTTTATTATTTATTTATTTATTATTTCAGTGGTTTTCTTACTTTTGATCTTGTTAACCTCTCTATGGATTTTCAGGACTTCAAATTTGGTGTTGAATCAGAATTTTTAAATTTATTGTCTTTTTTCAGTTTTTTTTAGTTGCATACCCAATTTATTGATCTACCTTTTTCTTTATTTCATTACTGTAAGGTTTTTGAGATATATATTTTTTCTCCTAAGTTCTATTTTGGCTGAATCTCAAAAAAATGTGATTATGTGATTTCATTGCTCTCATTCTCTTTAATGAAATTACTGTTTCTAAGATTTGTTCTTCACAGACATTCTCTGGTATTAGATTAGTTTCCAATTCATTTTAAGTCATGTTTTCATGGCCCTTTATTGAATGTATATTTTATTGCATTATGAACTGAAAAGAGTGCATTTAATATTAATAACTTTCTACATTTGATTTTGAGGCTTTTTATGCCCAAATGCATGACCAGTTTTTGTGAAGGTCCTTGTGTTCCTGGTGGAAAGGTGTATTCTATTCTAACTCCATTCAGTATTCTCCAGAAGTCTATCATATCTAGCTTTTTGAAATTATATTTACCTCCCTAACTTCTTTTTTCTTTATTTTGTGGTTAGATTTATCTAGTTCTAAAACAAGGAAAGGTGAGGTCCCCTAGTAGTATAGTTGTACTATCTATTTTATCTTGTAACTCATTTAACACCTCCTTTTAAAATTTGGGTGTTCTTAAAACAGTATTGCTATTACTGTATACAACTCTGAGCTACTAAGTCATTTTGACTCTTATAAATACCCAAAAGGACCTATGATGGAAGATGCCATCTGCTTCTAGAGAAAGAACTGAGAAATAGAAGTATGCACAGAATGAATTCATATATGTGTGTGTACGTGTGTGTAATATACACATATTTGTGTATAATGGTAGCCATCTCTAGGGCTGGGGGAAAGAGGGAATAAAAAAAATAAAATTACAGGACAACTTTAAATATATATTTAAAAGGAATAGCAAGTTGCACATAACAGATTTACAGCTTCATGTGCAATCATTTTCCCCCATTCTACTCTATTACAGAAATACTTGTTTTATTTTTTAAGTTCAAAGCAAAATAAAGTTTAAAAAAGCACAATTTGGATGCTATACCATTTGACACATATATGTTTAATATTGATATTACTTCAATGTCTATGGAAACTTTTAGCAACATGTAGTTTTCTTTCTTATCTCTTTTAATTAAATCTATTTTTGCTTTTGCTTTGTCTAAGATCATGATTGCTACCCTTGCTTTCTTTTTTTTTTTTTTTAATTTCAGCTGAAGCACAATAGATTCTGCTGTGGCCCCTTAGCTTTAATCTGTATGTGTGTCTCTGCCTCAAATGTGTTTCTTGTAAACAACATATTGTAAGATTCTGGGTTTTGATCTACTCTGCTATCTACTTCTATTTTATGAGAGAGTTCATCCCATTTACATTCACATTTGTGATACTACCTGTGTGTTTCCCTCCATCCTATTTCCCTCCTATTGTGTCTCTCTCTCCCTCTGTCTCTCTCTGTCTCTCTCTGTCTCTCTCTGTCTCTCTCTGTCTCTCTCTGTCTCTCTCTCTCTCTCTCTCTCTCTCTCTCTCTCTCTCTCCCTCTGTCTCTCTCTCTGTCTCTCTCTCTGTCTCTGTCTCTCTCTCTCTCTCTCTCTCTCTCTCTCTCTCTCTCTCTCTCTCTCTCTCTCTCTCTCTCTCTTTCTCTCTCTCTCCCTCCATCCCTGCTTTATTGAGCTATCTTAGTTGTTCCCCTCTCTCTAGTGATGTTTTTAAACATGTACCACAAAAAAGGAGGAAGGAAACTAATATGAAATAAAAATTAGCTCCTCCATCCACTCTAAGGCTACTCAAGAAGACTGCCAGAAACAAAGGTTTTACAAGCAGAAACAATTCAGGAGAGGAGGGAAACCACATAACTTGGGGGTAAAGTCAATGAGACCTTGGCCCTAGACTTGTTGAAGCAACAGGGAACAGAGAGACCTCACAAGTCACTGGATGGGGAGAGATATCTGAGTATTGCACACATACCTGGTGCCTTCCAAGACATCTGAACCCAGAACTACTAAAGCCTGCATTAGAACTCTAGCAGGAGACAAAGCCAGAAAAGCCATACCAGTCAATCAAAAAAAATTATTGTGTCTAATATGTGTTAGACACCATGGTAAGGGCCAGGGATATAACAAAAGGCAAAAAAAATCACAGATCTCAAGGTGCTCACTTTAATAGAGGAGATAGAAGGCAAATAATTATGTATAAAGGAGCTATGTGAAGGTTAAATAGAACATGAGCAACAGAGGGAAGACACTAGAAATAACAGGGATTTGTAAAGGCTTTCTGTAGATGGTGCAGCAGGAAACAGGTTCAGAAGCACAGAAATATTTGTAGGCATTGTGTATCCCAGGTGCCCATGCAGTGACCTGAAGTTACATAGAGTCAAATTATCTGGGAAGCCCAAGCTAAAGGTATAGCTAAAGTCAGAGCTAGAACAGTAACTGGGAAGTCACAGAATCAGGGGTTTTATAGGAAACCTGCAATCAGCATGATTTCCAGCATCCTGCTGCAGCCTGCCTGGATGATAGCCAGAGATGGAAGTAAATGCAGGCAGAGTTTATACAAGGAGAAGGAAATAGAGAAAAGTGAAGGCCAAAAATGCACTAGCCACCAGGAGAGTATCCCAAAAGCTAGAAATTCTAACAGACGGTAAAACTTAGTCATAACCACATGAATCAGAAATGAAATAACAGCAGCATTTAGATTACACTGAATAAGACCAAGCAGACCCTACTCACCTCCTTCAAAGGTAGAGGAGGGATAAGAGTCTGGCCCTGCTATAACATACTAGTTCATAAATAGAAGCTAGAAATATGGTAATAGCAATAAATATGATAAACAGAAGGAAATTCCAAACACAGTATAGAAATGGGGTAAGAGAAGGCCAGGAAGTAAACTCAGAATAAGAGACTAACTCTACAATAAGTGATAATAATATTAATAATAGCTTTTTAAAGTACCTACTATATGCCAGGCACTGTGATAAACACTTTGCAATTAATTGTCTCATTTGATTCTCACAATATCCTTGGAAGGAAGATACAGTTATTATCTCCATTTTATACTTGAGGAAACTGAGGCAGAAATTAAGTGATTTGCCAAGGTCACACAGTTAGTGTCAGGTCAGATTTTAATTCTGGTCTTCCTGACTCTGGGTCAGCATTCTATCCACTGCACTATCTAACTACCTAAGAAGAGACCCAGAGAAAAGAGTAACTTAGCCACAAGAGCTCCCAAAGTGATGTTGAGGATTTTCTTAACCTTGGTTCCTGAAGGATGATGGAGAATTTCACCCAACAGATGGGTTCACTGTTTGGGGGTCAAATAACTTAAATAGAAAAATGAAAAGAAAAAAAAATTGGCTTCCTAAGGAAAAGTGCTCAGGACTGTAGCATTTTCTGTTTCTTAGGGTACAGATTGGATGCTTATAATTTTTCAGTCTGACTTAGAGTACATGGCAGCATTCTGTCACAATTTGAGGCAGATTAGTAAAACCTTTCACAGAAGACAGTGGTAGATAAAAAGCAAAACAGCCAAGGAAAAGAGATATGTTTCATGCTTCATGCATCTAGAAGCACTTGTCATAAGAGTAAGAAAATATACCTTGTTCAAAGACAGAAAAGAAGACAAGATAACTAAAGAAGCCCATTTGCTTCAAGGAAGCAAGGTGGAGAGAACCATTTAGACAAAACTGCAGGTGTCTCTTATCCAAGATCAACAGTTGTTTACATCAGTGAATGAGACCATCTATTTTACCATTTCTTTATTGTTTATTATATTTTATTTTGCCTTTGGTGACTAGAAGAAATGAAACAGATTAAAATGAAATTAGAAATAAAGTTGTATTCCTTGATATAAAAAAGTGGAAGAAGAATAAATAGGTCAAAACAGAAGCTGTCAGATACTCTCTTGTTTCATTCATATGATCCCATGTGAGCCTTTTGATTAACCTGTGGGGAACAAACTACAGCTATTGACTTCGTTTTGGAGATGAAGAAACTGAGACTCAGAGAAGTTAAAGAACTTGGGATCATAGATCTAGAGTTGGATGGTATCTCGTGGCCATCAAACTCAACCACCTCATTTTACAGATGAGGAAAATGAGGTAAGAAAGCATAAGTGATTTACAAAGGGTCACATAATACCCAATGTGTGATTTGAACCCAAGTCCAGGTCTTCTGATTCCAAGTCTATTGTCCTTTCCATACCATCTCCCACGCTAAGTCATTAGTCAGCAGAACACAAATTCAGATGCACATTTTTCTTATTTTTCTTTTTTGCTCACAGTATTACATTGTCATGAGATCCATTACTGTCCCTATTGTGCTGTGTGACCCTTTATCTCTTTTTATTATTAATCTTTATTATTAGCACAGTTTAAAACAGATAAAGCAATTCAAACTTTTGGTCAGGTGATACTTCTTTTTAAAGCATTTACAATATGGACCACAAAAGAATTTTTTTTGAACATTAACCAGCTGAGACACAAATAATATTTATGTTGCTAACTTCACAAGCTCTTGACCTAATTGTCTCCACAGTATTAATAAAAATTAAAGGACCCTAACTTATTGTTGTTGGTCTAAAGTCCTATGCCTAATAGCTTAATATTAGACAACCTCAGATGTTCCCCTACTCATAATCTATAATTGAATAGATCTGGTATTAAGCTTACAAACCTTTTGAGTATAGGAAATTGCCACCAATAGTAAGGACATTGCAGGGATACAATATCTCTCCAACTTCATGTCAGTTCCAGGCAGAATTAGATTATCCACTTGCATTCAGTCAGGCTTAAAGTCTGCCAGGTGTCAGTGGGGAAATTGAGTCAGGAGAATCCCACCTCAGCCCATGATGAACAACTGCTCTCCCACCCTTCCCTTGAGATCACCTATGCAGTTCATACCAGCATCTCATCGGCTTACTGGCATCATGGATTGGAGGCTCAGATCATCTTTCTTGCTACCGATACCTGGAGTTAGCCTCAGAAGAACAGTCACTTAATAGTCCCATGGCATGTGAAATGGCAAGTGCCAATAACTACGTTTCAAATATGATTATAGTTTCACTTTGGCTAAGGAACATCTTTTGAGGCAAGTCTTAAGTGGCTTACATGCCTTTCTATACATGTTCTAGTTCCTGATTAAATGGCAATCATAAAATCAAATTTACCATTAAAACCTTGACTTTTCTATCAATGCCAAATTTTACCCAAGGTTACCTTCCTCTAGGAAATTTAGACTGAAATTCTTTTCTCCAAACTAAAGATGTCATTGATTTATTCTCAGTAATTAATTCAGTCTATTGTTTTAATACTAATTGCTTTTACCTCACTTTGTAACATGTCCAATTTTTCTCCCCATCACTCCCCTCCCCCTGCTTCTTAATGCCTTGCATTCTGATTACTCCTTCCCTCAATGTACCCTCCCCTCCATCACACCCCACCCCTCTCCTATCCTCATCTTCTCTCTTTTCCTGCAGGGCAAGATAAATTTCTATACTCCTATTCCTGTAGTTCTTATGTCCTGATAATATGCACTAAAAATTTTCAACATTCGTTTCTAATACTTTGAATTCCAACTTCTCTCCCTCCTCCCCCAGCCCCACTGAGAAGGGAGGCAATTCAATACAGACTAAATATGTGGTGTTTTGCAGAAGACTTCCATAGTAATCATGTTGTGTAATACTAACTATATTGCTCTCTGACCTGCCCTATCCCCCTTTATTTCCCCCCCTACAATTGACCTTGTTCCTTCTTGAATGTGTTTATTTCTAGTGACTCCCTTCTCCCATTTACCCTCCCTTCTAACATTCCCCTCACTCCACTTGTTGCCTCCTCTCCTACTTTCCTATGGTTTGATATAAATTTTCATATCAAATTTAGTGAGCATGTTATTCCCTCCTTCAGCCAAACGTGGGAAGAGTAGCTTTATTTTTCCCCTTCTCCCCTTCTCCCTTATCTCCTCCATTGAATAAGATTTTTCTTATCTCTTTTATGAGTTATAGCCTTCCATTACTCCCTTTCTCTTCCCAGAATTTTCCTCCTTCACCCCTTAATTTTTATTTTGTTTTTTGTGTATGTGTGGATATCATCTCTTCTGATATAACACACCCTGTACTATCTATGTGTATGTGTGTGTGTGTGTATGTACAATCTCTCCAACAACCCAAATACTGAGAAAAGATTCAACAGTTAAATATATTTTGTTTCCATGTAGTAATGTAAACAGTTCAGCTTTAGAAACTCTTTTATGATTTTTCTTTTCTGTTTACCTTTTCATGCTTCTCTTGATTCTTGTCTTGGGAACTCAAATTTTTAAATATAGATCTGGTCTTTTCCTCAACATGAAATCTTGAAAGTCGTCTGTATCACTGAATGACCATTTTTTTCCCTTGAAGTCTTATATTCAGATTTGCTGGGTAGGTGATTCTTGGTTTCAATCCCAGTTCCTTTGACTTCTGAAATATCCCACTCCAAGCCCTTCAATCCCTTAATGTTGAAGCTGCCAGATCCTGTGTTATCCTGATTGTATTTCCACAGTACTCAAATTGTTTCTTTCTAGCTACTTGCAGTATTTTCTCCTTGATCTGGGAACTCTGAAATTTGGCCACAATATTCCTAGGTGTTTCTCTGTTCTGGTTTCTTTCAGGAGGTGATCAATGAATTCTTTCAATATCCATTTTGCCCTCTGATTCTATAACATCAGGGCAGTTTTCCTTGATAAATTCATGGAAGATAATGTCTAGGCTCTTCTTTTGATCATGGCTTTCAAGTAGTGCAATAAATTTTAAATTATTTCTCCTGGATCTATTTTCCAGGTCAGTTGTTTTTCCAATAAGTTGTTTCACATTATCTTCTATTTTTTCAAATTTTTGGTTTTGTTTACTAGCTGCTTGGTTTAACCCATAGTCATTCATTTCCCTGAACTCAATTCTCTCTTTCAAAGAATAATTTTGTTCAGTGAGCTTTTGAACTGTCTCCTCCATTTGGCTAATTCTGCTTTTTAAAATCTCCTTCTCCTTGTTGGCTTTTTGGACCTCTTTTTCCAATTGAGTTAGCCTCTTTTTAAAGCTGTTATTTTCCTCAGCCTTTTTTTAGTTCTCCTTTAGTAAACTGCTAACTTGTTTTTTAAGGTCTTCTATTGCCTGAGCCCAATTTAAGTTCCCTTTGGAGGCAAGGGCCTTGACTTCCTCTGACAGTATGCCTTGTTCTTCTTCATCAGAAAGGATGGGGGGAGACATCTGTTCCCCAAGAAAGTAACCTTCTATGGTCTTATTTTTTTCCCTTTTTTGGGCATTTTTCCAGCCAGTTACTTGACTTCTGAGTTCCCTCTCCACAACCACCTTGCCTCCAGTTCTGCCAAGTCAGCACTTGGGGGCTGAGATTCAAATGAGCTGCTCCCAAGCCTTAGAGGTTTTCGATAAGAGTGGGGCTGCTATTCAGTGTGAGATTAAGATCAGCTGCTCAGGTGGGGGCAGGGCCACCACACAGGGCTTAGCTTCCTCAGGGGGTTTACAAGGAGACCTTCAACAATGGATGTGGGCTACTGCCTGCTTTGGGAGCCTTGTCTGCTGCTGCCTCACCTGCTGCCTCCTGAGGAGACATGAGTTATGGGGACACCCTGCTCCCTTCTTGGCCAGCCAAAAAGACTCTCTCACTGACATTTGGTGCCTGTGGGTTGAGAGAACTGCACTGCTGCTGGAGATTCCATCCCTGAAGCCTGCTAGGATCTGCCCTCTCAGTGCTGCATGGCCAAGGCAGGCCTGGGCTCTGCTCCAGGTCCGGTGTGCACCAGACCTTTCCCATCAGTCTTTCAGGTCTCTCTGGAACAGAAATCTCTTCCACTCCATTGTTCTGTGGCTTCTGCTACTCTAGAGTTTGTTAAGAGTTCTTCTTTACAGGTATTTTATGGGTTGTGGGGTAAGAGTTAAGCATATGTATTTCTTTCTACTCAACCATCTTGGCTCCTCCCCCAACCCTTTATCTCAAAGGCAGAGGAGGATAGTTAAAAAAAAAAGGCATTTCAAGAAATGTCAATACAATGGAACTCCAGAGATACAGAGAGTTGACTGTACTGGAGACAGTGTGATGGAATTATTGCACTGAAAAGAATGTCAGTGATGTTGAGGCCAAAAGTCTGCTTTAATTTTGAAAGTTGAACATTTGGGTTATTCATAAGATACCATGGTAGATGGGCATATGAGAGCAAGTCATGTTACAAAGCTATAGAGGACTTCTGCATAGATTATATTCAGAAGATTATGGGTTGCTAGACACAGTGATCAGCTGAGGACCAAGAAAATGCCAGAAACTTTAGGCCCAGGTATCACTCAGTCATTTCAAGGTGTCCCAATTAGGTGGAGTCAATGTTTCAGTTAAACAATCGTCCTTGAAATTAAGTATCATTACATGCCAATCAATTCCCAGAGAGATGCCCAGACAAAGCAAAGTCTCGTTACACTACTGTCTACACAATTCAAAGTAAAGTAAAAATTCAACAGTAATCTAGGGTAGCATGACCAGTCAACAATATAATTTAGGGGTAAAAGAAAGGACTGTTTTGTTTTTCCCAGAATGATCTCATTTTTTCTTTCTACACTAGTAACAGTATTAAGGAGAAAAAAAGGAGACATCATTGTATGGTTCTTAGAAAGTCAGCCTCTGAATCAGCAAGAACTACATTCAAATTACAAAAAATATTGTTTATGTGTATGCAGGCATTTATATGAGACTATAACTGAAGAGTATTGGTCAGTCTGCATTTGTGAAGGGGCTTCCTCCCTTGAAGCTCCCTACACTAATCACAGGTCTAGACCAAAGGTACTGAGAACTATTTGATCATGAAAAATAATAACTCACATTTACATAGTACCTTCAGGTATAAGAGCATTTTTTCTAATTTTTCCTGTCTGGGACCTAAAATGGCAAATTAAGCAGTAAATTGCTGTAGCTCTCCCATATTTACCTCCAAACAAGCATAAAATAATACAGAACAAGTCCTGGAACAGGAAAACCAGAAGAAAAACAGGGTAGAGTGGTCTTTCAGCCCAGGAGACTGGGATTATTGGCAAGAAAGGTTCATCTCACTTGGGTGAAAGGGAAACACATTGTAGGAGAGGCAACATCCCAGCAAGCCAGTAGCAAGCCCTATCTCAGCAAATAATTGGGAAATCTTGAAGCCCAGAGGGGAGGAGCAGGCAAATGCCACCACCTGGACCCCCATGTTCCTTTTCACAGGGGAACTGGCAGACTCCAGCTCTGAGAACAACCACAGACTCGATGCCACCCTGCACAAGTAGTGTGTCCTTCAACAGTCAGACTTTCAAGTGCTTCAATGCAACCCAGAGAAAGTAGACATCCTTCAGGGGCCAGGCCTCCACAAGCTTCATGCAGAAAAACCCCACCTGGCCTCATCACATGCTAGACTCCACCACTAGAACCCCAGCTCAGCACCAGGTAAGCTGCCTGACCTCTATAGTCTCCAGCAGAGCCAACCATTGCCAACTCTACCCTCCCAACATGGCACCAGAAATGAGGGTCCCCTGTGGGCCTCAGGGCAACATCAGTATAGTACCAGGTAAAAAATCAGAGCCTACAGTCACTGGCATAAGAAGCCCGAGACACAGTCTCTTTCAATTTGGGAGCAGAAACCAAATTTAAAAGAACAGAAAAATGCCATAAAAAATGAGCAAAAAACAACAAAAACAGTATCTGGCCATACAAAGTTATTATGGTAACAGGAAGATACAAACCTGGAAGAGGACAACAGTGCCAAAACAACTATGGGCAAAACCCCAAAGAAAAATGGGAGGAAGTCTCTAGCTCAGAAAAAACTAACGGAAGATCTCAAAAAGGAGCTTAAAAACCATATAAGAGGTAGAAGAAAAATTGTGAAAAGGAGTGAGATTGATACAAAAGAATTATGAAAAAAATTCAACAGTTTGGAAAACTGCTTAAAAAATAGAATTGATCAAAAGTGAAAAAAAGTTGATATGAAAATCCATTGAAGAAAACAACTCCTTAAAGAGTATAATTGGCCAAAGGGAAAACAACACCTTAAAAGTTAGGATTGGCCAAGTGGATGCCAATGACTCTATGAGACATCATGAATCAATCAAGCAAGTTCAAAAGAATGAAAAAATGGAAGAAAATGTAAAATAACTCATGGAAAAAACAACTGACCAGGAAAATAGATCCCAGAAAATATCAGAATCATTGGATTATCTGAAAGCCAAAATCAAAAGGAAGATCTGAATAGCATCTTTCAAGAAATTGTCAAGAAAAATTGTCTTGATGTCCTGGAACCAGAGGACAAAATAGACATTGAAAGAATCCACTTATTATCTCAGAAAAGAGATCCCCAAATAAAAAACTCCAAGGAACATTATAGCAAGATTTCAGAACTATCAGGTAAAAGAAAAAATACTGCAAGTGACCAGAAAGAAACAATTCAAATGTTGAGGAGTCACAATCAGGCAGTTGAAACATTAAATAATCAAACGTCAAGGAATATGAGATTCCAAAAGGCAAAGGAGCTGGGATTACAACCAAGAATCACTCACCCAGCAAAATTAAGCATGATATATAAAGGGGGGGAAATGATCGTTCAATTAGATAGAAAAGCCTTTATAAGGAGAAGACCAGAACTAAACTAAATTTGACCTCCAGTATCAAGAACCAAGAGCAGCATAAACAGGTAAAAACGGAAAAGAAAACATAATTGATTCAATAGAGCTAAACTGTTTTCATTCCTACACTGGAAGATGATGCTTGTAACTTAAAAGTTGTATCACTAATAGCACAGGTAGAAGGTATATACAGAGACATAGGGTATGGATATAAGGTGAATTTGAGGGCATGGTAAAAAAAGAAATAAGGGATGAGAAAGAGGAGGGTAAGGGAACTGCCAACCCCCAGCCCTCTTGGAGGGTGTTCACTAGTCATGGCTCAGGTAAACTGAGGGGAGACTGGTAAGGCATGAACAAGATGGCGCTGGGAGGAAGGGTTCTGCCCCTGTTTATTAAAAGATACTTCCTGGAAAGTAGGAGTAATAACTTGCTTAAACTGGCATAAAATTTTCTCGAGCTGCTTATGTAACTAAGGCCATAAAAGTGCATGAGCTAGCTGGAATAAACGGAGTTGTTCACCATCTTGATCTCCCGCCTCATTCATTGCTCACAGTTTGCTCTGCCAAGGCCAACAGGCACTGCTGGTCAGAATAAAACTTATTGGCCTGGGGAAACAGGCCCTAAACCCGTTCAGAGGAGTACAATGCATGGCAAAATATTGAAACTGAAGGGAGACTAATGCACTGTTGGTAGAGTTGAAAATTGATCCAACCATGCTGGAAAGCAATTTGGAGCCATTCCCAAAGAGCAACCAAATTGTGCATACCTTTTGATCTAGCAATACCACTACTAGGTCTGTATCCCAAAGAGATCATAAAAGTGGGGAAAGGACCTACATGTGCAAAAATATTTATATCAGTCCTATTCATGGTGGCAAAATATTAAAAATTGAAGGGATGCCCATCACTGGGGAAATGGCTAAATAAGCTGTGGTACATGAGTATAATGAAATACTATTGTGTAATAAAAAATTATTTTTTATGATTTCAGAACAGACACAGTTCAAGAAAACCTGGAAAGACTTGTATAAACTGATACAAAGTGAAATGAGCAGAACCAGGAAAACACTATACACAGTATCAGTAACATCATGTGATGATCAGCTATGAATGATTCAGTTTTTCTTAGCAACACAATGATCCAAGACAAGTTCGAAAGACTCACAAAGGAAAATACTGCCTATATTCAGATAAAGAACTAATGGACTCTGAATGTAGATAGAAGCATATTTTTTTCACTTACTTTATTCTTTCTCAAGTTTTTTTTTCTTTTTGATCTGTTTCTTCTTCCACAACCATGATGAATATGGAAATATGCTTTACATGTTAGCATACGTATAAACTATATCAAATTGCCTACTGTTTTCAGAAGAGGGGAGGGAAGAAGAAGGGAGAAAAATTTGGAACTCAAAATCTTGTCAAAAATGAATGCTAAAAATGTTCTTGATATGTAATTATGGGGGAAAATAAAATAGTAGTTGAGGCAAAGAAATAAAATAAAATAAACAAAAGCATTTTCCCCACATCAACCTTTTGAGTATAAATATTATTTGTAAGGGTACCATATTGGAAAAAGCACTGAACTTCATCTCTTTACACCTCAGTTTCCTTATCTGTAAGATGAAAGGGCTGTGCCATTTGAATTCAAAGGTTCATTCTAACTCTAAATATGTGACTCTATGATGTCTATTTGACAAATCAAGAATTGGAGAGTCAAAAAGGTAAAGGGACTTACCCTTACTCACAGACTAGGTGCAAATGGTATTATTTGAACTCCATTTTACTAACTTCAAGCTCCTGATGCTCCTTCGATAGCCTATGGTGAATTTTTTTTCTTCATAGGAAATTTGGTAATGGTGAAAACTTTGGAGAAGTGTTGCAAATAAGACAGGTAATGGATCTGAAGAAATTTCTCCAACAAATTCAATAAACATTTCTTATCCACAGTGGCCACTGTAGACATATGTTAGTAAATCAGACAAAAGGCCCAAATGCAATGAAGTACTTTCTATTCATTATGATTATAATTGCTATATTGATATTATATATTTGTTATTATTTTCTATTTCTCCTTAAGAAGTTTTTATGGGAATCTATGCATTTCTAAGGAGTCAGGGGAGGTTAATAGGGTTCCTAGTGCAGCCAGGTATGTAAATTATCCTAGCCTAGTGACAAAGAGAGAAGTGGGAGAAAATGAAGTTGACTGGAATATCAAAGCAGATGATTTTTTGAAACTTGAAAAGGCTGCCTGAAGCTCGACTCTGTTTAGGAAATGCCCTGAAAGGGCTTATTCAGTTTCTAAAATTACTAATTTAACTGGTGGGGGATGAATGAATGTGGACTGATTGTCAATTTACTTCAACAAACATTTATTAAGTTCTTTCTGTGTTAAGTCCTCTGCTAGGCACCAGGCATACAAGACAAAGAAAAAAAGACTTCATTTTCAAGAAGTAAATGCTCTATTAACATGAATATAATAATAACCTTTTATGATTTGCAAAGTGCTTGACAGTTATTATCTCATTTTTTTCTCACAACAACTCTTGAAAGTAGGTGCTATTATTCCCATCATATTATATATAATATTTATTATATTAACATTAATGAGAATTAATTATTAATCAATAATTAATTCTATTGCATATTATTTCCATTTTATACATGAGGAAACTGAGGCAGATGAGTTTAAATGATTTTTCCAGGGTCCCCTAGCTAGTAAATGTCTGAAGTTAGACTTAAGGTCTTCCAGTTTCCTAGTCTAATACTCTATCCAATGCAACATCAAACTGTATTGGAAGTCATACACAGAGTCATTTCAATGGTGCTTTCATTCCTAAAATTTTCTATGCAGTATTTTCCATGTACAGAGACACTTATTTATTAGTTTGGATTTTTTTTTTTAGCTTTAGCTAGACCAAGAACCCTGAAATCACTGAGAATCCTCATTCAATTGCAAATCCATGAAAACTTTTTACAAATCATTTACAGGTAGTTCTCCCGGAAAACTTCTTGTAACTGAAAAAAAAATAATTCATAATCCAAAGAAGCTTTCTAAATCCTTGACAGTGTTTTTTATCTGAAGTCACTTATCATTATGATCTACAAGACCACTAATCACCAAATCATTCTTCATCACCCTTGACCTTTACAATACTGAAAAATGTATCCACCACTTCTTAATACTCTCTCTTCCCTTCATTTCCATAACAAGGCACTCTAATGGTTTTCCTCTTTCTTTCCTAGTAGCCCCTCCTCTTTCCTGTCCTACTTAAAGGTTCCCTCAAGGTTCTATCCTTGGACCTCTTCTCTTTTTTGTTTGCACTCTCCGATGATAAAACTGGTGATGAAACTTTCAATTCAATCCAATAAACATTTATCAAGCATCTACTATGTGCTAGGCACCATGCTAAAAGTACTGGGGATACAAATAAGAAAAAAGTGACACTGTCTCTGCTTTTGAGGAGCTTATAATCTAATGGGAGAAGACAAATACACAAAAGGAAGCTGGAAAGGGAATGGAGAAGTGGGAAACCCCAGATCTGTGGAGTTCAAGCCAAACAGAGCTTCAGAAGGAAAGTGGAGAGTGATCTGGGAAGTCCACATCTTGCCTTCTATCAAAGAAAGGTTGGGGAGGAGTTTAGTGCTCCACCCTCCCCAAGCTTGTAAAGTCCTTGACAAGTAGACTATTTATTTCCTATGTCACTGACTGTTCCCCATTCCTGGAATTTTTCCTCCTCATATCTGCCTCCTCACTTTCCTAAATTCCTTCCAAGTCACAGGAAAAAATCCCACTTTCTATAGGAAAACTTTCCTACTTTTCCCTTAATTCTAGTCGCTTTCCTCTATTTATCATTTCAATTATTCTGTATTTAATTTGTTTGTACATAGTTGTTTGCATGTTGCCTCTCTAATTAGATTATATGCTCCTTGAGAGCAGGTACTGTATTTTTCCTTTCTTTGTATCCCCAGTGCTTAGCACAGAACTTGGTATAGAGTAGATACTTAATTAATCTGTATTTACTGACTTTGTATCCTGAGCTATTTATTCTCTATGTGTGCCTCAGTTTCCACATCTGTAAAATGAGGAGCTTGAATGTGATGGTTCCTAATGTTCCTTTCAAGTCTAAAATTATGAGCCTATGAATATATTAAATTGCACTGATAGCATAAGGAATAGAACTCTTCAAAAAGGTTTAAAAGTAAAAGCTCTTTGGTTTCCATAATAATGGGAATTTTAGGGAGTGCTTTTGCTCCTTGATTGTGTAGCCATAGAATTGGAGGCCAGAAAGGCAATGATTGGATTCAACACATACATAGGAACAAGGGATCTGAGGTCATTAAAAAGAAGAAGCTTGTAAGAGTTGGCTGGCTGCTGGGCTTGAAATTTTAATTGTACTTACCAGTGAAAGGCATTACATTGTGTAAATCAAAAGCAAAATGAACAGCATGCCAGGAGGCCAAGAAGTCTGGTTGGAGAGACCTTGGGTTGTTGAGTCATTAAATGAACTTTGCTGTGTTTCCAGGACAACTGTATAATTTACCTCATATCTCAGCAGCAGAACTGTTTGATTTTGGGTGCTTCTGAAAGGTAGTAAAAGCAGATAGAATTCACAGAGAAACAGAGAGGCAATAATCTGAGGATATGTCCTTGGGAGAGGGGCTCTACTTTATTCCTGAATTGTATTTCTCCTTCCAGCTTCCATGCTGTTTTTGTCCAATGGGAAATGTTGGGGATGATGCTACTTTCATTATTTCGCATAAAACATGAGTGAAAATGGCCCAAACGACCCAAAATTTGTGCTTTAAGTAATTACTTCTGCAACAGTGAAGATCATTAGGTACTGCACAGCTCCCCCAGCAAAGGAAAATATCTGGTAGACTGAAGGCACTGACTCAGAAGGAGGGAGTCAGTGAAACGCACTGAAACAATTAGCTGACCTCTGTCTTCTCTATCCAGCAAAAAAGAGCTATGCTCTCTGGAGTAAGAGGAACTTGGTTTCAACTCTGACTCTTCTTAGGTGACCTTGAACAAGACATTTAAATTCCTTGGGCTGATGGGGTATGGGCTCTGGGAGCCCTCTTGAATGCTCCTTGAATCTTGGAGGTTTGGGCAGGGATCCATTGTTGTTCAATCTATAAGCTTCAGAATGCAATCGTTCTAAGGTTTTGGGGAAGACAAGAAAGAAAGGAAGGAAGAGAGAGAGAGAGAGAGAGAGAGAGAGAGAGAGAGAGAGAGAGAGAGAGAGAGAGAGAGAGAAAGAGAAAGAAAGAAAGAAGGAAATTTAGCCAGTGTACCCCAAGTTAACTTGGCAGCTTCTGAACCATCAAAATTTACCTTCTTTAAAAGGTAAATTAGGCTCCTTAAGAGTCTACCCAATATGGTGAATCTTTAACAAACTTTGTTTTTCTTTGGCTGAAATAAGAATGAGTGGAATTCATTCAGTCAGGACCTGAAGCGTTGGCATTTTGGGGTCCCGAGCACCCCTAAGATCATTAGGGCCTCAGGATCCTCATGTGTAAAGATGAAAATGGGAAGAGGGACAGCTGAGGTAACCTCAGAGATTTCTTCAGCTCTAAACTGACTCTCATATTAACATTGCTTTGCTCTGACACCAGCACTTGGACCAACTATCCTTGTTGTTTGCTCTTCATTCTCAAAGAGGACTGATGATGTCATGACAATGATGTCTCAGCTTGCATGTGAATTGGATTTAAGTGAGGCAGATCTGTGCCAAGTCATCAGCCTTGCTCTCTCCTCCAGACTCATTGAAGTCCAGTAGTAAGACAAAGATAGAGAGGACTGGGATGGCCCGGGATGTAGCCAGTGATCTTGCCTTTCCAAATTAAGGTCTTTCAAGGTTTCAGTTTATCTGAGGTCATGCCCGTTCAGTGACTAAGGGACAGGCAAGAACTGAGACAAAAGATGTCCCAATTTACCATCACAAAGACATCAGTCCAGGAGGGGAAGATCCTTTGAGTTTCTGGCCTGAACAGAAAACAAGTGCTATTTGCACTCATTCTAAGCCAGGAGAAGCTAAACAATGATCCAGCGAGGCTCTTGTGGGGCAATGAAAGCCAGAATGATTTGGATTTAAAGGTCTAGTCAAGTTGTTCCATTTGAAACATAATGGGCTTTTTTTAGACTTTTTTCAGGGCTACATTTTAAGAAAACTGCACAGGACAAAAAGTAAATTGTCCCAGCTTTTTGAAAGTAATAATAATTAAAAAATGAATGAACAAATAAAAATGTATATTTTGTGTGTGTATAGCCTAGTTTCTATTCCCCATAAAATTACTGCATTGAATATTTAATACATGTATATATATGTACACACATATATGTGTGTATGTATATACATGTGTATACATGCATACATACATATTATGAGCAGCTAGGTGGAATAGTGGATAGATTGCCAAACCTGGAGTCAGCAAATCATGAGTTCAAATTCATCCTCAGACTTTTGCCAGCTATGTGGTCCTAGGCAAGTCATTCAAACCTGTATTCCTCAGTTCCTCATCTGTTTTAAAAAAAAATGAGCTGGAGAAGAAAATGGTAAACTACTCCCGGATCTTTGCCCCCAGAAAAACCTCAAATAGTGTCATGAAAAATTGGACATGACTGAAATAACTGAAAAAAATACATACATATTAATGTACGTATATATATATATGTATATATATCCACATTAATATATGAAAATATATATTCTGCATTAACATATACATTAAAGGTATACATCAACTGTGTATATTAAATATATACTTTAAAATTCCTTTTGTTTGTCCTTAGTTCTGGAAGAGGACCATGACATCAGGGAGGTGATACCATGACATGCAAGTGAATTGGATTTAAGTGAGAGAGGGCTGTGCAAAGTCAGAAATGGAAGGTCATAGTGAGCTGTGATATTGAAATGGAATTTTCATGGGGGATTTGTCTAAGGATCAAAAAAAACTGCATTGTAGACAAAGTTCCACTTTTCTCCCTATACTAAACTAGAGCATGGCCTTTCCTTCTGGGGGTGCATAATTGCAAATCAGAAATATAACTGAGGGTTGATAATATCATGAAACGTTTCAGGTCCTACTCCATAAAGCCTTTGCTTCAAAGGCATCACCCAGTAATTGACTGTGGAAGTGATGACAGAATTTGAAATTAGGAGCAACTTTAGACAGCATCTAGTCAACCTCTCCCATTTTACAGATGAGTAAACTGAGGACCAGAGAGGTGAAGTATCTACCTAGATCACACACCTTGTATGTGTCACTTGAATCCAGGTCTTCTGGCTCAAAGTTGTAAGGTTGTTTTTTGTTTGTTTGTTTTCCAGCAGGCACCTCTTGATGATTTTGCCATTGGAACAACAACACGCACACAGCTAAAGACTCTTTTTTTTACTCCTGTTTTTAATTATATTAATTCTAGATAAGTTCAGAACTATTGTAACTCAGCTTTGAAGCCCTTAGAAATAACTTTTATCAGCTAGCAGTTGCTGAAACAAGGATTCATCCAACAGCACTGCCATATTTGAATGTGAACTTAGTGGAACCAATGCTATGTAGAAACTGCTTTAAGTCAGAGTCCACTCTCCACAGGGACTGAGGGAATATAGGAACCAGCATGCCTCCCAGTATTATGGGGAAATGTTGGTACTTCTATTCCTGCCATATCTTCAAGTACTCCTTCTTAAAAGCTAATTGATAACAACTAGTTAAATAAATAGAATTGAAGCACTAGTCTATGGAAATTAACAATGAGGAAGGAATCTCAGGAGAATTAGGTCTCAAGATAATAATATTGACAAAGATACCCTAATCCCTCAAGGGTACCCTTAGACCCTTGAGGAGGAGACGCAAGCCCAGAGAAAATTTATACATTAACTTCCTATCATTCTATCTCTCCCTATGGTTCACCCTTTCTTTAGGGGGCCATCTTCAGTCATCCTGATTTATACATTGCCACTGGACCCAGATGGCTCCGAAGGAGCAGGTGAAGCTGGTTACTTTGCACAGCCCTCCCTCACTTAAATCCAATTCACTTGAAAGTCATGGCATTACCTTCTGATACAATGGTCCTCTTCCAGAATGAATGACAAACAACAAACCTTCCTTTATACTGAAGGAAATTAAAATTATGCTTTATAATTTAATAATTGATACTGATGAATATCTGGTCACTGGATCCAGACAATTCAGGAGGAAAAAGTGAGGCTGGTGACTTGCACAGACATCCCTCACGCAAAACAAAGTGCAAATCATGTCTTCATTTCTCTGATGTCACGGTTCTGTTTGAAAACAAAGGATGAACACAACCTGTGAGTAGGCTGAACTGCCTGAATGGGGACCCAGCTAGCTGGGTAACTCAGCTCATCCTTTCTCTCAATCTCTTCCTATCCTCTCCCTTCTCCTCTCCAAAAGAAGATAAATTTTGAAGGCCAGAAGCTGCCAAGGTAATTTGGGCTTTACTGGCTAGATTTTTCTTTCTTTCTTCTCTCTCTTTCTTTCTTTCTTTCTTTCTTTCTTTCTTTCTTTCTTTCTTTCTTTCTTACTTTTTTTCTCTCTCTTTCTTTCTTTCTTTCTTTCTTTCTTTCTTTCTTTCTTTCTTTCTTTCTTTCTTTCTTCCTTCCTTCCTTCCTTTCTTTCTTTCCTTCTTTCTTTCTCTTTCTTTCTTTTTCTTTCTCCTTCCTTCTTTCTTTCTCTTTGTTTCTTTCTTTTTTTCTCCTTCTTTCTTTCTTTTTCTTTTTCCTTCCTTCTTTCTCTCTTCCTTCCTCCCTTCCTTCCTTCCTTCCTCCCTTCTCTTCCCCAAAACCTTAGAACCAGTGCACTCTGAAGCCTATAGATTGATCAACAATGGGTCCCTGCCCAACCTCCACTCAGTGGCTGTTTTTGGACCCTCCTAGAATGAATGACAATACAGTGAATGACAATAGTAACTGTTTCTCCTCTAAACAACAACCCTGAGGCTTCTACTCCTCCCAGTTTGATTTATTTATTTCTCTTCTATTTAAAGGGACCATCCCTTGATTACTTTTTAAAGAAGTCTATTCACTGAATGGGCATTATTTCGATTTAAGGGAGTACCTGAAAAAGCCTTAACCTAAAAGACCAGGGTCTCCCATTGGATGCTGGGCCATCTCCAGTCATCCTGATGAATATCTTGTCACTGGACCCAGATGGCTCAGGAGGAGAAAGTGAGGCTGGTGACCTTGTATAACCCTCCCTCACTCGAAACAAGGTCAAGTGCAAGTCATGTTATCATTTCTCTGATGTCATGGTCCTCTTTGAAAACAAAGGAAGACTACAACACAGCAACGACTATTCCCAATTTTGTCAAACCCTATTTCTCAGTTCAGCTCAGTAATATAATGTCTCCCAGTGAGAATCAAAGGCATGGTTGAATAATGTAATCGTTCCCAACCCCGTGGGACATTTGCTTGCTAAGCATTTTAACCTGGGGAATGCTGTTTTGTTTACCTGTACACAGAAACCCTCTCCAAGACAGCTTAACTTTGTTTCTCCTTGTCAAAAAATTGGGTTGGTTTGGTGTTCCCAGGGAAATGGCTAACCAAGGTGATCCTAATTGTGATAGTTCTAATTTTCTAGCCAAGATTACTAGGCCACTTGATACCCATAAAGCAATTAACATTCCTTAATAGAGCATGATCATCCACACTTGAATAACAAACCACTTTCCCCAGCTGCAGCTAATTGTAAAGCTTCCCAACTACCCTAACCCCAAGCCCTCTTTTCAAAGCTCAATAAAAATGGCCTTTTCCATTCCAACAGGTCACTGACCAAACTGAGGAAGCCAGTCAGACCTATAGAACACAATGAGACCATTGTTATTGAAAGGTTATATTGCTCTGGAGAAAATGTGCCTCAGTTTTCCTGTGTTGCATTTTGCTTGCCACAGTACCTTCCCTCCCAAACACTCTCATATTTAACTACTTTGTATATACTTAAATGACTTAGCTATATATGTATATATATATATACGTATATGTATAATATGCATATACATATGTGTATATGCATATATATGTATATACTTATATATAAATATATGTATATACTAGATACAGAGTATCCCAAAAGTCTTAGTGCAGTTAAAGATTAAAACTACACTAAGACTTTATATATACTGTGCATGTGTGTGTGTCTACTTGTCTCTCACCTTAGAATGAAAATTCATTGGGGGTCAGAGTTGGTTTAATTGTTTGTACTTGCAGATTAAAAATTAGAAACTATGAGTGATATAATTAGATTTTCCTGTTCTATTTTCAAAAGGATTTCTGTGGAAACCCAAATCCCCTTAAAACCTAAAAAGCTATTGACCAACCAAAAGTGTATCTTACCTTATAGGTCTCCCTCCCCTCCTAAAACATAGTCATACAAATGGCGTTTTACAAAACCTCCTCCTGTTAAATAGCCCTACTTGTTCATAGTTGCAATAGAACAAAGCATCATCGCTACTAATTAAGCCTGTCATTCTATGAAGAAATAAGGCCATAGTTTCATTAAATTTTACCAATGGTGGCCAGCTTTAAAGAGAAACTTCCAGATCTTCAAAAGGTGGGATAAGGCCAATAAAATGTAGAATATTCAGGATAATGCTAGCTCAGTTTTGACACAATTCATGGATTCGCATTGTCAGTTTATGTCTCTTCACAATGAAACATCAAAGAAATTAAAACCTTAAGCCCAGGTCTTACAGACAAGCAGGAGTTAGTGGAGTGAGTTATGACTAATCTTTTCATCCTTTGCCATTAGTTTCATAAGCTCTCTAGCTAGGAATCGTGGCAAAGTGGGTGGGGTAGAATATGTGAGGGCAAAACAGATTGTCCAACTGCTAGGGGATGGGCCCTTAAAGAAGGATTTGTCCATGTCCCAGAGAGTAGAGGCTGAGTACAGCCTGCACTATTAGTTCTGAGGGAAGATGGGCTCTGAGGGAGGAGTAACACAGTGACATAACCCTGGAGAGAGCAGCCTCAGTGGTGTTCATACTGCACAGCACCTGAAGGTAAGGGACAGGAATGGCAATCAAAATACCATGGAACCATAGAGGGAATCCCTCTACCAAGAAGCAAATCCCCCATTATTGTCAATGCCAAGAAGCCAAACTTCTGTTATTGCCTGCTAGTCAAGCCTCTAATGATCATAAAAATGAACTGTGTGCTCAAGTGGACAGCTTCCCACTGCTCTTATTGTAGTATTGACCTCTTGGGTCAATGGCGGCATGTTACTATGATCCTATCTCTCAAACCTCTCCTGAGAAGTGAGACATTAATTTTGCCATAACTGGAGTTGATGGTTCTCTACCTCTTTAGCTACTAGTGTGAGGTGTTCCCATGACATGAGTCTATAAAGCTTTGGAAATTTTTTTAAGATTCACCCAAATTGTTTATGACCTAGATTGCCTTTCAAAAAAAAAATCTTTTCTATGTGGTATATATTTTTCTTTTGTTCCTTGACATTAATAGATTGCCTGGACTGTAGGCTTTCTCCCACACTCCATACAACACCTACTGCAATCAAACCTACCAGACTTTGAGTGATGATGGCATTCCAAAGACTAAGGAACTGAATGGCAGCTCAAATTAATGTGAGTGACCATTTATTCCCCTAGAGTTTTTTTTTACATCCATTAATAAGGCTACTACTTTACCTCTTCATTGCTGAGAAACAGTATACTTTCCTCTGCATCAGGCCCTACTAGCATGTCATTACGAATTTCTTGAAAATGGTTTCCAAATACATTTTTCTTCATAAGAAAAAATATGTAGGAAAAATGGTGTTCTTAGACTACATACCCCAAGCTCTGAGCATTCCTAGAACATAATTCAAAAACCAGAGGAGATAATAGGAGAAGGTTGGAAGCTTATCAATTACCCTGCCTGATTTCAGATGTTCAGTTTTGAATATTTCAACTCAATGGATTTAATTAAATACGTATACAAAAGTAATGCCAGGCAGTGAACAAAACTATAACAGTGGTTCTAGAGCCTAAAGAGTATTGTGATTTGAATAATTTGGCTCTTTTTTCTCCTATCATTGGTCAAAAATTAAACTCTAACTGCACACAAATATGTGTGTATTTATATGTGAGTTTATTTCTTGAGTAAGTAGTATGACCATGTCTACGAAAGGTATGTCACTATCCTTCACTTAATTATCAGAAACTTCATGCCCCAGAGGAAATGATTTAATTTCCAAAGTATAGTCATACTATATTGCCAACCTCCCTAATGAATTATACAAATACATGGTCTGAGCATATGAATCAATAATCACTGTATTAACTAAAAAATAAGAACAGTTTTGACAATGTTCTTATGACAGGAAAAGAGAGACTATTTAAAAGGATACAGGTTATTCATTCGCTCCTTTACATGTTTTGTTACCAGATGGCTTACTTTTCAAATACTATAGGTGCACTAAAAATGTTTAATATTGCTTTGCTATAGTTGGAATTAGATTCTTTCATTCAACAAATATTAATTAATATTATATAAACAATACATACCAGGACTATTCTAAGTAGTGCAGATACCAATACAAAACTCAAAGAGTCCTTGCCCTTGAAGAGGTTCCATGGTGGGCTTGGCGAGGGAGAGAAGTGGGACATGTGTACAAATAAGAAGAAATATGGGTGTAGGATTGTCCCTGTGATTTCACTGATAGAAGGAACATTCAGATGAAATTCTTTCTGTCACTGCAGGCTGGCACTTTGTCTGTAATGTTCAGGAAATCTTAGGGAATTACCTAGAACACTGATTGAGTGAGGGACTTGACCAGAGTTGCATTGCCAGAATGTCATAGATGGGACTTGATCTCAGACTTTTCTGTTTCCAAGACAAGCTCCTTATCTATTAGAGCACACTGCTTCTAAATACAAAGAAACTGAGAGGCAAAGGCACTAGCAGCAGGAGCTATCAGGAAAAGGATATGTGTAAGAGATGGTACTAGATATAGTTTTTCACAATTAGAACATGTATCTTTAAAAGCAAAATATTTGCTCTCATCATTTTCAAGGTTAGGATTGCCAGTGAGTTTTGGGCTTATTCAGGACATGAAATCAGAAATTCTGTTGTAGTGCACTGAGGTGTTTTGTTTCTCTTTTTCCAACAAGGCACCAAACATGAAGTAGTGGTCAAGGTTGGGATTTCAAAAGTAATAATCATGTTTGCATCAACATGGTTGGGGGGGCGGGGATGGTAATTGGATTCCATCTCTCTATTCAATTGGTACAACCCTTTGTCCTAGATTCATCCCTAGCCCTAGACTCATGCCCACTCCAGGGCATGACTAACACAACCCGTATTTATACCACTGTAATTGGTCATGTAGTTCTTATAGAGCAAATTGTTTTGGGTGTAATGTGCAAGTATGTCCATAGCACGGGCCCAACAATTCTTTCATACTGTAGCAAGACAAGGATGGCTACACTGCAGGGTGTATCATTATATTATACATAAACATTATTTACATAGCTCTTTAAGGCTTGCAAAGTTCTTTACAAATATTATTTCATTTAACCTTCATAACAACCCTGAAAGATAAGTGCTATTATTGTTCCCATTTTACAGATGAGGAAACTAAAGCAGACAGAGGTTAAGTGACTTGCTCAGGGTCTACAAGTTAATAATTACCTGAGGCTACATTTGAATTCAGGTCTTCTAGAGTGCAGTGCTCTATCTACTGGATCACCTAGTTACTTTTATAAATACCACATACTCACTTGAAAGAAACTACAACTGGTCTCTCCCTGCCCCCTCACTTCTGCTTTAACAACATTTTCTGCAAGTATGCAAGCTAAATTAATTTCACTAGAGCAGGGTTTCTTTTTGTCATAGACCCCTTAGGCAGTCTGGTGAATCCCATTTCAGAATAATATTTTTAAATGCATAAAATAATAGAATTAAAAAGGAAGTCAATTATAATGAAATACAGTTATCAAAATTAAGTTTATAGATGCTAGGTACAGTATCCCTAGTCTACAATTGTGTGGGGGAAAAAATGATAGATATAGGTGTAGGCAAATAAAGACATATGCATATCATTTAATAATATGCACATATATATGATATATTTTTTTCTCCCACTAGCAGTGTCCACACCATTATTACAAGTCTCCAGACGATTTAGGGTTAGAAATCTTTACATTTCCAAATTATTCCCTTTTTTGGATATAATGCACTAAATTCATTTCAGAGTTGAACTGGTAATTAATTTATGGAGTTACTAATTGTGACCAAGGGAATGGGACAACAAAGGGATCCCTCTGGATCAAGTGGAGGGGGCAATCATTTCCAGTTCTTTGGATACTTCCTAGGAAATATCAGATAGTTCTTTGGATACTTTCAACGAAAGACCAAGTAAGAGCTAAGACTTTAATCATAATTTAATAGTGTACAAAGGACACAGAAGCAAATGGAACAGGAAGTACAGAAACAAATGATGTGGGGGTCACAGAAGTTGTGGAATAGGTAGTGGAGGAAGGCAGGTAGGGAAGAGAATGGGAACAGGGAGAGACAAACAACTGGATAATAGTTGGGAGCACTGGGGCAGCATGGATTCAGATGGAGAGAGAGGAGTGCTGGGGAGTGAAAGGTGAGGGTAGAGACGTGAATGAGGACTCATTTTTATAGAGTTTGGGTGAAGGACAGACTAACTCTTATCCAGGCCATTTTAAGATTAGCTCATTCATTAGCATATCCATATTATCTCAAAATTATTAGCAACACCTGGTGCTTTGCTGGACTTACAGCAGATATCTGGAGCTTATCTGAGTCTTACTACCATGAGCAGTAAGCAGGACCAAAGAGCCCTAACAGTAAGACTCAGCTAGCCACACCTAATTTTTAGCACATCATCTCAAGATGTGGCTTTTAAGTTAATTTATGAGACAGTTTGTAAGTAACTGTTATGCTCACTTAGTCTATGGCACAGTCTACAAGTGACTTCTAGGCTCTCCGTTGCAATTCTACCTCCTGCTTTGTTACTTGGCACTGCCTACTTATAAACTTACTATATTAACTAAAAAGGAGAGAGAGACTAGAATAAGATAAGGGGCTCTACCAATGAAACTAACTGAGTTGGGTGCATAAAAAAATCACCCCTTCCCCTTCCAGAATTTTCCTGCCTAAATGATTTGAATTTTGAAACACAAACATATCTATGCTATCCAAAAAATTAAGAGAACAACGTCATTGCCCCAACTCCCACTCTACCCTTCCTGGCCAGGCTGAATTTCTCCCTTTATTACAGATGTGTGGCCAACCACCTCTACCAAATAATATTAGCTATTATGGTAATATTACTTATTTGTCTTGAACTTCGTTAAATGGTTTCCTATTAGCAGGGAAGTGGATTTCTTCTTCATTTTTCCCACCCTAAGCAGCAGTGATGTCTTCCCACACAAGGCAGTAAGCATAGGTGTTAAGGGACTCTCAGGCAGTCCTAACTACCCCTTTTGAATTATGTTTCTTTCCTAGAGCATAGGTGACAAACCAATAAACCCAAGGACATTTCTAGACTTGAGAACCTTGAGAAGTTTGAAGTCAGTGAGAGGTCGGTTGGACTCATAACAAGAGGTCCTCTGTTCAGCCACTGCAAAGCTTCTTGAAGAAATGAGTCCAAGCCCTGGCCTGACTTACTAGAAAATAGAGACTTTCAGATTGTGTAGAGATAGGCAAGATATATGTTCAATAGTCCTAAGTGATGTTTAAATGTTCTTAGTATCAATCTCCTAAAAAGGTATAAGAGCTATGTGTTACCATTTCATGTTTTAAGGCTTTGTCAATGAATGCTTATGAATATTTTGTCTTTTAAGCATTTCTTTTGTGGCAGAGGAAGTAAATGATTTCCTTGATTTAAATGGATCATACATTGTGTACTTCTCCAAAATAATCCTGTTCCTCTCGTCTTCCTCTCCCTTTCCTTCTCCCTCTCCCTCTCCCTCTCTCTCTGTCTCTTCTTTTTTTCTTTCTCTCTCTCCCCCTTTCCCTCTAAAGCTGAACTGGGGCCCCACTGTCACAAAAAAATATTTGCCCTATTAACTTGAGTCACATTCTCTGAGGACTACAAACCATCAGTGGAATAGTAGACACACAAAGGGGACATGATTGATGCAAATTCTCTCTGCTGAAATATCCATAATGTGTCTTGAAATGAAGTAACTTACCCATAGTCACACAGGCAGTAAATACTCAGGTCTTTCTGTTTCCAAAGCTAGCATTATATTCACCATACAGTATACCATGCTGCCTATCTTATTTGATCTAATACTGGAAATTCTAATATATGTAATGACAATGAAAACAGATTAACTTTGAAATAACAAGGTTAAAACATCATTACAAGGGATGATAAGATAGTATATGTGAAAATTAAACTGTGTCAACTAACAAATTAATGTAGAAAATTGAATGAGTTCAGCAAGGTCACTGCATACATGACTAACCCACACACTCATTAACATTTTTATCTAATATCAGTAAATATCAAGATAACAGAATAGAAATTACATTTGTTATAACATAAATTATCAAATAATTGGAAATCAATATATCTAGAAATGTATACTGTATAAAGACAACTCTAAAATTGTAATGAGTGAAATAAAGGAAGAACCTAAGTAACTAAAGGGACATTTAATATTCTGTGGTAGGGTATGTTTTAAAAATGACAGCACACTCATGTTTAATTTATCTAATATAATACTAAGCACAATACAAAAGAGTTTCTTTATAGAACTAGATAAACTCCTAATAAATGAAAATATTCTTTTAGTACAAAAATTAAAACATATTGCTAAGTAATGATCTGCAAAACCATACTGCATGAAAAAATAAAATGTAACATGGAATAATATAGATGCCAGAGAATCATTCAAATACATATAAGACAATCATTTTAACAATTCTATAGAAAATTAAAATTAGTGAAAATGTCTGTTCTTTAACAAATACACTTGAAAAATTGTTTAGTAATTTGGCAGGAAATTCATTTAGACATAGTTTATATCATATAATAATAAAGGATAAAAACAATAGTAAACATTATGTAGCATTTCAAAGTTTGTAGAACATTATATGTATATATGTGTGTGTATATATATTCACTTATGTAATCCTCATAACAACCCTTTGAAGTAGGTGCTATCATGATCTCCATATTTTAGGCATCATGAAACTTCATTTTATTGGAAACGGAAGTTGAGAAGTTAAGTGAGTTTTCCCAGGAACAAGTACTATATGATTCAATGCATTGCAGTTGAATGATAAATTTAAACCTTTTTGTAAAAAAAAAAATCAACAAAAAAGATGGAAGAAAATGGAATGATATATTCTCTCAATTACTTTTTCATTAAGCACATAGAAATAATTTTCTAGCTCCTTTCCTTTGGACTATCTCAAATTTATTCCTTTTATAGATTGTTTGAACATAATTATTTGCATGTTCACTTCCTCTTTAGACTCTGGTAGGGTACTTCATATTGCTATTTCCTTTCTCCATGTCTTTCCTTATACTTATTTATACCTACAATGCCCTCTCTTCCTCTTAGCTGATTCCTACCCAGTCCTTAGAGCCAAGCTCATATGCCATGATTTCTATGGCGTGTACCCCACCCCAGCTGATAACAAACTTTCCCTATTTGGACCTAGTGCATCATTTCGACTTAGCCTCCTAAATGCATTTATCATGAATTAATACTCTGCCTTTTTGCATCAGAAAAGAAAAAATGATTGAGAAGGCTTTTATTATGTGCTCATTATGTGCCATGTACTGTGAAAAGCCATAGAAACAGACATAGAAAAGCAGAGACAGACCTAGTTCTCAAGGAGCTGAAATGGAAAGGTCTCGTGGTCTTTGGGGTGTAGCAGCAAAGCAGATAGTAATGCATTTTTAATGTCATTTCCTGTGATAAAAGCATATCCATTTATATTGTACCATTTGAAAGTAAGGCAACCTTTTTTTTTTTTTTTTTTAAGGTCTGCAATAGCTGTGGCTATGGAAGTCACAGAAGTACTCGCTAGGCTGCACCTACACTGGAGTTGCTTCCAATATGATGGCTGCTGGTGTTGGACTGGAAGCGTAATGGGTGGTCTGAGGGAAGGATGCTGCCACTCCTGGGACACCTGACCCCTCACATGGCAGAATTCCTAGTTGGAGCTCTATGCATTCTGACCAATAAATACTTACAGGACTTCACTTGTACAATGATCTTTAAAATGGATGTTCACCTAAATAATTAGCTTCTCAATGGATGGTAACTTCTGTGAATAGAGTGACTAGGGTCTTATACATTTTGGCATCTCTTTTACCTCTTTCTTATCCCACCTTCAGCAGCTTATAAAGTATTTAGAATGTTAATACTTGTTACCTCCCTGTATATCTTAGAAATGTGCAGACATGGGAAGCCAGCTACAGTAGGTCAAAATTGTGGAGAAAGCAGTTTGTCTTTGGTGTTTTCTCCATTCCTCCTTCCTTAAGGTGCTTAGTATCTTTCAGATGCCCAAATCCCTCTAGTCAAAAATCTAGTCATAAATTTGGGGGGTCGTAAATCCCCTTATGTTGTCTGGTAGAACCTATGGACTCATTCTGATAATTTTTTAAGGACATAAAATAAAGCATGCAGAATTGCAAAGGAAGCCAAATGTTAGTGAAAAATAAAGTTGTCTTTTTGCCTTCTCAAGTTCACAGTTCCCCTGAAATTTATCCATGGATTCTTTGGGAATACTCCAGGGTAAGACACCCTGTTCTTCTTCAAGTGGAAAGTGATTAATAATCCATGTGAAGATGCTTGCTGCTTTTCTATCCTTCACACAGTATTTGTGATTTAAAAGAGATCTTCAGAGAGGGAGTCATATTTGACAGACAAAAGAAAACTTTAAAGACAGTGGTGAAGGCAGGACAGAAGCCTTAATGTGTAGGCTTTAGGTGTGCCTCAGAAATTTCCTCTGAGTCAGGCATAATCTGCAAATTAAGTAGAGAATCATGGTGAGAGTGGAATGGATGGAGAATCATTCCAACCCCTACATTTCTTCACTTTACAGGTCATACTACTGACTCCTAGGTCTGATCCTATATCCAGGAAAATAAATGGAATGAATATTTATAGACCTATTTCTTAGAAATTGAATAGTATCATCATTAACACTATTATGACATTACAAAGTCTTGCCTCTGTCCTCAAGACTGCTCATGAATCAATTCATCGAGATGTAGATGTTTTCCAGATGGTCATAATGTGGAAAACATTGTCCAGTAAATAACTTACATTATTATGTTTTAAGAAGACTATGAGAAATTGCATAATAACTGTATTTTAGGGTCATTTATCTTTCCAGGCCCATCCACAAAAGACCAGTTTACATTTCTGAGGCCCTGGTAATATTTAAATACAAAATGAAATTACTTCTGTATCTTTGTTCAATTTGTCTTCTCTTACTGGATAATTGATTGCTGTGTCTGTATTTTCAGTTACTTGACAAAATTGTAACTGAAAGTGTGTGGTCTCAATGAATTAAAATCATAAGTTAGGTATCATATATATATATATATATATATATATATATATATAGATATATAGATATATATATATATATATATATAATTTATTTATTTATTTATACATTCATTCATTCATTCATTCATTCATTCATTTATTTATTTATATAAACAGACTTTCTAAACTATTCCAGGATAGAGAAAAATGAAAAGTTACAGAGTTCAATCCTTTCTGCTACTCATAACCATTACCTCTTAATGACCTGTTGTGTGCAGGCTTAGCTATCTTTCTGCCAAAAGAAAATCTAGATTATCTAAATACTTGCAAACCTGTGCCAACACTCTCCAAAAAATCAGGTTAAAATTTCATCAACTGGTCTTATATATACATGGAAAGAGACTAAGAGATGTCTGTATCTATATATGTATGCCTCTCTATATACCTGCATAGATATACATAGTTCTCTGTATCTCTCTCTCTCCTTCCCTCCTTATACACACACACATATATATGTAGACATGTATGTGTGTATGCATGTATACATATATGTACACATATTCATATATACATGCATATATACATACATACACATAGAAATATAAACTTGTTTATGTGTGTGTGCATATACACACACATGTGTGTAAGTGTATTAATGAAGTATGGTTTAATGGAAAAAGCCCTGAGCCTGATAGGATTCTGATCATAGAACTGTTAGGTACATGAACGAATGAGAACAAAAAGGGGAACAAGGTCCATCTTCGCTACCACCTTGTGTTGCCTTGGGTAAATCACTTAACTTGTTGGCCTTATTTCCTTATTTATAAAAAGAAGAGATTGGACTGAAGTTCATAGTAACTAAAAGATTTTAGAATTCTAAGCAATTTGCTTTCAATACTGACCTTACTGGGTGAGTCAGGAAGCTAAAGATCTTTAAGCAAATGTAGTGAATGTAAATCCTAGAAATATTTTTTTTCTTAGAAATGAGACCTTCACAGCAAATATTCAGAAAGAACTTATATAATTACACTATAAAAATGAAGCAAAGGCTATCAATTATCTTCAGAAGACTTAGGTTTCCCTCACACAAATATTTAGTATCCTAAAGGACATTTTGTTGTTTCAGGACAACAATTACAGATAACACTCAGCTCTTCTGAAGTGTGGATTATGAACTGATTGTGCTCCATTTAGAAGTTGTTGTGTTCATCCTTCGTTGCTGAAGAAGACTGCGCCATCACAGAAATGATGACATGACTTGCACTTGACTTGAGGGAGGTTTGTCCATTTAGAAGCAAAGTAACACAGAGAGACATCACTGGGAGGAAAGAAAGGAAGTGAAAAAGAGCATAAGGAGACAATTTATCAATATCCTCCTTCAACTAGGCTAACTGTTAGTAATGTTTACTTCGAATTCAATAAGCATTTATTAAGTAATTTATACCACTCCTCCACTCCATCCACTTTTTCCCTCTGATTAGATGGACCTTCCCAGAACTTTCATTTAGGGAAGGAATATCTTCATTCCTCTACAGGTTGTACTATAGACTTTCTCTATCATGCCACTGTGCTGAGGACCACACCCCCTTTTCACATTCACATATATGCGCATGCATATGCATATACACGTGTATGCATGTATACATACATACACATAGAAGTATATACAGGTGTATGTGTTTATATGCATGTATACATGTGTGTGCATATGCACACACATATGTATGCTTGAGTGTATGTGTGTGCATTTTCTTCCTCTGTTGCAATAAAAGTTCCTTGAGGGAAGTAATTAGGTTTTTTCCTTTCTGCTTTTATTTGTATTCCAAGTGTTTAGCATATGGTGTGATGGTCTGGCAAAAAACAAATGCTTAATAACTGCTTGCTGACTGACCTTACCATATTAAAAAAAGATTGTATTGTACACTGAGGATGCAAAGTAAAACATAATAATCATAACAAAACAGTGTCTGAACTCAAGGAATTTAGTCTACTGCAATGGAAAAGGAGCAACAAAAACATGAAATCATGTTATAACATTAAATGTACCTTGTAAGACGTATGTCCGCGAGCCGGATAAAGTTAATTTCTGATTTAATTCAGTCAAATGAACATTTACCATTACCTACTGTGTACAAGAAATTTTCCAGGCACTAAAGAAATGAAAAGGTTATGTGAAATACAGTCCCATACCCCAAGGATCTTACATGGAAACTATACAAACATAAACAAATGTAATAAAAAAAGAATACATAAATGTACTAGACAGGTATTACAAGGTTTTATGAGGTCTAGGGGCAAGGGAGTCAGAGTGGAAAAGATCATTACCAAGTAGAATATAAAAAAGTTGCATGGAAAAAGTAATATTTGGCCTTCAAAGGATGAATCAGAACCGAAAAGCTAGAGAGAAGGAGAGAGGATACGCCAAACAGAGCAAAGAGTAGGGACAAGGCATGGAGGCAGAAAAGCACAAGATGTATGGGAAAAACAGGGTAGTCCAGTTTGGATGTAATATAAAATATAAGGTAAAATCTAGGATGAGCTAAGACTAGAAAGATTGTATGACAGTAGATTATGGAAGGATTAAAATTCCAGGAAAAGGACCGTGAACTTTGCTTGGTAGGTAAGAGAAGATACTAATTATCTTCAAGAAGAGGAGGCACATAAACAGATTTATGCAGACTAATCAGGGAAGCAGAAAGACATATTAGAAACTGCAGGTAGAACAGAGGATTTGATAACCAATTAGATATGAGGTAAAGAAAAGGAAAGAAAAGAAAGACAAAACAAAGTTTCAAATGTGGGAAACTGTGTATATATTAATGCCACTTATAGAAAAAGATTAAGGAAGGAAAAGAAGAAGATTAGGAAAGTATATAATAAGTTTTATTTTGTGGGAGAAAGTTCAGGGCGGGTACTATATATAACTTTGGGGATCATCTTCATAGAGCTGATAACTGCAGTAACAGATGTAACTAAGAGTTCCATGCCAAAAGTAAACAGAAAAGAGTTAGGGTAGGGGAAAGAATCTTGGGAACGTTCACCTTAATAAGTCAAAAATAGGATGAAGTATAAGCAATGAAAACAGAAGAGAAGCATTACAAAGAGATCCAAAGTTGACTGAGGGGTGAAAAAAAGTGGAGGGAAGCCTTCTTTTTTTAAGGATTCAAAGAACTAGGCAATCTATAAGCAGATTAGAAGAATCTGATATGGAAAAAACTGAAAATGAGAAAGACGGAAAGAAGATGCTGGATGATTGCTGGAGTATTTCTGCTATAACAGAGGAGAGAAGGGATGGGTTTAGCAGGACTGGTAGAAAATTACTTTTTTTCTCTGTGACTAGAGATAGATTGAAGAGTGTGGGTAATTATGCTCAGGTTTAAAAAGTACAGGAGGGAAGTGGAGGGGAGAGATCCACCTTTCCATAAACTTAGTCATCTCCATGATTTAAGAAATTCAATCATCTGCTGTAAATGCAGTAGCTTCAAGAAAGGGAGTGGTTAGTATTTTGAGGTGAGAGGAAAATTTTGAAACGAGCCTATAGGGAATTTTATTAGGAGCCAAGTAGGAAATTGGAGAAAAGCAACTGTACTGATTCCAAAACAGGGAAGAGAATAGTATCTATAAACTACAGGCCAGAGAACTTGAATTTGATAGCTGAAGAAAATTTTTAATTGATCATTAAAACAATGTTTGTCAAACATCTAGAAAAGGAAGTGGTGATTAACAAAAACTACCATGATTCTATCCAGAGCAGGTCATGACAGACTAAACTCATTATCTTTTTCCACAGGAGAAATAAAATAGTAGATGAAGAGAAGTTGTTTGTATAACTAGATATGCTACATAGATTATGGCAAAGCTTTTGATAAAGTATCTTATACTGTTCTAAAGGAGAAGATGGAGACATGGATTAGTTAATAGTACAATCAGATACATTCAGAAGTGGTGGGATGGTCATTTCAAAGAGTAGTTGTTGACAGTTCAGTGTTGATGTTGCAGTCCTTCAGTAAAGTATCCCCAGGATCTGTACTTGGCTCTGTGCTGTTTAACATTTTCATCAGTGATTTGGATAAAGGAAAAGATAGTATGCTTATCAAATTTGCAGAAGATACAAACCTGGAAGGAGTAAATAATCCACCAGATTGTGAATAGTAGAGTCAAGACCCAAGAGGACCTTGACAAGTTGAGGCATTGGCCTGAACCTAATGTATTGTCTTATATCTACGTACAGAAAGTCAGCTTCACAAAGGTAAGATGGGAAAGGCATGGTTAGAAAGCTGTTTCTTTAAAATAAAAAAATGCTTGATGGGGGAGGTGGTGGTGAGGCATCAAGCTTAATATGATTACTAATGTAAAGTAGTAACCAAAAAAGCTAACACAATCTTGGTTATATTAAGATGAACATAATATCCTAAAATAGGAAGGCAATGGTCTCTGGATATGGTATCCACATCAAAACTCATCTAGAGTGTTTTCTTTAGTTGAGGGAGCCTTCCTTTAAGAAGGACATTTATAGCAGAGAGAAGGGGGAGGGTGAGAAAATTTGGGACTCCAGGTCTCATACAGGTCAATGTTAAAAATTAAAAACATTTTTTTTTATTTTAAGAAAGGATATTGATAAATGAGAGTGTTCAGAGAATAGCTACCAAGATGTTGAAGGACATTGACCTATAAGGATTGGTTAAAGGAAGAGGGCATGTTTAGTCTGAAAAAGAGAAGGCTGAAAGGGAGAAACGCTACCAATCTTTAAGTTTTTGAAAGCCTGTCATGTGCAGAAGGGACCACATTTGGTTTTTTCTGATCTCAGAATAATGAAATGAGATAATGTTTGTAAGCACTTTGAACAGTGCCTGGTACATGGTGCATGTTTTAAAAATACTTGTTCCCTCATTCCCTCCCCAGAAGGTAGAACAAGGAACAATGAGTGGAATTTGCAAAGAGGCCAATTTAGGCTCGTAACAATCATAATAATCTTCCTAATAATTAGAGATGTACAAAGAGCTGCCTAAAGAGTTGGTGGGTTCACCTTCTTTGGTGGTCTTGAAGCAGAATCCAGATAACCAATTGTCAGGTAAACTATAGGCAGCCTTCTTTTCACTGGTTAGGCTAGATGGCTATTGAAGCTCCTTTCATATCTCACCTTCTATGACTTAATAATTATAGTAAAGAAACAGAATAGAAATTAGACTAGCATTTATCAAATTAATCATTGACTAATGACGTGTAATACTTAAACACCATTCTACATTTTTATTCCCTCAAGTTGTCAGTCATAAAATATTGAGGATTAAATGCCACAAACTCCAATATTGTCAGATAAGTTGTATTATGGATAGATGTGTTGGAATCATGAAAGACCTGAGTTCAAATTCTGTTTTAGATACTAGTTATGTAACTCTGGGCAAATCGTTGCCCGCCTTAGTTTTCTCACCTGTAAAATGAAGATATTAATAACACACACCTCCCAGGATTGTTATGAGGACAAAGGGTGTTAATATTTGTAAACAAAAAAAACCTTTGAAAATATTAGAGTACTACATAAAGTATTTTTGTTGTTGTAACTATTACCTAAGATTCAGGTGCCAACTGAAACCCTCCAGAACCAGTCATGCAGGTATGAAAAAAGTGAAAAGAACCATGTCAGAATACAAAGCACCAGGGTCATGAAGTAATTGCCTAGTTACTGCCAAGTAATTGACTAATAGTCAATAATATTGAAATTCCTCATGAATAAAATCATTAAAAGAAATCAGAGAAGGGTTTATTGGAGAGAGGAGTGGGATAATTAAAGGCAAGTATTGCAATGAGCCAAAAGGGGATAATTCAGGGTAATTATATAACTAATGTATTCATGGACTACCAGATTGGCTTGGGTCACTTCTGAGTGACATATGCTATATGTGATTTATCTGAGAGAGAACTATCTCTCTCAATTTCTAAGAAAGCAGGTGCTTTAAAATGTTTGTTGAATAAATTAATGGATTGTGACTTTGCAGAAGGCAAGGTAATAGCTGTTTTTCAAAATAGCCTGATATTATTATTGCCAAAACTACTTTAAGATCACTGAAGTGTTCAATAGGGGTAGCTCAAAATGAAATGAAGCTCTGTTCAATCCAGTGAGCATTTATTGAATACCTACAATAAGCACAGTGGGATCTAATATTCTTTGCATTTTTTAGTCAATTGTATGACTGTAAGTTACAAATAGCTGTAAAAACCATTTTTATAAACTGTGCTCTTTTTCATGAAGGATCTTGACCTTGGTATGTATATAGCTCATTCTCATAAAGATTTTATAGAAATGAGAAAAAAATCACAAGGGTCAGTTGTTATTTATTTCCTTTCAATCGCCTTTTTTTTTCTTTTTTTTTTGGAAGAGAAGTAGCAGCTTCTTTTCCCTCAGTTATTTCTTCAATAACTTCTCCTCTTTCAGAAGTCTTGAGAATCAGTCCTCAATATAGGCAAAATTGTGTCATCTCCAGCATGAATTTCTCCGTGTCCTATTGATTTGTCTCCGTGGCCCTTATCCCTCCTTGTTTTCTGCAATTCAGTGTCTATTTTCTCCTATATATATAAGACCAAAAACTGAGATACAAGTGTCCAAATGTATTGGTTCCAATTGTCAAAGATGAAAAAAAAAATAATCTGCTAGAGAATTTCTGACATATTTGCTCCATTCTTGACTACTTTTATCCTCCTATAAGTTTCATCTTCCAATGTTCTTGGAATGACTAAGCTTATTTAGATCTTATTACAAGCTTTCTGCAAAAGTGTTTTTCAGCTTTTTTTTCATTTCTATGACTTCATGAAGCAATGCTTCTTTTTAAGGTTTTGCCAATGAAATTAGACCAGTTTTGCTCTTGAATATCATGTATCTCTGGCAAAGGGATCAAGAGTTTTCTGATTGAGGTGACTTATTGGCTCTTTTGACCTTATCACTGTGGCAGTTGTTTTATACAGGTTAAATGTCATAAGAAAGTTGGGTGGCACAATGGATAGAGCACTGGACTTGGATTCAGGAAGACCTGAGCTCAAATTGGGCCTCAGACCCTAGATATGGGACTTTGGGCAAATCACTTAACTTCTGTCTATTTTCTCATCTGTCAAATGGGGATCATAATAGAATTTAACTTCCTAGTGTTTGTGAGAATAAAAACCAGACATTTGTAAGACATTTTTCAAAACCTTAAAATGCTTTACAAGTTGTTTTTAATGGTTGGTTGGTGGTTGTTGTCCTTTGTCTTCAAAGAGAACCAAAATGAAATCACCATTGTAAAGTGAGATTTCAGTGTGTCCGACTGTGGCTGATCAGACCAATATGAGCTAGGAATGCTCTACCACAGGTTGGGCATAGATAGTCCGTATGAATATTTGGGGTGAATATCCCAAATTTGCACATCCAGCACTTTGTGCTGTCTCAATTCTGCTTTACTCTAAGAGTATGGCACCTTTTCTTATGTGTGCATACCATGCTGAGTGGTCCTGCGCCAGTGTCTCCCATGTTGCACAGTCAAATCCAAAGTTCTTGAGAAATCTCAAGAAAGTTATTTTTAATATTATTATTGTGAAATGGTATCATTCATATCATTTTATCCATGATATCATAGTGGCTTTATTTTCTATATAAATATCTTAGTGTTTTTTTGGTGTTGATAACTTGTTTGATTAGCTATTATAATTGTAAATTGAATCTTCTTATCTTTATCCATTCTTCTGATATGGTGCTGATTTTGACCAGACCGCAGAGACTTTGAATTTGAACTTTTAACTTTGAATTTGAACAATTGAATTTTGTCTTTCCTGAAGCTTTGGGAATAATAGTGGGAACATAAACTGATCAAAGACTGCTTAAGTTTGGAAGAAATTATAAGTTTAGTCACAAAATGGTTGTTGTCTCATATAATGGTTTTTATACCTTTTGTCACTTCTATACTTAGTATTAAAAACTGTACACAGTAAGCAGCTTGTCTGGTTGCTTGGGAAGTATACCATGCTCATATGATGACAGTTCACAAAAATAGAGAAAACCCAGGGAAGAATGTGGGACTTTCACAATGGCTAGGGAATCAAAAACTGAGATTCCAACTGGATAAATCAGCCTCAGGCATACTCTCAGATTAATGAGATGGGTGTATAGTTAGGAAATTAAGGTCACTAGCTGTCAGAATCACAGAAATCCTAGAATTTCCCCAGAGCTCCCTCAGGAATTTGTAATTAACTCATAACAACTTCCAAGGGAATCATTAAATTTCCCAATACTTGCTTCTCATTATGATCAGAATTAGTATAAAAGTAGCCCTAGTCCTCAGTGATTAAACATTCCTTAATGACATTTTTTAATTATTTTTCCATCATAATAACTTGTTTGTGTAAACTTTGTATAAAGTAAGGGGTCATTTTTCAAACTCCTCCTAACATTCATGAATTGTCTCTCAGAGCAAGAGTACTCTCCTAAATTAATCTCCCCATATCCCCTAGGAATACAACTGAAGGATCCAGATGATTCAGTCTCTAATTTTATAGGCTTAAAATTCCATTCCAGTGTATTCAAAGTGTTAGTGTTTCTAGAGTGTTAGCCACCAGGTATTGTTAGTACTTTCCTTCTGTTGATACCCTTCAGTGATCACTGCCCTTTCCTCAAATAACCAATTGGTATCAGTTAGGAGTTTTTACTGAGAAAATATGACAAGAGCAGAAATACAAAGCATTTCCCCAATACATGGAGACCTACTTGTTGCTCTACCACCTTGGTCCTTGAGGAAAATGGACCCAAACTTAAAACAGCTTGTACAAAGCATTTACTTGACCAAATTAACTTCCAAATATATCACAGCCAATGAGTTGTTTTTGCCTCTTCATTGCCTTTGGTCCACTTCTATGATGGATCTAGCAGGTTTCTTCAGACTTTAATCCTTACTAAATTCAGATGTCTCTAAAACCTGTCCCATACTCTAATTCCCAGGTATCTTGAAGATAATTCCCCCAATTCTTCAGTCTCAAGATCACAACTTAGAGATCTTTTAAGGTAATAATTTGGTCTGAATAAACAATATGCAAGGGCAGTTAGGTGACACAATAAATAGCACACCAGGCATGGAGTCAGGAAGACCTGACTTCAAAATAGTTCAAGAGTTCAAAACCTGAACTTCTAACAGTTGCTAGTTGTGTGACCTAGGCAACTCACTTAATCCTGTTTGCCTCAGTTTCCTCATCTGTAAAATGAGCTGGAGAAGGAAACAGCAAATCACTCTAGTATCTTTGTCAAGAGAACCCCATATGAGGTTGTGAAGAGTCAGACATGACTGAAACAACTGAACAACAAAACAATATACATAGCAGCATCTTATATTCTCTAGATTACATGTAGACAGACTGGTAGATGGATGGATGGATAAATAGATACATCAATTTTGAATGGTAAAGATATACTCTAATACTCTATATTACATGCAAAATCTTCCCTGCTCCCTACAACCTCATCAAAGTTATCCTTAAAGTACCTAGAAAAACAACAAAGGAGTCCTAAAAAATTCCTTTTATGACACAAATAAGATGCTGATACCTAAACCAGCAAGAGCCAAAACCGAGAAGGAAAATTATAGGCCCATTTCCCTAAAGAATATAGATGAAAAAATTTAAATGAAATGTTAATTTCGTGCCAGGAGATGTTAATTTATACCAGGAATGCAGGGTTGGTTCAATGTTAGGAAAACTATCAGCATTGACCATATCAGTAATAAAACAAACAGAAGTCATATGATTACCATATTAGGCTAAGATAATATAATAAATATGACAATTCTACCAAAATTAATTTACTTAGTGCCATACCAATCAAACTACCAAAAATTTATTTTATAGAGCTAGGAAAAAATAACCAAAATTCATCTAGAAGAACAAAAGATCAAGAATATAAAGAAAATTAATGAAAAAATGCTGATGCTGAATAAAGTAAGCAGAATGAAGAGAACATTGTATACAGTAACAGGAACATTGTGCAATGATCAACTTTGATAGACTTAGTTCTTCTCAGCAATACAATGATCCAAGACAATTCCAAAACTCATGATGGAAAATGCTATCCACATCCAGAGAAAGAACCATGGAGTCTGTATGCAGATCAAAGCATACTATTCTCATTTTTTTATTGTTTTTTCTTTCTTGTAATTTCCCCCTTTTGCTCTGATTGTTCTTTCACAACATGTCTAAGATGGAAATATGTTTATCATGATTGTGCATACATGACATCAGATTGCTTGCTGTCTTGGGGAGTGGGAAAGGAAAGGAAAAAGGGAGAAAAATATGAAACTCAAAATCTTACAATAGTGAATGTGAAAGACATCCTTGACACCGGGGTGGATTGTGCTCATCGATGTTATATGGATGCAAAAGAAAGTATGTGGGCTGATATTTATTGTGTTCTGAGTCTCTCTTTTTTGTAATAATAAAATCTAAGATTTTTTCTACATATTTGGTGTTTTCTTCTCCTGCAAATACCTTGAGAATGAGTACCATAATGACCACTAAACTGTGTCTTCTCTAACACAGACCTCCTCTGTTTCTACTTGGTCCAACCCAGCTGGTTTTTCCCATTTATATTTTACTTCAGTGTCATTTCTACCCTCTCTCTGAGTAAATCTTGAATAGAGATGTTGGGGTCCAACTGCAAAAGCTCTACTGCCTCACTGATGAAAAGACCTGAAAATTACTCCAGAGCTGGTGCTCCGTTCACTGTGCCAACTATCTGTCCCTTCATTTAACTATTAATAATTTTATTAATCTTTTACAGTTTTAAGGTTTGTAAAGCACTATATAAATTATTTCATTTGATTCCCATAATAACCCTATGAAGTTGGTACTCTTATTATCACCAATGAACATGGTCTAAAAGAGGTTAAATGACTTTCCCAGTGTCTTCTTCAGATGGCAAACAACTATTCTTTGCTCTAAGTCCAGAACTCTACGTTAAACCAGTCTCCTTTAAGTTCCCAAAGAGTGATTTTCCCTTTTTTTTTGATGCATCACCAAATTCTTTAAATTTTTAGGCTTCCCTTTTACTCTTTCTTTATGAAGAGATATTTCTCAAACTTTAACAATGCTCTCCTACAGGAGTTTATAAATGAGTTTATTTTCTTAGTGTTGGCACTCTATGCTACATCTTTCTACTTGGCAAATCAGTCAACTGTTTGATACCTAAACAATTTTTTGTAGTGGTACTGGTTTTGTGTTGATAAAAAGTATGTAAAAATTACTACAATTTACATTGAAGTCATTTCCTTTAACACCAGCCTAATTTGGGGCATCAATATTTTCAGGTGAGAATGGGGTTGTTTTGATTTGTGACCATAAATTTCACTCATTTTTGGTCTTTCTCCTTGCCCTGTATTAATTTTTATCTTTGATTTATGAAGTTTGTAGACAAACAGCAAACTCAGGAACGGCTCCAAGGCAAGTAACAAGTTATTTCCAATCTGTTAAAATGTAAACAGTTTTATGTTTTTGTGATGTTATTGGATGATTGCCATGTCCGATGTTTCTTAATTCTTTTTTATTTTTAAATACTATTTTAATTTTTCCCCAATTACATGTTAAGAGATTTTTTACTTTCATTTTTACCAGATTTTAAGTTCCAAATTTTTCTTACCCCCTTCTTCCCCTTCTCTCTTCTGAAAATGGTAGTCAATTTGATATAGATTGCACATGTGCTATTATATGCAACATTATCATATTAGTCATTGATGCTAAAGGAGAAACAAATAAAAACACAAAAAATTATAAAGGGAAAAAAGTATGCTTCAATTTGCATTCACAGTGTATTAGTTCTTTATCTGGATATGGATATTTTCCTTTCTGAGTCCTTCATGCTTGTCTTGGATCATTGTGTTGCTGAGAAGAGCAGAATCATTCATAGTTGGTGATCACACAATATTGCTGTTACTGTGTACGATGTTTTCCTGGTTCTGCTCATTTCACTCAGCAACAGCTCATGTAAGTCTCTTCAGGTTTTTCTAAAATCTACCTGTTCATCATTTCTTATTGCAAAAAAATATTTCATTACATTCATATGCCACACTTGTTTGCCATTCCCCAATTGATAAGCACCCCCTCAGATTCCAATATTTTGCACCTTGAAAAGGGCTGCTATAAATATTTTTTGCACATGTAGGTCCTTTTCCCTTTTTAATGGTCTCTTTGCGATACAGACCTAGTAATGATACTGATGGATCAAAGGCTATGAACAGTTTGATTGCTATTTGGGCATAATTTCAAATTGCTTTCCAGAATGGTTGGATCAGTCTGCAACTCCACCAATAGTGCACTAGTATTCCTATTTTCCCACATCCTCTCCAACATTTATCATTTTCCTTTTCTGTCATATTAGCCAATCTGATTGGTATGAAATGGTACCTTAGAGTTGTTTTAATTTGAATTTCTCTAATCAAAAGTGATTTAGAGCACTTCTTCATATGCCTATACATAGCTTTGGTTTCTTCTTCTGAAAACTGCCTGTTCATATCTTTTTGATCATTGATCATTTGTGGAATGTCTTTTTTTCTTATAAATTTGACTTGGTTCTCTAGATATTTGAGAACTGAGGCCTCTTTTAGAGATAGTTTTGTAAAAATTATTTCCCAGCTTTCTGCTTTCTTCTAACTTGGTTGCATTGCTTGTGTTTGTACAAGAGCCTTTTATTTTAATATGATCAAAACTATATATTTTAAATTTTGTAATGTTCTCTATCTCTTGTTTGGTCATGAATTCTTCCCTTTCCCATAGATCTGACAGGTAAACTATTTCTTACTCTTCTAATTTGCTTATGAAGTCACCCTTTGTGACTAAACTGTACACATTTCTATCTTATCTTGGTATATAGTATGAGGTATTGGTCTATACCTAGTTTTTGACCCATTGTTTTCCAGGTTTCCCATCAGTTTTTGTCAAATAGTGAGATCTTATCCCAGAGGCTGGGGTCTTTGAGTTTATCAAATGCTAGGTTACTATGATCATTGACTATTGTGTTGTATACCTAATGTATTCCACTAATTCACAACTCTATTTCTTAGACTGTACCAGAGAGTTTACAGCTTTAAAATACAGTTTTAGATGTGATATGACTAGGCTAATTTCTTTTGTATTTTTTTATGAATTCCCTTTATATTATTGAACATTTTTTCTTCCAGATGAATTTGATTGTTATGTTTCCTAGCACTAGTAAATAATTTTTTGGCAGCTTGATTGGTTTGGCACTTAATCAGTAAATTAATTTAAGTAGAATTAATTATATTGTCTCAGCCTACCCAAGACTGATTGATATTTTTCCAATTGTTTAGACATGAGCTGATTTATGTGAAAAGTATTTTATAATTGTGTTCATATAGTTCCTGGGTTTGTCTTGGCAGATTAGAATCCCAAGTACTTTATGTTGTTTACAGTTATTTTAAATGGAATTTCTATTTCTGTCTCTTGTTGCTGAATCATGTTGGTCATATAAAGATATGCTAATGATTTTATATGTCGATTTTACATCCTGCAATTTTGCTAAATATTTCAAGTAGTTTTTTAGTTGATTCTCTAGGATTCTCTAAGTATACAATCATGTCCTCTGCACAGAGAAATAGTTTTGCTTCCTCATTGCCTCTTCTAATTCCTTCAATTTCTTTTTCTTCTCATTGCTATAAATAACATTTCTAATAATATACTGAATAATAGTGGTAATGATGGGCATCCTTACTTCACCCCTTGCTTCATTACCTTATTAGTAATGCTTCTAGTTTATTCCCATTAGAGATAACGCTGGCTAATGGTTTTAGATAGAAACTGCTAGTCATTTTAAGAAATGCTCATTTTTATTCCTTTGCTCCGCAATATTTTAATAGAAGTGGTTACTATATTTTGTCAAAAGCTTTTTCTGCATATGTGTAATCATAACTATGAGAATGTAAAGATCTTCCCCACCCATTAATGGGCCTGCCCATTAAGGAAAGCTTCATTAGGAGAGGCCCACACCTTTTGTTGATTTTCTAATGGGGCACTGGTTCTCAAGGCTTGTGATGCTCTCTGGCCCTGAAAAATGTATAAACACTCTGAGGTCAGGTTTTGCTTTGGGGCTTAATCATTGGAAATGTATGTTTGGCCAGATGAGACTCTGGGCAGCCTCTGAGGAGACCCCTGGTTTTGAAAGCACAGATCTCGGTGCTTCTATCTCTGGTATGGTTAGACAGTTGGATCTGTCTGTTGAACTGTGATGTATGTATTGCTTGTGTTCAGGCAGCTGGAAACCCTGTCTGTTGATTACTATTTCTTTATATTTTCTCTGAAGTTCAGGTGCTGACTTTTCCCCTGAACTAAGTGAATGATATATGTGCCTGATTAAAGTGATTGTTGACAGTTCAAAAGTTGCTTTCCTTTTTTTTCTTTTCAAATTTATTTATTTATTTATTTCTAGTTTTCAACATTCACTTCCACAACATTTTGAGTTCCAAATTTTCTCCCCATCTCTCCCCTCCTTGCACCCCAAGACAGCGTGCATTCTGATTACCACTCCCCCTAGTCTGCCCTCCTTTCTATCACACTGCTCCCTTCTCTTATCCCCATCCCCTCTATTTTCTTGTAGGGCAAAATAGATTTCTATACCCTACTGCTGTATATCTTATTTCCCAGTTGCATAAAAAAATAATTTTTGACATTTTTTTTAAAAAAATTGGAGTTCCAATTTCTCTCCCTTCTTCTCTCCCCACCCATCTCCACTGACAAGGCAAGCAATTCAATGTAGGTTATACATGTGTAGTTATGCAAAACACTTCCATAACAGTCATATTATGAAAATCTAACTATATTTCCCTCCATCCTATCTTGTCCCTCATTTATTCTAATCTCTCTTTTGAACTTATCCCTCCTCAAAAGTGTTTACTTCTAATTACCCCCTCTTTCCATTTGCCCTCCCTTCTATCATCTCACTCACCTGCCTCTTATCCCCTTCCCCTCTACTTTCCTGTAGTGTAAGATATATTTTCATACCAAATTGAGTATGCATGTTATTCCCTCTTTAAGTCAAATGTGATGAGAGTAAGGTTCACTCTTTCCCTCTCACCTCCCCACTCTTTTCCTCCATTGAAAAAGCTTTTTCTTGCTTCTTTTATGTGAGATAATTTGACCCATTCTATTTCTCCCTTTCTCTTCCAAATATATTCCCCTCTCACCCTTCAATTTTATTTTTTTATGTATCATCCCTTCCTATTCAACTCACCCTATACCCTCTGTTAATATGTATATAATCCCTCTAATGACCCTAATACTGAGAAAAATCTCAAGAGTGATAAATATTTTTACATGTAGGAATGTAAACAGTTCAACTTTAGTAAGTCCCTTATGATTTCTCTTTCCTGTTTACCTTTTCATTCTTCTCTTGATTCTTGTGTTTGAAAGTCAAATTTTCTAGTCAGCTCTGGTCTTTTCATCAAGAATGTTTAAAAGTTCTCTATTTCATTGAATGACCAATTTTTCCCCTGAAGTATTATACTCAGTTCGCTGAGTATAATAATTTTATTTGATTTTAATTTTTTTAATTCTAATTTTAATTGATTTTAATTCTAATTCCTTTGACTTCTGGAATATCATATTCCAAGCCCTTCAGTCCCTTAATGTAGAAGCTGCCAGGTCCTGTGTTATCCTGATTATATTTCCACAATACTAGAATTGCTTCTTTCTGGTTGCTTTCAATATTGTCTCCTTGACCTGGGAGCTCTGAAATTTGGCTACAATATTCCTCGGAGTTTTCTTTTGGGTATCTCTTTCAGGAGGAAATGATTGGTGGATTCTTTCAATATCTATTTTACTCTCTGGTTCTAGAATATAAGGGCAGTTTTCCTTGATAATTTCTAAAAAGATGATGTCTAGGCTCTTTTTTTAATCATGACTTTCAGGTAGTCCAATAATTTTTAAATTGTCCCTCCTGGATCTATTTTCCAGGTCAATTGTTTTTTTTTTTCCAACGAGATATTTCACAGTCTGCTACTTTTTTCACTCCTTTGGTTTTGTTTTATAATTTCTTGAATTTTTCATAAAGTCATTAGCTTCCATCTGCTCCATTCTGATATTTAAGAAATTGTTCTCTTCAATGAACATTTGGAACTCCTTTTCCATCTGGCCAATTCTGCTTTTTAGGGCATTCTTCTCCTCATTGGCTTTTTAGATCTCTTGTGCTACTTGGGTTAGTCTTTTTGTAAAGTGTTATTTTCTTCAGCATTTTTGGGGGTCTCCTTTAGCAAGCAGTTGACTCATTTTTCATGATTTTCTTGTATCACTCACATTTCTCTTCCCAATTTTTCCTCCACTTCTCTTACTTCATTTTCAAAATCCTTTTTGAGCTCTTCCATGACCTGTGACCAATTAATATTTTTCTTGCAGACTTTGGGTGTAGGAACTTTGACTTTGTTTTCTCCTTCTAGTTGTATGTTTTGATCTTCCTTGTCACCAAAGTAAGATTCTATAGCTTGATTCGTTTTTCAGATTTTTGCTCATTTCCCCAGCTATTTACTTGACTTTTTAGGTGTTTGTCAAGGTAGTCCTCTGCTTCCTGTGGGGGGGGGGGGGAGTATACTGTCAGCCACTGGATCCCCCCAAAATCTGTGGGCCCAAAGCTCCAGAGACCATTGCTGCCACAACCCCTGCTCCTACTGCTGCTGCAACAGGCTCCTCTATCCCCTCCACTGGCTGGGGACAGATCACTCTCTTTTCACACAGGTTCCACAGTTTTTTTTCCACTTATCTTCCAATTTATCCTCAGCATTTTGGAGTCATGAAGTCTGGAAACTGCTACAAGTGCCTGAGATTCAGTAACCCCTAGGATTTCTCAGTTCCCATCTGTGGCAGTGTGGCCCACAGTGGACTGCACTCTGCTCGCAGTGTGGTATCATAGACATTTATTGGCTTCCTTCCAGGCTGTCTTAGGCTGGAGATTTGATTCACTCTTGTCACCCTGTGAGTTCTACAGCTCTAGAATTTGTTTAGAGTCATTTTTTACAGGCGATTGGCTGGGTTTGGGGGGAGAACTCTAGTAAGTCCCTGCTATTACTCTGCCACCTTGGCACCACCACTTTTAGAAAAGCAGATCTAAGAACCTGTGATAGCAGACCCTCCTCTGTATGTCAGGTTCTTACTTTTACACTCTATTGAGACAATCATATGATTTCTGTTGGTTTTGTTATTGATATGGTCAATTATGTTGATAATTTTCCTAATATTGAACTAACAATGCGTTCCTGGTATAAATACCACCTGGTCATAGCATATAATCTTTGTGATATATTGCTGTGATTGCCTTGCTAGTATTTTGTTCAAAATTTTTCATCAATATTCTTTAGGGAAATGGGTCTATAATTTTTTCTCTGTTTTAGCTCTTCTTAGTTTAGGTAATTGTGTCATAAAAGGAGTTTGGTAGGACTCCTCCTTACCAATTTTCCCAAACAGTTTATATAGTGCATTGGAATTAATTGTTCTTTAAATGTTTGGTAGAATTCACTTGTGAACCCATCCAACCCTAGAGATTTTCTTCTTTAGGAATTCATTAATTCTTTGTTCAATTTCTTTCTCTAAGATGCATTATTTAGGCACTCTATCTCCTGATCCATTAATATGGGTAATTTATATTTTCATAAATATTCATCAGTTTTGCTCAAGTTGTCGGATTTATTGGCATATAATTGGGCAAAATAATTCCTAATGAAGACTTCAATTTCTTCTTCATTGGTGATGATTTCACCTTTTTCATCATTGATACTGAATATTTGGTTTTCTTCTTTCTTTTTTTAAATCAAATTAACAAATACCGTATCTTCTTGTTTTTTTCCATAAAACCAGCTCCAACTTTTATTTACTAGCTCACTTATTTGTGTTTTTTACTTTCATTTTTATTAATCTTATCTTTCATTTTCAAAATTTCTAACTTGATGCTCAACTGTATATTTTTAATTTGTTCTTTTCCTAGTTTTTTTAGTTCCATGCCCAAATCATTGACTTGTTCTTTTTTTTGTATTTTGTTGATGTAAAAATTTAGAAAAGTAATTTAGAAAACAAAGATATACTGCTTTAGCTGCATCTCATTAATTTTGGAATGTTTTCTCTTTAATGTTTTTCTCTTTAATGAAATTATTGATTGTTTCTATGATTTGTTCTTTGACCTGTTTATTCTTTAGGATTCAATTATTTCACTTCCAATTAATTTTTATCTACCTTTCCCCTGCCCTTTGTTAAATGTAGTTTTCATTGCATTATGGTCCAAAAAGAATACATTTAATATTTCTGCCTATGTTTAATTTTGACATTTTTGTTCCCTAATGCATGATCATTTTTTGTGTAGGTGCCATGAGCTACTGAGAAAAAAGTATATTCCTTTCTGTTCTCATTCAGTTTTCTCCAAAGGTCTGTCAAATCTAACTTTTCTAATATTCCTTTCTGTTCCCATTCAGTTTTATCCAAAGGTCTGTCATATCTAATTTTTCTAATATTTTATTCACCTCCTTAGTTTCTTCTTTCTTTATTTTTTGGTTGGATTTAGCAAGTTCTAAGAGGAGAGAGTTGAGGTCCCCCACTAGTGTAGTTTTGCTTTGTATTTGTTTCTGTAACTCATTTAATTTCTCCTTTAAGAATTTTGATGCTATACCACTTGGTGGATGTATGCTTAGTATTTATATTGCTTCATTGTCTATAGTATCTTTTAGCAAGACATAGCTTCCTTCTTTGTCACTTTTAATTCGGTCTATTTTTGCTTTGACTTTTTCTGAGAACATGATTGCTGCTCCTATTTTGTTTTGTTTTTATTTCAGCTGAAGTGTAACATATTCTGCTCCATCCCCTTACCATTACTCTGTGTATGTATCTGCTTCAACTGTGTTTCTTCTAAACAACATATTGTAGAATTCTGGTTTTTGGTGTACTCTGCTATCCACTTCCATTTCATGGGAGAGTTCATCCCATCAAATTCACAGTTATGATTACTACCTGTATTTCCCTCCATCTTATTTTTCCTCCAGTTTGTCCCCTCTCTCCTTTCACCCTTTCCCTCCTCAACAATGTTTTGCTTCTGTCTACTGCCTTGCCTGGTCTGACTTCTCTTCTGTCAGTCCCTCCACCCTCTTTTACTTAATCTCTTTCCCTCCTACTTTTCTGTCAGATAAGATAAATTTCTATATTCAACTCAGTGTATATATTATTCTTTCTTTGAGCCAATATTGATGACAGTAAAGTTCAAGTGATGCCCATCACTCGTCCTTTCATCTTTCCTTCCACTGTAATAGTTTTTTCGTACCTCTTCATGTGAAATAATTTACTCCATTCTTCCTCTTCCTTCCTTCTGCACCAGTGTACTCCTCTTTCTCATCCCTTAATTATTTTTATATCATTCCCTCAAAATCATCTTATACATGTACCCTCTTTCTATGTATATTCTTTCTAGCTATACCATTAGTGGTACAATTTTTAAGAATTACAGGAATCACTTTCCCATGTAGGATTGTAAACAGTTTAGTTCCATTAAATCCCTTGTTTTCTTTTCCCTTTTTACCTGTTTAGGCATCTCTTGTGTCCTGATATTGGATAACAAATTTTTGGTTTAATTCTAGTCTTCTCCTTGTGAAGGCTTGAAATCCTTCTATTGTATTGAATGACCATTTTTTTTTCTAGAACTATTATATTAATTAACCTGGGTTGGTGATTCTTGGTTGTAGTTCTATCTCCTTCTGGAATACCATGTTCCATGACATCTGATCCTTTAATGTTATAGCCACTAAGTCCTGTGTAATACTAATTGTGATATTTGAATTATTTCTTTCTGGCCACTTGCAATATATTTTTTTCCTTGACCTGATAGTTCTAAACTATTCCTTAGAGTTTTTATCTTGATATTTCTTTCTTGAGGTAATCAGTGAATTCTTTCAATGCCTATTTTGCCCTCTGGTTCCACAATAATAGGGCAGTTTTTCTTGACAATTTCTTGAAAGATTCTGTACAGATCCTCCATTTGATTACAGCTTTCAGATAGACTAGTAATTCTGACATTTTCTCTCCTACATATATTTTCCAGGTCAATTGTTTTTCCAATGAAGTATTTTACATTTTCTTCTGTTTTTTTTTATTTTTTTAAATTTTAGATTGATTCTTGATATCTCCTATGAATTCCTAGAATCATTAGTTTCCACTTGCCCAATTCTAACTTTTAAATTGTTTTCCTTAAATTGTTTTCCTTTAATTTCTTTTCCATTTGGCTAATTTTGCTGTTTTTTCCAAGCTATTGAATTTTTTTCATAACTCTTTTGTGTCACTCTCATTTATTTTCCCAATTTTTCTGCTACCTCTCTTATATGATTTTAAGCTCCTTTTTGAACTCTTCTATGAGTTGTTTCTGGGCTTCAGACTACTTCCTGTTTTTGTTTAGGACTTTGCCCATAGGCATTTTAACACTGTTGTTCTCTTCTAAGTTTGTGTCTTAATCTTTCCTGTCACCATAATAGCTTTCAATGATCAGATTCTTTTGTTTTGTTTGTTGCTCATCTTTTTTGGCCCTTTTCCTTTCTTTTAAATTTGATCTCTGTTCCTAGGGTGGAAAGGGCATTGTCTTAGGCTTCTTGTGCCAGGTGCTTCAGGCCCTGGTCATTTACCTAGGGCTGTACCAACATTGCCATGAAACCTGTGGAGAACCCTCATGTTTGGTGTTGTGCTGAGGGCGTTACATGGGAGGTAATTGGTGCTGCTGGAAGGTGCATGGGTCTGGCAGCTTACCTAGTGCTCAATTAGGGTCCTAGTAGTGGTATCTGGAGTGTGCTGAGGCCAGTGGAGCATTTCTGCATTTCCCTGGAGATACTTTGAAGCATGATACTTTGAAGGCCTCTGGAGGTTGCCTGCTTGCCCCGGGACTGAAGTGGTGGTTTTCAGAACTGGAATCTGCCCATTCACCTGGTTATGCTGAGAGACACAAGTGGTCCTAGTTTGCCTGCTTCACCTCACTGGGGCTGAGGATCTACCACTGGTTTGCTGAGGTTGGGATTCCTGCTCTTTTCCTGGGATGCTTCCTATCCTGAACTGTGTTCCTTTTTACCAAAGTGAGACATACCTTTCCTGCAGTCTTCCAAGCTTCTTGGCTTCAAAAGTTGCTTTTCCCTATCTTTTTACTGGTTCTGCTATTCCAGAATTTGTTTTGGGGTGCTATCTTATGGTTGTTTGGAGGTGACTATAGGAGAGTCATAGAGAGTTACTGCTTACCCAACCATCTTGGTTCCTAGAAGGCTCCTAATTATGTTTTGGAATGAAAAAAATTATAATGTTGTGGCATGAAACTTCTGCATAGTTTATGAGTCTTGGACTCTTTCATTCCTTATTCTTGAACCATATTCTTCAACATATTTTCATTACTATTAACCATTCCCCACTTTAAATTGAAATCAAAAAGTATGAAAGAACATATTAATTTAATTAGGAGGGTGTTATAGAGTTCTTCATAGAATTTTTCTACCTCTCTGTCTCCATCAACCTAGTATAATCCTTTGCCTGGTGGTCTTTTCACAAATATTTAACATGAGCACGGCAACATAAAAGTTCCATAAGATAATGCTTTTGTTGACTTTAGGCACATATTAAAACAACTGTGGCAAATATTTTATTTGTCACCAAAGATAATCTGAGAACTATTCTTAAATTTGTCCTCTGGTTTCATCTTTCGCAAGAATATAATGACTGATGTAATTCAAATTCTCCAGTAGTATGTCTACTGAGTAATCATCTGCTAAGAATCTCACATTTAGGATTCTAATAGCTAAGTTAATATTTATAAATTATAGTATTTGACTCTTAGAAGCATCTCTGCTCTTCCTCCTCCCTCATTTTCTGCCAGTTATTAAAGAAACAAAAGGGAACTCAGGACTTCCAAGAGACCATCCATCTGGTTATGAGCCTGTTCATAATTAATAAGGCTTCTCAGAAAGTAGACGCAGTCTGTCCAAAGGATCATTGAAAAATTTTCAGCATGTTTGAACCAGTCAGAGTTTGCATTCCACAAACATGGATTTCAAGAAGCCAGGGTCAACTGTATAGTACAATGAAGTAGCAACATAAGTAAGAACTGGAGGAAGCTATTATGTCATGTTGTTTATTAATTATATTTCCTAAGTAGCAGAGTAGGTAGAATACTGGACATGGAGTCAAGAAGAGCTGGGGTCAGATCTTCCCTCTCATACTTTCTAGCTGTGCAGTACAGGGCAAATCACTTAACCTCAGTTTGGGGAATAAGATTACCTACTTACAGTATTAGTTTAAATTAAGTAACATTTGAAAAGTGTCTTGTAAACCTTAAATCACTCTCTAAGTACAAGTTATCATTTTTCTATATGAGTTATTGCTCTTAACATTTCTTCCCAACAGATGAATACATAAATCCCTTCAGAATATCAATTGATTACTGCCCAGTGACCTAAGAGAATAATATTTTCACTTGATTGCATATTTATGGTGCAACCAATGAAACCTGTCATCTGAAATACTCCCAGTGATCATACATTATGTGATTGAGTTAAATGGGTATGTAATTATGCTTAAAATTTGAGCTATTTTTACTGACAACTTAACTATTTCCAATTAGCCTAGTCTTCCATGGGAACTCAGTAGAGTATAAGTGCATAGGGCCAAACTGAAGGTTGAAAGAGGGAAAAAAGTTAAATTTAGCTTTTGTTGATATGATAATTCTTTTAAGTTTTGCAAACCATTTCATATGCATCATTTTCTTTGAAACTCATGACAACCACATATGGTATTTAGTCAAATTATCATTATCCCTATTTGATATATAAAGAAAGTAAAGTTCAGAGATGTTAAGGGATCTCTCCAAGCTGGTATTTGTCAGAGTCAAAACTCATATGCAAACCTTCTGGCCAAAATACAAGGAATATGAAAGAATTATTTCAACTGTGCAGACTACAGTGAAATTCAGAAGGCCTACAAACCACATCAAGTCTTGGTATTTTAAATATCGGTCTCCTGGTAGTCTAATAATAGTTATACTGCTTCTTCTGGATTTCTATTGATACATAATTGTACATTTTTTAGTTTGTTTTTGTTTTTTAACATGTCTTTTGTTTAAGGGAATAAATAACTGCCCTTTACCTCATCTGTACCATAACTGAGTACCTCTCCATTCTCCATTTGAGGAGACAAGACATGAGTCAAAGCCTAGGCTTTAAGTAATCTTATCTGGAGTTCTAGGATGGTATTGTTAAGTGCAAAAAAGTATAAGGAGGCGTGGAGCCTGACACTTCTTTTCAGTTTCCCTTAAGACTGACCTCCAGCCTTCATGTCCAAAGCTGAAATGGGTTTCTTAATAGAGAGGGATAGGTTACAGCATCCCAGCCCTCTGGGCATAGCAGTGATTATTATTAAATCGAAAACAGAATTCCTCTTTCTCTTAAAAGAACCTTCCCCCTTCACTCATCTCTTTTCCCCTTAAGTCCATCAACTTCTTTCTGGTTAACTAGGTTTACTGGCTCCCAATCATACTTGACTAGTCATTATTCCTCTACCCCTGTATCCAATTAGTTAACAAATCTTGTCAGTTCTTCCTACACAAACTCTCCCTTACATCCCTTTCCACTCACATGACCACTGTAGAAGGTCAGTCCCTTACCATCTTCTACTTGGTCTATGGCAAAATCCTTCTAAATGTTCTCTCTGCTTCATTCTTCTTTGTCCTATTTGTCCTCTATAAGTTTTCTTCATCTGCAGAATGGAAACAATAATAGTACCTACCTCACAGGCTTACTGTAAAGATCAAATGAGATAACGTAAGTAAAATGAACTTTAAAATGCTATATAAGTGCTAGCTATTTTATCTATAGGTATATGTGTATGTATCTATATACATATATATGTACATATACACATATGTGTGTATAATTTCCTATATAACCTAAGGCTAGCTTCATATTCAGTAACAAAATTTTAATGTTTCATTAACTTCATTTAAAAAATAAGCACAATAACTACAGTAAAAGAAGAGAAAGCAATTAAAGTGATAAACATTGAAATATAGGAAATAAAACTATCCCTGAAATATGATTTTGTACACAGAAAACCCCAGAGTGTCAGGCAAGAAACAAAGTGACACAAAATATTAAGATTCAAAACATTTTTTTTAATTATCAACATTTCTACAAAGAAAGTAAAAGAGGAATAGAATTTAAAATATGCTGGAGTCAATGTACTAATACATGCTCAAGACATACAATCCCAATTGATAAATTTTAAAACAATTATAACCTACAAATTACATATAATTATAAAACATTCAGTAAAGGAATAACAAATATTTTAAATATTCCACATAGTTGGGTCCCACCAATATAATAAAAATTATGATACCACTTAAATTCTTTGATATACAGATTTGACATAATATACTAATCAAACTACCAAGAGTTATTGTATATATCTAATGAAAATAATACTATTTATTTGAAAGAAAAAAATCTAGAATGTTATGAAGAAAAAATTAAGAATTAAGCCAGATGGAACTTAGAGATCTTAAACTATGTTATATAGTTAAAAGTTACTTGTTATAGATTAAATAATAAAATCTGTTGGACAGAAGAATCAGGAGGTAGGGAGGGAATGAACTGAATAACTCAGTGCTGAATAAACCTGAAAGCATAAATTACTTCTGGAAGAACTCTCTAAAGAACAAGAACTGCTAGGATAACCAGAAAGCAACTGAGTAGAAATCATAATTAAAACATTTTCTTTCCCATACCATAAGGACCAAATGGATATGTGACCTGAATATAAAAGGTCACAACACATCATAGTTAGAAGAGAAAAAGATCAAGTACCTTTCCTAACTATAGGTAGCTGAAGAATTCTAAACACAATAGATAATTTCCATTTATTACATTGAAAATATTTTGGTGTAAACAAAATCCATTCCACTAGTATGAGAAGGGAAAATGTTTGCATCAAATATCTCTGAAAAGGGTACAATCTCCAGAATATATAGGGAAATAACACAAATACATACATACATACATACATACATATATATATATATATATATATATATATATATATATATATATATATATATATATATATATATATATATATATATATATAATGTAAAGTCCAAAGATGTAAACTAACATTTCTCAAAAGAAACTTTCATTGCTCTTTTGATTATAGTATGATGTATATACACTTTCAAAATTGAGGCGAATATATGTGATTTTCATTTCCAAAGAAATGAATGAGGTAAAGTTTTGGTATTTAGTATAAGAAGAAAAATTTAAACTTTAGTCAAGTCATTAAACTTCTCTGGGACTTAGAATTTTTATTTGTAAAATGAGAGAGTTTGGGTAAGTTCTTTGTGAATAGAGATTATTTCAATCTTTCCATTTATATCCTCAATACCTAGGCCAGTTCCTGGCACATAATACACATTTAATAAACACTTGTTTTTTAATTGAAGATCTGTAAGGTACCTTTAAGTTCAATAGTCCAAGAAAGGTTTTAATCTATTTTCTGATATTATGTGTTCAAGATTCAGAATCTGAATTACCAAATTTCTTTGAACTCTCAGAGACCTTTTCTATTTGAAAAGCAGCTGCATACCATATTGAGTTAGTTACTGAGTGGCCTATGCCACATCTGAAGCATCCCTCACTTCTCCAGAGACTGAATTTCAGAGTTGTTTACTTATACTCAAAACTGTCAGTGGATAAATAATGCAAAATTCTTCTCTTTCACGCTGCATAATTTGTAGCTCAGACACAAAATGATTTATGTTGTTTCATTTGCAATGGGGCATAATACTTGGTCCTGCTTGTTGAATTATATGTCTTCACATAAAACTGTTTGTAAAAAAAAATCAAGTGTTATGAGTACCACCTAAACACAGAAAATTCGTTCTCACACATCCTAATAAGTGATTCTCTCGTGTGTTAGTCACCTTGATGGTAATGATCTGTTCAAACTTGGCTAGGATAAACCTGAATGTTGCTGATTGTGAGTTCCCCAGCTGTCCAATTGAAAATAGCCATTTGGACTGAAAATGTACATAGCCAACTAAACTTGGCACGTCTGATTTTCTCAATTTAGTTATGCCAAATTATGAGACATAGACTTTGTTTATTTTTTATTTTTTTCTCAATTTACAAAAATCTATTTTCTCCCCTCCCCCTCCCATTAAAATAAATGAAAGAAAATCTGCCATTTTTTTACTCCTTTCTTATTTTTGTAAGAAATACTCATAATCAAGCTAAAAATAATTCTCATATTGTCTAGTCCAAAAAATATGTCTCACTTTGCATATGAAGTACTATATCTCTCTCAGGAGGTGTGTAGTATGCTTCAGCATCAGTCTTTTGTAATAATGGATGGTCAATGCAGTTGATCAGAATTCATTGTCTTTAAATGGTTTTGTTTAAAATGCATTTATTGAGGTCCTGTTCACTTCATTCAGCATCAGGCCATTCAAGTTCTCCCAGTTTTCTCTGAAACAATGTCTTTCATCTTAGTTTGTGGAATATAACAGCATTCTATTATATTCAAGTACTGTAATTTATTTAACTATTCCTCAATTCATAATTCCCTCACCCCACCTTTGGCACCACAAAAAAAATATGGTGCAGTATGTACTCTATGAGAAATGTACAACGTATAATAGAGGGAGGAAAGACTCTTTGTATTGAAAAAAGCTTAGTTATTTTCATTGATTCAGAAAATGTGAACAAAGAGGATGTAGCATCAGGCTTCTTGCGTATCACTCATAATACCTAGAACACTGCTATGCCTATAGGAGACACTCAATGCATTTTCTTTTTGTTCAGGTGTATAATTTCATTAGTGTGGAAAGTCATTTCACAAATGCAAATAGATCACTCTCCTGTAAATTATAGTTTTAAAGTGTGGGGCACTGAGCAGGTAAGTGACTTGTCTTTGATTACATATATCAGAGGGCAGAACTTGAGACCTGATCTTCCTGATTACAATACTAGCTACCATACTATCTACTCATTCTCCCTACAAAGTTATTCTTAATGCTATATCTATCCATGTTTTCTCTTGGTTATATTCTGGGAGAATGTCTTGATTGTCTCTTATTGTTCCCATGCAGACAATCTGAAAAGCATTCCCTCTCCATGTATTATGCCTTTTTAAAATTTCTACAGAATAATTTGACATTTAATTAGTGACTTTTTCTTCATCATTTTCTTAAATCTAGACAACCAACACAACAATAAATCAAGCCATGGTTTGTGGCATTTATGGATTTCTAAGTTGTAATCATTCACACTGAAATTTTTTATTTGCATTGTGTCTTGATCAAAGGATCTAAAGTTTTTGTAGTTCCTATAATATTGATATAATATATTAATTCTTTGTTTTATTATCTAAAACATGTGCCAAAGTGCTCCTTCCTTGGTGTCTCACATTTTAAATGAAAGCCAGACCATTTCTGAGACCACCTATTAATCTCCATTTTCTGAGTAACTTTCATGGTATCCCAGAAAAGATCACTAAGCCAGCAATTAGAAAAGCTTTGGCTTAGCTTGTTACCTACTAGTTATTCAAACTTGGGAAAGAAATTTAAGATCTCTGGACCTCAATGTTTTCATCTATAATATAGGGATAAAACTTTTACTACCAATCTACGTCACAGAGCTATTCTGAGAGAATAATATCATTTATGTAAGATATGTTATAACTATAAAGTACTATGCAGATACAAGCATCATTATGACATGAGTCAGTACAGTTTTCCCCACAAATACCAAAAATAATTAAATTGGCTGTTACATATTTTGTACTTGACTTATAATTTTAGTTTATGGCTTTATACAATGCATAGTTTTTGATGCGATAAAACTTGATATTTTTTTTCTTTGCAGTGTTTTTGTATGTCTGCACCTTCAAATACAAAAGCTCCCTTACAGGAATTTTTTAAAAAAATCTATTTTGTTAGGGGCAGCTAGGTGGCACAGTGAATAGAGCACTGGCCCTGGAGTCAGGAGAATCTGAGATTGACACTTGACACTTACTAGCTGTGCGACCTTGGGCAGGCCACTTAATTCTGATTGCCTTGCCTCCTTGTTCCAAAAAAAAAAATCTATTTTTTAGTATTCACAGTTGATATTGAAACATATAAACAGTCAAAACTATTCCTTTACCCTTATATTTTCGCTCTCACTGCTCTTCTAAATGCTTTACTATATGGGCAGAAATTCATGTTTTTCCAATATTTGGACAGAATAAGGTATCGAAAAACAATAAATAGAAAAAGCAATGATTACATTTCTTTTTTAATGTTTATTTATTTATTTTTAGTTTTCAACATTCATTTCCATGAAATTTTGAGTTCCAAATTTTCTCCCCATCTCTCCCCTCCCCCCACTTCAAAACACCATGCATTCTGATTACCCTATCCCCCAATCTGCCCTCCCTTTTATCACACCCCTCCCTTCCCTTATCCCCAACTTTTCTCTTTTCATAGGGCAAGATTGATTTCTATACACCATTACCTGTATTTCTTATTTCCCAGTTGCATGCAAAAACAATTCTCAACATTCATTCCTTAAACTTTGAGTTCCAACTTCTCTCCCTTCCTCCCTCCCCATTCATCCCCACTGAAAAGGCAAGCAATTCAATACAGGCTATATATGTTCAGTTTTGCAAAAGACTTCCACAATACTCATGTGGTGTAAGACTGACTATATTTCTCTCCATCCTATCCTGCCTCCCATTTATTCTATTCTCTCTTTTGACCTTGTCCCTCCCCAAAAATATTTACTTCTAATTACTCTCTCATTCCATTTGCCCTCCCTTCTATCATCCCCCACCCCACTTATCCCCTTCTCCCCTACGTTCCTGCAGTGGAAAATAGATTTTCATGAGAAATTGAGTGTGCATGTTATTCCCTCCTTAAGCCAAATGTGATGAGTGTAAGCATCACTTTTTCCCTCTCCCCTCCCCCCTTTTCCCTCCATTGAAAAAGCTTTTTCTTGCCTCTTTTATGAGAGATAATTTGCTCCTTGCCATTTCTCCCTTTCTCCTCCTAATATATTCCTCTCTCACCCCTCCATTTTATTTTTTTAATATCATCCCTTCCTATTCAATTCACCTTGTGCTCTGTGTGTGTGTTTGTGTGTGTGTGTAATCCCTCTAATACCCATATACTGACAAAAGTTTGAAGAGTTACAAATATTATCTTTCCATATAGGAATGTAAACAGTTCAACTTTAGTATTTCCCTTATGATTTCTCTTTCCTATTTACCTTTTCATGCTTCTCTTGAAATCTTGTGTTTGAAAGTCAAATTTTCTATTCAGCTCTGGTCTTTTCATCAAGAATGCTTGAAAGTCTTCTATTTCATTGAGTGACCATTTCCCCCCTGAACTATTATACTCAGTTTTGTTGGGTAAGTGATTCTTGGTTTTAATCCTGGTTCCTTTGACTTCTGGAATATCATATTCCCTTCTATCCCTTAATGTAGAAGCTGCTAGATTTTGTGTTATCCTGATTGTATTTCCACAATACTCAAATTGTTTCTTTCTAGATGCTTGCAATATTTTCTTCTTGACCTGGGAACTCTGGAATTTGGCTACAATGTTCTTAGGAGTATCTCTTTTTGGATCTCTTTCAGGAGGTGACTAGTGGATTCTTTTAATATTCATTTTGTCCTCTGGCTCTAGAATATGAGGGCAGCTTTCCTTGATAATTTCTTGAAAGATGATGTCTAGGCTCTTTTTTTTGATCATGGCTTTCAGATAATCCCATAATTTTTAAATTGTCTCTCTTGGATCTGTTTTCTAGGTCAGTTGTTTTTCCAATGAGATAGTTCACATTATCTTCTATTTTTTCGTTCTTTCAATTTTGTTTTGTAATTTCTTGGTTTCTAATAAAGTTATTAGCTTCCATCTGCTCCATTCTAATTTTTAAAGAACTATTATCTTCAGTGAGCTTTTGGACCTCCTTTTCCATTTGGCTAATTCTGCTTTTTAAATCATTCTTCTCCTCATTGGCTTTTTGGACCTCTTTTGTCAATTGAGTTAGCCTATTTTTAAAGGCATTATTTTCTTCAGCATCCTTTTGGGACTCCTTTAGCTAGCTGATGCCGCACTTTTCATGATTTTCTTGCATTACTCTCATCTCTTTTCCCAATTTTTCCTCCACCTCTCTTACTTGATTTTCAAAATCCTTCTTGAGCTCTTACATGACCTGAGACTATTGCATATTTATCTTGGAAGTTTTGGATGCAGAAGCCTTGACTTCTAAGTCTTCTTATGATGTTCACCAAGAAAGTAGCCTTCTATGGTCTTATTTTTTCCAATTTTGGGGCATTTTCCCAGTCAGTTACTTGACTTTTGAGTCCTTTGTCAAGAGGAGTTCCTCCAAGGTGGTACAATCAAGGGAGGGTTTACTCCTCTCCTGGCCTGCGCTCTTCTCTGTGAGCAACCACAAGCACTCTGTTCTGCCCAGGATCTGCCAGTAGGGTTCCCTCTCCAGAGCCTCCACCAGCTCCACCAGGCCAGCCAGCACTCCTCCTCACCCCAGGGCCACTACTCAGGGCTGATATCCAGATGGACTGCATGATTCCCCTATGAGTTTTAGGCTGAGGGCTCCTAAAATGGATGCTGTGCTACAGCAACTGCTGCTGCCCTGGGGCTGCTGGGCCAGATCATGTTCCCTTCTCATGCAGGTGAAAGCTCTTTCTCACTGACCTTTGAAACTGCCTTTGAAATTTGTAGGTTGAGGGATCAGGAAAATGCAGCTGCTGTCATGGATTCTGCTTGCCCTGAGGCCTGCTCCAGTCCTGTCCATGTCATGTGGCCAAGGCTGGGCTGTGTGCCACTCCTAGCCTGGTGCAATAGACCTTTCCTGTCTGCCTTCCAGGGTTCCTTGGCCTGGAAATCTCTTTCACTCTGTTCTTTTGTGTCTTCTGCTGCTCTAGAATTTGTTTGGAAACATTTTTACAAGTATTTTATGGGAAATGGGGTGGGGGGGAGTATCTACAGGTCCATCCTTTTACTCTGCCATCTTGCAGTGATTACATTTCTAAGGCAGTTAGGTTGTATGGTGGATAAAGATGTGGGCTTGGAGTCAGAAGGAACTTAATGCAGTTCCTCAGACACTTACTAAGGATGTGTGTGAAGGTTGGAAGTTCAATTCCGTGTGGACGGTCTCGGGCGGGTAAAGGTGGGAGCTTCTAAATCTTAGAGTTCTTACGAGGCCCCCCAGGAAAACTGCAGGGAATCGAGAAGGTCAGACTGAGCTAGCTCGGCTAGCTCGGGTATTTCCGCCTCTTCCTGGGAGATACGTGATGGGTGGAGCCTCCCTGCTCTTGAGGCTGTCCCAGATTGGACACACCTGTTGTCTCCTAACAGGCTCGATATTGATATGTAAACTACGCGACAGAGGGCTTAAGTAGGTCCAGGAAAGCCCGAAAAAGCCTCTTGGGCGGAGGGCCACGTGTGAGCTTACTAGGCTCCCCATGTTCCTCTCTCTTCTCTCCCCTCCCCCTCTCTCCTCACTTATACTTCTACTTCCAATCTCTTATTGTAAGATCTTTGCCTCCTTGGGAGATCCCTCTCTCTCTCCCTCCTAAGGAAGAATCCCCTGCACTTGTAACCGAGACCCTGAAATAAAGCTCAACCCTTGTTCGACTCTGGAACGTCCTTTCTCTCATATGCGCACCCGGCGTGGCCAGCCGAAGACCTCAGGAGGTGAGGTAAGAAAGACTCGGGTAGCCCACAGGCCTCTAGGTCTGGCAGATGTGACCCTGGGCAAGTCACTTAACCCTGTTTTTCTCAGTTCCTCATCTATAAAATGATCTGGAGAGGAACATGGTAAACCACTCCAGTATCTTTGCCAAGAAAACCCCAAATGGAGTCACAGAGAATAGGACATAACTGAAACAGCTCAACAACAAAACATGTTTCTAAGGGAAATGAGGAAAATTCATCAATTGTTTTTCATCATTTTTACCCATTCCCAGGCTTGTTATATCCAGACTGCTGGAAGAGTTGACAGCAATCAACTCACCAGTTTCATCTTGTTTCTTTGTGGGTTAACCAAAGTAGAACCCTTGAAATACTTGTTAGGACTAGGGATGTGAAAAAAATGAGAAAGGATTTCTGTCCATTAGTCTAATGAGTTTCACTGAAAGAATCAGAACCAGAAGAGTATCACTAACCTACAGAATACACTTGCACTGAGAGAGCTATAGTTCTGCCTAACAGCAGATTATTATTTAATACAGCCCAGCACAAGGTAAGTAAAAGCAGTAGGTGGCCCTAAAGAAATGAAATCTGAATAGTTAATAACAGAGAAAAGCTAAATGAATATGAGATCAGAAATGATTCCCAAAGATACTTCAACATCTAAACAAGGCAACGTGACAGAGAAGGAAAATGTAATGCCCAAACCAGCACCCAATGAGAAACAGTACAATTTCATCTGTAGGACTAGAAGAATGAGTACTATTGGCCATATATATCTTTATATGTAGAACTTCTATATAAATGCCTGGACAGCATAGGTTCTAGGTATATTCCCTTTCATATATCTTCCCTAGCCACATATTCTCCTGACATTTGAGCTCTCCATATGTGATCACTGATCTTGTATGTTCTCATCATGTGGGCCTTTTATGATGGTATGTTGAAAATTGTGCTTTGATATTGTATTCTATAAATATTGCCTGCTAATCAACTTCCCCAGTAAGCACTGCCTTCAACCACTGATGCTATGATAACCTATTGGATATTACACTACATGTGTGCAAGAGATTTTTTCTTGTCATTTAGTTTTCTATGCTATTTAAAGAAGTTTCCTATTTTTAATTGTTTACTATGAATTTCTGATAAAACTAAACATCGTAAAAGACATTATTTCCTCTCTGTGTGTATATTTTTCCTGATCATTTCTCATGCCTCCAAGACTCTTTCATCTCAAAGCATCTCCCTCTTCCTTTTAGCTCAGGCACCATCTTCTACATGAAACTTTCCATAATCCCCCAACCACTACTGCCCTGACTTCCAAAATAAATTCAATATATATGTATTTGTTAGCCTTTACATTTAATGTATATGTGTACATATAGGTGTGTATATGTGTGTATATGTAGCAAGTTCATGTAATATATGTGCATACATGTATGTACTCTATATATACACATATAAAACAAATATATGTAATATGTATGTATATGTGTGGGAGCATATATAACAAATATGTGTATTCAGTGTGTGTGTGTGTATATATATATATATATATATATATATATATATATATATATATATATATATATATATAGTACATATAACAAGCATATTACATGTATTCAAGTACTTGCTATCTCCTTTCTTCAAATGTAACCTTATTGTGAATAGGAATTGATTCATTCTTTATATTTGTCTCCACAATCCTAGCATAGTGTTTGGAATGTAGTACTAATTAATATGTGTTTGATTGATTATTGGTTTTGAGTGTGAGCTGATCCATAGGCTGTCTCAGAGTTGAGAAAGTTTACTGTGGCCATTACATATGAAGGAAAGCCTAGATTAAATATTTTGTAGCATTCAGCCTAGGGTCATAAAGATCTTCCTGTCTCGAAGTCATCTGCTTGACTGGTAAAATCAAATAAGGTTTTAAGTAAATGCTAACCCATGTGATGCCTCATACCTGGTGTAGTTTTCTAGGTTATGTGTGGAAGTAAGTGCTACACACAGAATGGGAACCAATATTTTGAAGAATGGTTGATACTATCAGCTATTTCTTATCTTATATACCATTCCACATTTCCAGTAACTTTAACAGAATGTCATTCATTCTGTGAGAGGGAGAAACAGGCAAGTCATAAGCAAGAAACTTTGGCAAGAAATCATCTTCTTCACTCTTTCCACTCCTAGGATCATAGATTCAGAGCTAGGAGCAACCATGGAAAGATCGAGTCAACCAGATGGGTTCTCCCTGCCCAGTTTTTATAGACTCAGCTTCAACTCTGTTGTGTCTACTGTGAGTTCTTGATCCTAGCCTGGCAGATTCATTGATGTTTCTCTTACGTTTCTCTTAGTAGAATTCACCCAGATTTGCCATACCCAGTTGTGAGCTAAGTCCTGAGAAAGGATCCTGGCTTGGATTCAGTGATGTTCTCACTAAGCCCTCCTTGACATTTTTCACTGCGCTTCCTATACTGTAGAAAAGAGGCTAGGTAGGATTATGATGCAGAGTGCTGTTGAGATACCTTACAGCCTATTACCATGGTAGACTGCTTCCTGTTGGGTGACAATATGACATTACAGCCTTGTGGAGGGAGTAATCAACAAAGGGTTCACTTAGCCAGAAGGCAAATTCAATCCGTCATGTTCTGCCAAGTGTTCATACAGTTCATTTAAAATGTGTTGAGCCCAGTAAATTAGTGAGTCCTCATCTATAAAAGAAGAAAAATAATATCTGTATCACCAGCTTCAGAGGCAGTAAGGTGATAAGTGAGGCTCAGAGTCAATTAATCATGGGAAAGTCAAGCCAATATAATAAAAATGACAATTCTATCTAAATTAATTTACTTATTCAGTGCCATACTAATCAAAATGCAAAAAATATATATATTTTATGGAACTAGAAAAAATGTAACAAAATTCACCTGGAAAAACCAAAGGTCAAATATATCAAGGCATTCCATGGGAAAAATTCAAAGGAAGGTAGACTAGCAGTACTGGTTCTGATAAAGTGGCAATCATCTAAATAATCTGGTACTGGCTAAGAAACAAAGTGGTGGATCAGTAGCGTAGATTAGAAACACAATTATGTTCACTCATTTTAGTTGTGTCTGATTCTTTGTGACCACATTTGGGTTTTTCTTAGCAAAAATTATGGAGTGGTTTGACATTTTCTTCTCCAGCTTGTTTTACAGATGAGAAACTGAGGCAAAGGGGGTAAGTGACTTGCCTAGGGTCACACAGCTAGTAAGTATCTGAGGTCAGACCTTGAACTCAGGAAGTTTAGGCCTCTTCACTGCAATCCAGCACTCTATCCACTGCGCCACCCAACCGCTTTCAGGTGTACAATACAAAGTAATAAATGACCATACTAATCTAATATTAGATAAACCCAAAGATCCAGGCTTTTTGGGTAAGAATTTATCATTTGACAAAAATTGTTAGGGAAAATGGAAAGCAACTGGGAAGAAACGAGGTGTAGAACATCTCACACCATATACCAAGTTAAGGTCAAATGGAAAACATGATTTTGACATGAAGGGTAATGTCGTAAGCAAGTTAGGGGAGCATGAAAAGTTTTACCTGTCAAATCCATAATAAGGGGAAAATGTGTGACCAGAGATAAGAGAGCATTATGGGATATAAAATTAAGAGCTCTTGAAACATATGCTTTGAAACATATACCATATGTTTCAAAAGGGACAAAATGAAAACAAAAACCAAGAGTTACAACCAATATTATTTTTACCATAGCTTTTACCATACCAGTCCCCCTAGTGGAGTACAAAGGATTCCTTGTTCACCTCTAAAACTGGAAGAAAAACAAAAGAAACCTGACAGCAGAATAGTCCTACACAGGTTTTTCCACATCATGGATGTTATGTGGCACAGATTATATTAACTCTTATAGTTACAGAAGTCCAAGTAGGTTAAGCTCTATCATTTCTAACAAAGAAAAACCCTTGTGGACAAAAATGAGCAAGGGTACTTGTTCATCTAATAAATTGTCAGTATGTCTGGAGATATTTGAAGCACACCTTGAGACAATGAACCACTTGAAATTCAGTAAGTCTCACTGAACAAATGTTATTGAAAACACCTCTTGTATAGCATATGGAATAACATGTTCATCAATGAGAAAGCAGAAAGCCACATTGGCTAGTTTTTTCTAACAATTTTCTTCAGAGTATTTTCATTCACTGAACATAGTCTGAAGTTTCCTACCTTTGTGTCTTTGCTTTCATCTGAAATGCACTCTTTCTCATCTCTGTCTATCAAATCCTCCCTGTCCTTGAAGTCCAGACTCAAATCTATTCCATAGATTTCTGAAGCCAGAAATGATTTGTCCATCCTCTGAACTGTCATGATTCTTTGTTTCTACCTTTCACATTTTTGCTCTTATCTCTTTTATGCCTTTATCATGACCTAATGTCTATGGTAGTTATTTCTACAGCAATTTTAACTACTATATTGTAAGCTTCTTGAATGCAAGGAAGGTGTTTTATTTGTCTTTGAAATGCCATCAACAGTTAATACCAAGTCTTGTACTTTGGATGCACTGATATTGTTTTGAATGAAACTGTCTAATCTCACCTTCTGAAACTCATTATATAAGATACTTTCATTTCTGAGGTGATGTCAGAGAGATAGTCTGAATCTTAAAAGGCTGATTTTGATCAAATATACCAATTATTTTAAACAGAGTGCTTAAAAATCATTTGTTCAACGAGTTTCACCAAACAGAAACTAGAATGTGTTAGAAAGGCAGCTAGGTGGTGCTCTAGATAGAGTTCAGGGCCTGAAATCAGGAAGAATCATTTTCCTGAGTTCAAATCTGGTCTCTGACACTTACCAGCTTTGTGACTCTGGGCTAATCACTTAAATAAGTCTCAGTTTCCTCATCTGTAAAATGTGCTGGAGAAGAAAATGGCAAACCACTCCAGTATCTTTGCCAAGGAAGCCCTAAATAGGGCCACAAAGAGTTGTATATGATTGAGTGACAGTAAGAATGTGTTGGACTGCTAGGTAATGTGAGGGCAATGAAAATATCCATCTGATAGCCATAGAGAATAGACTTTTGGATCTAGAAAGGGTCTTAAGAATTTATTCCAACTTTTCATTTCATCAAAGATGCAGAAACTGAGGTCATGACCCAGATGCTATGTCATATGAGTTGTAAGTAGAAGAGCCAGAATTTGAGCACAAGCTCTCTAACTAAAAATCACATGCTCTTTTTACTCTATCACCTAAATAGGTATAGCTAGGAAACAAGAGAGCCAGTTCTTCTGACTCTTCTGACTGAGGGCAAGTTCTCAATCTGTTGTATCATTGGATAGTACAATGGAAGGGATAATATAAGTAGAGAGATAATTGCAATGTTTTCATAATTTCAATGTTTTCAGAGAATCTCCATTTTCAGATGGCCTTATGTCACTGCTGTCCACAGAACTGTCATGCTGAAATGGGGAATGACAGCTTCAGTTTCTCATTTAGTTAATTGATGCTAAAGAGATTCAAATTGTTGTCTTCTGTCAGTTCAGGTAATGGCACAGCATATCTCAATCGCTGATCCTCTGGTGAGGAAAATACAATGTAAAATTATATATAATTGTGTTGCTGCTATTATTTTAATATCTTTTCTAAACTAAAAGCTAGTATACCTAGTATATCTCTAGGACTTGCCTAAAAGTCAAACTTCAATTTCAAAAATATGTCATTAATTGATATGGTTTCTTTCTCTATCAATGACAAACACAATTTCTTTATACCCTACTAGCTGGTCTTTGTGAGTTGTGACTAAAAATTTAGTAGCTTCTGACCAGGTTGGTGATGAGGCCTTCTGAATTTAACTGGGTTCATCTTTGAATAACGGACATGTAGTGTATCCCCATACCTGAACAGAAAATGTTTCAAATTTGATGGAAATTGTTGGGGCTTTTGCTCTCCTGGCATAGTCTTTAAGATCTCATAGTCACCTCCATGCCATAATGAACCATGGAAAAAATACATTAGTGCAGAGCCCATTAAGTGTAATATAATTACACTTAATAATTATATTATACTTTGAAGATTTCAAAATATTTTCAGATATAGTAACTCTAAATGGAACTGTATATATTTTCACCCTATGTCATTCAAGTCAACAAATATTAAGGAAGGGAATAGTAAATACCAGGTCACGGGAGGGGAACCTGCAGCCTCAAGGCTACATGTCACCTACTAGGTCCTTGGGTGCAGTCTTTTGACTGAGTCCAAGTTTTACAGAACAAATCCTTTTATTAAGAGGATTTGTACTGTGAAGTTTGGATTCAGTCAAAGGGCCACACTTGAGGACCTAGAAAGCCACTTGTGGTTTGGAGGCTTCAGGTTACCCACCTCTGTATTGGGCACTGGGCTAACTAGGGAACTCTCTCCTCTTTTCCATGACTCAGTTGCCAATATTTTTTAATTCTACTTCCATAACATTTTATTCATCCATCTCTTCTCTCCACTTATAGTCAATAAACATTAAGCACCTATTCTATGCTAAATATTGAGATACAAATAAGAAAAGGAAAGACAATCTAATGGGAAAAAATAATACACAATAAAAGGTTGAAAAGGAGGAAGGAGAGAAGGGCACCAGAGGGTACTGGGCCCAGGGATATAGTGCTTTTGGAATTGAAAGCAAGGGGAGAAGCTTATGGGAAATGAAATTAGATAGAAAATTCCAAGCCCTATATAAAAGGGAGGCTTTGGAAGGAGTTTATGCTTTCTAGCCCTCTAATCATAGGGAAGAAGTAAGCAAATGAGGGTGCTAAGGAGGTGGGTATCAAAACTGAACCAGTCTTCTTGATTTCAGGTGGTGAGCTTAGACTGGAGGAGACTTGATGTTTATGGAATAGAAGCCAAGGAGAGCAGCTAATGGGAAATAAGGAGTATATACTCATAAAGCCACATCTTCATTGAGAGGCAGTGTAGTATTCTAGGTGGGCAGCTAGATGGTGTAGTGAATAGAAAACTGGACTTGGAATCAGGAAGATCTCTTTTCCTGGCCTCAGACACTTACTAGTTATGTGACTCTGGGCAAGTCACTTAACCCTGTTTGAGTTTCCTCATCTGTAGAATGAACCAGAGAAGGAAATGGCAAACTGCTCCAGTATCTTTGCCAAAAAAAACCCAAACGGAGTCATGGATAGTCAGACATGACTGAAAATGACTGAGTAGTGTATAAGGTAGAGTGTTAGACCTGGAATCAGAAAAGCCTGGATTTCAGATTTTAACTCTAACACCTATTAGTTTCATCTGTAAGATCGTAGATAGTCCAAGTACCTACCTCACAGTATCGTAAAGCTATAATGAGACACTACGAAGCACTTTGCAAATTTCAAACATTGCCTTTCAATGCTTGTGCAGATGACTCCCAAATCTATATATTCAGATCCAGTATTTGTCCTGATATCCAGTCCCACATCACCAAGTTTCCATTAGACATTTCGTGCTGGATTCTCAGAAGTATCTCGAACCTAACATGGCTGTGTTGGAGGGTGGGGGAGGGCAATGGATTATGAATATGAAATGCTAGCCACTGACAGGCACTTTGGGGTAATGCAATCACTTTACTGAGCAGACAGTCTCAGTAGGAATTTGGTTCTGTTCTTGACCTCTCTTCCACTTTCAGATTCTGTCAGAACTATTTGATTCCCCTCCTCCTCCCAATGGATGAACAAGCAGCCTGGTAAAGTTTTCTAATGTAGATTGTGAGCACATGAGCTAAAGCATGAGGTCTGCCTGGGAAAGCCTAAGACTGGGTCTCAAAGCCCTTGCAGTCTCTTTGTTTCATGTTTCTTCCCTTAGCATAGTTGACCTAACATGCATTTTGAGATAGGCATGTCCAGGAATCTCTTGAGAGAGAAGTTCACTTCACAAAGACATGTTATGAGTCTTCTGTTAGGGCCATGCTTGCATAAGACATCCTTGTGAGTTTCAAGGGGTCCTCTAACAGAGCTAACCAGTGTGAGAGAAAGTCTCTGGATTAGATAAAAAGACCACTGATGGGGGAGGAGCTCTACCTCTGACCAGACTTGCCAGAACAACTCAACAACATCAAATCTATATGTTGTCTACCCAATTAGAATATATTCTCCTTGAGAACTGGAACTATTTGGCAAATTTTTTGTATCCTCCAGTGCTTATAAGGCACAGTATCTGGCACAGAATAATTACTTAATTATGTTCTTAAATGGGGCAGCCAGGTGGTGCAATGAATTGAGAACTAGGCTTGGAGTAAGTAAGACCGTTTTTCCTAAGTTCAAATCTAGCCTGGGACACGTACTAGCTGTGTGATCCTGGGAAGTCACTTAACCCTCTTTTCCTCAGTTTCCCTATCTATAAAATGAGCAGGAGAAGGAAATAACAAACCATTTCAGTATTTTTTCCAAGAAAACCCCAAATAGGGTCATAAAGAATTGGACATGACTGAAAAGCAACTGAACTGCAACATTTGCTAAAAATGAATGTTGACTCACTGACTAGATTGTATACATTTCCTCAGTCTTACCTATAAGATCCCACCACTTGCTTGCCTCCTTAAGAGTCACGACCATCTGATGGAGGATTTCTAAGAAAATATGTTTGTATTGCTGTGTTTATGACAAATACATGTAAAAGAAATCCTAAGCTTTCATCAAAATCTGTGCATGAAAATACCCTCCTGTAACTGGGCACCATCATTTCATCCCACATAAAAGTAAAGCTTAGTGGCCTTTTAATTCCTAGCTGACAAACCCAAACTTTGAGTCACATAAAACATCTAACAAATTCCAGTGCACAAAGTGTTAAAGAGCAAATCTCTAATTTTCCTTCTTGTTTCTCCTTTTGTTCCCCTCCCCACCCTTTGCTTTCTCTTCCATAAAGTCAAAGTAAAGAGGAAAGAGAAGGCATCATGGACAGGTGAGGGGAGAGGGAGAGGGAGAGGTACTTGCTTGTCTTCTACTTTTCCCCCACTATCAGGTCTAATTCAGCTCATGTGTTCCTTGTTAGAACAGTGGGGAACACATTAGATGTTTAATCCAATAAGTTTCAGCAGTACTAGAATAAATGTTCAGCAATAGCACTTTGGAAACTGGTAAATTCCCAAAGCAAAAAAAAATCAATTACCCAAAAAACAATTAAATACTTACTAAATGCAAACCTGTGGAAACAATGATGAAACAACAAGGTTCCTGTCCTCAAAATGCTTGGAAACTAGTACAAAGAAAAGATGGGAAAACCAGCAACTGAAATTAAAATTATGTAATAATTGCAACCAAAATGTGTGTTGGGGGGAGGGTTGAGTTTCCAAACAAAATGGTATGAAACATTTGAAGGGGAAGAGATCCTGTATATTAGGGAAATTTTCATGGATAGAGTGCCATCAGTACTGGGCCTTGAAGAGCAGGGAGGATTTTAAAGAGAGAAATGGTAACTATTAAGGAAAATTTAAAAGAGAACTAGAAAGAAAATGCTTCATGTAGAACTTAGCCTACTTACTGCTTTGACATAATTGTGAATCCCATATAACAGAATGAAAGAATCATGTTAAATGATTTTAAGCTTTTTTTAAGAAAACTAGTTGAACATTCATTACAAGGGATAACAAACTGAAGGAAGAACTATTTGCATCTAGTTTTTGTTGTTGTTGTTTTCAGTCATATCTGACTCTTCGTGACCCCATTTGAAATTTTCTTGGCAAAGATACTAGAGTAGTTTGCTGTTTCCTTCTCCAGTTCATTTTACAGATGAGGAAGCTGAGACAAACAGGGCAAAGTGACTTGCCCAGGATCACTCAGTTAATAAGTGTCTGAGGTCAGATTTGACCTCAGGAAGATGAGTTCTCCTGCAACATGCTCTATCCACTGAGCCACTTACAAGGTTAAGTGAATTATCTAGGATCACTTAGCTACTAAGTGTCTGAAGCTAGATTTGAACTCAGGTCTTCCTGACTCCAGTTCTGCTGCTCTATCTACTGTGCCACCTAGCTCCCCATACAACTGGTTGCCTCTGGGAATTTAATTCCATCTCTCATTCAGATCCCGTGAATATACAAGGATATACATGCAATTCAGAAACAGGTTGGCTTTGGCAAACATCTTTACTCTTTGAAAGATTTGTTACCATCTGAGACCCTAACTCTCAGGAAAATAAAATGCATATTTTTAGTTTGACCTTCACCAAGGATTAGATTTGGATATAGTCTCCAACTGACAATATTCTATCTTACTCAGTGGATTAGATGATATATCACATAGGTACCCTAGATACCTTCAAACAATGTCCTTGCAGTTACAATTTTCCCTGATAGGAACGTGATGCATATATGTGTATGTATGTGTTTGTATGTAGAAACACATGTAAAAACTATTTCTGGATGATCAATTATTTCTGTCTGTATGTCAGAGATTTGGAAATAGTTCAGAGTATCCAACTTTCGTCCTTCATTTTCTTATGGTCTCTTTTCCAGTATTGCCAGGATGCTTGTGACTCTTATGCGAGTAGTGATTTGATTCCAAGGAGGTCTCATTTATCTGAATATTGCTTTAAAATGAAAAAGGAAAAGGAAAAAACTGCCTACATATATATGACAAGCAAGAAACTAGGATGCTACAAGGTAGGAATGCAAATAGTGGTAGGGACAGGAAATAGAATCCAAGAAAGGATTTGGAAACAAAATTTTGTCTTCTGTGGCTATCTTTTAATGTAAAAACTGTAACAAATGAGTTCTACAGGTTGCCTAACACAAATAGTGCCCTTCTTATGGGTGGGGAGGTTCTTCTGTAAGAGTCTCATCTGTATCATTTTTAGGAGTCAGTCCTCATTGACACACTCTTCAGTCACATGGACCAATAAAGCAGGGCTGTGTCATTCACATAAGGAGCATGCCATTAAGCAGAGTCAGAGTGGATGGACCATGCCAGAGATCACCCATGTTACACTCCAAAGGGTGATAGATGGGAGAGGATCTGCTCTTCTAGAATTGATTCTAATAAAAAATTAGGTACTGGATTTTGAAAAGAAAAGTGAGGAACCTTGTGTTTTGGGCGTAGGAGAGTATGATCATTCATCTTAGAATGCATTACAGAAACAGAGAAAAGTCAGGATTAGTGTGAAATGTACACTGGATTTTTCGAAACATTTCAACATACCTAAAAGCATGAAGCAAATGATAACATTATTAAGCTGGGAGAAAAGTTCCAGTATCAACATTTTTCATCTCCATCTTCATCCTTCAAAGAAATCTAGCTGTCAGAGGAACAGTAAAGCAGCAAGTAGAGTCAATTTTTTTTTATACATCAAACTCTAAAAAAATAAATCACATAGCTCCTTAAAGATTATTGACAGCTAACTGAATAATTTTGCCAAATACCAATTTCTTCTCTTGATTTTTTTTTACTGATGCCACAAAGTAGAGTTTTCTATTTAGGAACAAGTTGATTAAATACAGGAAACGTCCACCAAGGTCATTTTCACTACGAAGATCTGTGATTCTGTGAAAAAGAATTCATAATCAAGGTTTCATCTGGTACTATTTTTCCCAACCATTGCTAAATGTACATACCTCACATATTCCCAATCTTTATCGATCAAGGTTTTTTCCAGAATTCTTTTATTCTCTGAACTGGGGGGTCTTCTGCAAAGGTGTGACCATTACTGCATTATTTGCTCAATCCCTCAAACATGGTGTGATAAGATATAATGGTATGTGTCACATTAAAAAGTATCTGACTCATTAAAGCAGAAAACTTACATGTTTAAAGTCAGAACAGAGAATTCTTTGAACTGGAAAGGACCATAGAAATCATCTATTCCCATTCTCTCATTTTAAAGATAAGGAAACTGACAGCTAGACAGTTAAGTGAACAAGCATTTAAGTGTCAAGCCCTATGCTAAATACTGTGAATCAAAAGGTAAGAAATAGTGCCTGCTCTCAAGCTCACAGTCTAAAGGGGCTGTCGTAGTGCATGCAGTCAACAAGCAAACAACTATGAACAAACAAGAAATATTCAGGATAAGTTGAGCGAGAATCTCAGAAAAAAAGAAGGCACTAAGATTAAGGTGGAATGGGAATGGTTTCTTGTAAGAAGGTGGGCCTTTACTGAGATTTGAAGGTAACCAGGCAAGCCAGGAGATAGAAATAAAGAGGGGATGACTTCCCAGGCAGGAGAGAGAGACAATTAAAATCAGGGAGTCCAGAGATTGAGAGTTTTGTTCAAAGAACAATGATCCAGTGTTGCTAGATCATAGAGTACGTGGAATAAGGTGAGAGAATGGAAAGTCAAGGATGGGTTAATAACTGGAAAGATGATACAAGAACCAGAGCCCCTTGAACATTCTAGAGTCATAAAATGTTTGGTTCTTATTTTTTAAATTTTTTTACTAATTTCATTTTTAATTTATGAAATAATACAAGCATTTCTAAACCATAGTATAATTTTTAAAACATGATTACACAAGAAACTGCAAACATATTACTTACAACTTGCTTCTTCTTAAATATTATAAATACCCAAATTAACTGTAAAAGACATATGAAGGAAGACACTATCTGCATCCAGAGAAAGAACGGATAAAGAGAAGTATGAATAGAATCATTATATATGCATATATATGTGTATGTGTATACAATATAGTGTATATACGTGTATGTATATACATGTGTATACACACATATGTATACACACATTTGTGTCTAATGGTAGCCATTTCTAGGTGGGGTCAGAGGAAGGGAGAAAAGGAAATCTACAGGATAACTTTAGTATATATTTCGAAGTTATTGTTATCTATAAATTAATGCTTATATTAGGGGACAAAAACTTTAAATTTTATTAGATTTCTGATTGTTAAGCACATTATAGTTGTTTTTTCTTAAGTGCTATCATATTCCTGATTCTAAGAACATATCATACATTTTTTCAACATGCTTAGTCAACTGACCTGGTCAACACTGGTGGCCAGCGGTAATATTTTTATCCAAATCCCAGAGTATTTCACTGGAGACAAAGCGTATCATTGATGTGATCATGACTGAGAAAGTAACCCTTGTTCTCTTCCAAAAGCAATAACATTTGCTATAGGGTTTATTATGGGATTGTTGTCTCTGACCTGAAAGGATAATAACAGTATATACCAAGTACTGCTGACATTTCCTGGAGGTTTCAATTCAAGTGTCTGTGCTCTGGTGCATTTATCAACTTTGTGCTAGGCCATGCTTGCACATTTGCACTATCAGCCATGCTCTCTATGGTAGGAAATTTCCACTTGTGTACCCAAGTCTTTCCTGGGATCATTTACCTCTTTTGCCTGACTAGAACTATTATACTGTTCAAGAAATCCAGTGGGACAGTAAAAAGACATGAATGTCCTCCTCCCTTTTCCCCTGACCAAATACAGATAATCAAGCTATACGCATTTATTAAGCACTTATTATTAACACTGTGCTAAGTGTAAGGATACAGAAGCAAAACTTCTCCTCAAGGAGCCCACAATCTAATGGGGCCAAAATTTGCTCTGGATAAGTTTTCCCAAAACAAGAGTTATAGGACTTAAACAATTCTAGTAAGCTTGTGTGGTCTCTATGGTGTTTTATTCTAAAGAACTCTGATTATTTTCAAATCTTTTTCTCATCCTGTAATGGTGTCTTAGCCATTTATTGTCCAACACTAAAGCTAATGAGATAGCCTTATTTGGTCTTCATAAAAGAAAAAAAAATGAGTTAGAATATTTCTGCTCTATTCTCAATAACTCTTCTGTTTTTAGCTTTTTCTAGATACTTCATCCATAGACATAAATAGAAAAGAAAGGGTAAAAGCCATGTGATGTATTAGAACATTTGTCTGCACAAAACGCCATTTTCTAAACAGAAAGATTGTTTATTTTTTTCCCTTCTGTGGGTTTTAGTTCTTTTCCTTTGAAGCAATAATTTGTGATATTAATTAATTTTAAAGGACAAATTAACTGCAGAGGATGTGTGAAGGAAGACACTATCTGCACCCAGAGAAAGAACTGATTAGTAGAAGTATGTATAGAATAATTTTACACACACACACATTTATATATATGATTTTACACACATATATGCATATGTATGTGCACACAACTATTTGTGTCTAATGGTAGCCATCTCTAGAGCGGGAAGGGTAAGAGGAAAGAAGAAATTTACATGATAATTTTGTTGTATATTTGAAAAGGAGAGCAAGATGTGTATGGTAGATTTGCAGCTTCATGTCCAATCATCTTTTCATTGACATGTGTTATGGAAATGCTTGTTTTATTTCATAGATTGAAAAGAAAAGTTGTGATATTTCTTATTTAAACCCAACAATCCATTACCTTAGGTCTGAGCATGTCACTCCCCTGCCTGAAGCTTTCAATGGCTCTCTATTGTTTATAGAATAAAATGTAAACTTCTTAAAATGGCATTCAGATCTTTTCAGATCTGATCCTAACCTGCATTTTCAGCTTTATCTTCCACTCCTGCCCTCCACAAACACCACATTTCCAACTTCCCTGTTTTCTAAACCCTACCTGCACCTTCCTACTTCCATCTCAGTCTGTCTCTCTGTTTCTCTGTCTCTGTCTCTGTCTCTGTCTCTGTCTCTCTGGCTCTGTCTCTGTCTCTCTGGCTCTCTGTCTCTCTCTCTGTCTCTCTCTGTCTCTCTGTCTCTCTCTGTCTCTCTCTCTCTCTCTCTCTGTCTCTCTCTCTCTCTCTCTCTCTCTCTCTCTCTCTCTCTCTCTCTCTCTCTCTCTCTCTCTCTCATTATCTTTCTCTTTCTCCCTCCCTCTGAATGTTCAAACTTGAAATGGCTTCAAAAATCATCTTGATCAGTAGTTCTGAAAGTGTGATCCAGGGACCCCTCAGTTCTTGAACTAGTTCTTTCTCAAGGAGTGTATGAGGTCAAAATTGTTTTCACAATAATGTTAATACATTTTTATTTCTAACAGTATGCCTCTAATAAGAAACATAACCCATAAAAACTAAAGCTCTTCAAGTTTTTGAAAGTGTAAGGAGGTCCAAAATTTTTGAGCACCTCTTATCTAGAAGAACCTAAAAATGAACACACAGCCCTTCTGCAGCTTAAGATTAGAGAAGAATCGGCGTAGGTCTAGACGGGATCTTCCAGGCCTTGTAACAGTTAATTATAGTGAAACAAAACAAATTCACACATTTGCTAGATCTGAGAATGGATATCTGTTCGTCACTTCTAGTTCATCACCTCTGCCTTGAGTTGGGAAGCATGCATCATTACATTCATCCAGGATTCTCAAATCTTTCAAAGTTGATTTCCTATGCATTAATGTAGTCATATAAATTTTCTCCTAGTTCTTCTCATTGCATTCTACACCAGTTCACATAAGTCAGTCTAGGTTTCTCTGAAGGTATGTCTTTCATCATTTCTTATGATGTGATATTATATTACATTTAGAAACTATAATATGTTCAATCATTCCCCAACGAATGGGTCACTATCCACTTTGTTTCAAATTCTTTCTTATAATAAAAAAGTGCTGCTATAAATACCTTTGCACACATGGGTTATTCCATCTGTCTTTGTCTTGTTTGGAATATAAGTATATTAGTGGTACCACTGAGTCAAAGGATATTTTACACTCCCACCAGAGACCTTTTGCTGCTGTTGAGTCATTTTTTCAGATTTGTCAGTCTCCTTGCAGTCCCTTTTTGGGGTTTTCTTGGCAAAGATAATGGAGTGATTTGCCATTTCCTTCTCCAGCTCCTTTTACAGATGAGGAAACTGAGGCAAACAAGGTAGCCTGTTTTGCCCAGGGTCACACAGCTAGTAAGTATCTGAGGCCAGATTTGAACTCAGGAAGACTCATCTTCCTGATTCTGGGTCTGGCACTCCATACACTGTGACACCTAGCTGCCATGTACCTTAACCCTAGGACTATTTTTATGCTAAAATGCAATACCCAGAATTGAACACAGTGCTCCAAATTTGTCCAGGCTGGTTTAAAGTATAGTGGAACTATAACTGTTTCCCACCTTCTGGACTTTATATGTTTTTTATGAAATCTTGATAGCATTAGATTGTAAAAGTTTTCATTTTATTTTGCCTGGAATTTGGCTTCTATGTTATTTCCCCTTCATTTCATCCTCCTCATTTCTTCACACTAGAACTCAAACTTTCTGCCACAACTCAGGTCCATGAGTCCTGAAAAGTGCCCAGAAAGGTGAGATTTCCTTGTTTCTTGCCCAGAACCAGATCAACACAATATTTCTTTATGTTTTGTCTTTCCCATTACAATGTAAACTCCTTAAGGGAAGTAACTACCCTGTTTATTTTTAAATCCTCAGATCTTGGCACAGGATCTGGCACATAGTAAGTGTTCAATAAATGATTTTTCATTCATTTTTCACTCATCTGCTTTATTTTAAAGATTTCAATTTATAAATCCAAGCCTAATAAAACATAATTTTAGAAAATATTTAAATGGAGCACTATCATACTTTTCAACAAAGATGTAAAATAATCTCTTCATAGACACATAGGAAATGCTCCTAGATAGAAGGATCCATGAAATTAGACATAGAGTCAAAAATTTTAGAGATAGTCAGTGATCCACAACTATGTCTTTGTTCTTTTAGGAATTAACAATGGGATGTTGAGAAGATGTTTCTCAGTTCTGGGCTGGGAAGAATAGGAAAACGTTAAAACCACGATGTTGTGTTACTTTTGTAAATTTTTCTTTCTCAAATTTAAGCACAGGTGGGAAATTTTCCTCAATTTTAAGGAAAATATGGTAGAGCATTAAAGGTTCTGCCTTGAATATATATCTCAGCAGCAAGCTGAGGCAATGGCCCACAGCAGCAGCTCGCACAGACCCTTCATTGTGAAGGCTTAAGGTACAGAGGTACAAATGATCCTGCTAGGATAAGAATCAGCATCTCGGTTTGTCAAGCCTTCAAACACACTGACACAGCCAGGATGGCTAAAAACGTTGGCTTGTGAATGTCAGACGGAAGTACACAGAAGGATGTGATGCGACTTAATGAGCATCTCCAGATAAACAACAGCAAAATTAAACTGCTGGGAAAGTAGGAGTAGAGAATAATTTCATTTTAAAGGGAGAGTGCCTTGCTTATCAAAGGCTAATCTATGAAAGAAAAGGGGGGGGGGGTTTGTCTTTTTTATTTTTTCCCCTGTTACAAAAACATGTTATTTTTCACAAAGGGAAAGGGAAGTTGAAGGTTTATTCACTGATTCATATGTCTATATAGAATATTTGTTGTTATTTGCATTTTTTGGTATGTCTAACTAATGCAGGTAGCAAAGTTGAAAAAGGAAATAATCATTCATAAGGAATTTAGACAATCTCAGTCAAGATCATGCTTTCAGTTGATTTCTTGGTATGAACATAATGAAAATAGGATATTAGGATTTAGTGCTGGCAGGGACTTGAGATATCTTCTGTTACAATTCCTCATACACATGAGGAAGTGAGATTGCAAATTATTGGCTTAAAGTTAGGATTTAAACCTACTTCTGACTCTAGTTCCTATATGCTTTCTTCTGTATTACAATGTCTTCCATCTCCAAACCCAAAGCCCTTTCCACTACATGATCCACTCTCTAAAAGAGGCGTTAGTGTTATATGAAGACTTGGAAATAAGACAATAGGCTGTTATCCACTGAGATCATCAAGAAAGGCTTTATGAAGCATTTGAGCTGAGTATTAAGGAATGCTTAGGAATTCAGGCAGATTCTAGGACAAGAGAGGGTGTAATTGCAATAAGGTTAGTCAATTTCCAGGATTTTTAAAACTAAGTTTTAAAAGATTATGTCAGTTATAGTTCAGTTTCTCATATCTCTTTATTACCAAATTCAAGCAGAACCTCATCCAAGTGCTATTAATCACGTCCTCAGTAGCAACTCATGTTTATGAATTTTTTTAAATCTATAAAGTGCTTTCATATACATTTATCTCATTTGATCCTCATCACAAACATGAATTATGTATGAGACAGGTGATATTATTCCTATTTTCTACCTGAGGAAATTGAGGCTCAGAGAGGTCTAGAGGCTTGTTCAAGGAGGAAATCAGGGAAGTGACAAGTCAATGCTTAGGCCCAGGTCTTTCTTCCTTCAGGTCCAGAACTCTTCCAGCACTAAAGTACCAAAAGTGAACAAGGAAGGACAGCACTTAAGTGGGAGTCAAGGGACTATATTCTAAGCCTGACCCTATCATTAATTAGCTATATGACTTGGGGTAAGTCTCTTCACCTTTTCAGGTCTCAGTTTCATCAGTTGTAAAATGAGGTGCTTGGTTTAGCTGATTCTTCTTAAAATTTTAATTCTTAAATTTTAAATTAAATTTAAATTCTTAAAATATTGTGTAATTCTGCAGAGCAGTTCTCTTTGAGGAGAAAAGACAAGCAACAATTCTACAGATCTATTTGAGAGCAAAAAGAAGGACCTTTTCAGTTTGTCTCAACCCTTATAATTCTTACCCTAAGAAGATTGAGTCAATCCTGACAGGTTACTTCTCTTGGCAAAGAGCAGGAGAAAACAGTCATGCAAAAAAAATTGTAATATTGTCCAAAGGTCACTAATAAATTTATTATATTTAAACTTTGGGTACCTGTCCAAATGTGAGAACACTGGAACTCTAAAGTCACGTCACTAGGATAGTCATGGTCATTTTTATTAGAAATTGTTTTCAAAGGCATGGACACAAGAAGTTGGGTATAGGATCAAGCATTAGAATCAATATTTTCCACAGGTTACATAAACTGTAGTTATTGGGATGTGCAGCTTGCTGTCATAGTGCTAACTTTTACCAGTCTTCTCATTTCTGAATGGAAGAGAGGTAAATTTAGCGATTTAAATGAATTACATTCCTGAATAGTAAGTTAAGACTTAAGAAAGAAAAAAAAAACCTAATGGACAGAAAAGTTCAGGCGCACACACACAAACACACATGTGTTGTGTGGGTATATGTATACACATGTGTATGTCTATTCAGAGCAGCACTCTTTGTGACAATAAAGAATGGAGGGAAGGTATTCTCACAAATTGGGGAATGACTTTAAGAAAAGGTAGTAAGAAATACAGAGAAACATGGGAGGAGTTGTATGAACCGATGCATTACCAAGTATGAAGAACCAAAAGACTATTATAGACAATAGCTACTATATACAAGCCATCAGCCAAAAGAAAAGGAGACTCTATAAAGGAAGAAGGGGATAAAAGATAGGCTTCTTCTTTGTACTCTTCACTTCAGCTTGCAGGAAAGGATAGAGATATCTAGACAGGGGGATAATAACAATTAATAACAATAATAGCTAGCATTGATATAGTACTTACTACATGCCAGCCATTGTGCTAAGTGCTTTATGAATATTATCTCATTTGATCCTCACATGAACTGTGGGTGGAGGTGCTATTATTATCCTAATTTAATTCTTGAGGAAACTGAGGCAAACAGAGGTTTGTGTGTCCAAGGTCACACAACCGGTAGGTGCCTGAAGGCAGATTTGAACTTAGGTTTTTTTGACTCCCAGCCTAGATTTCTATCCACTGCACCACCTCACTGCCTCAGTAAAAGGCAGCACTCTAGTCTACTTGGGATTATGTCACTAGAGCCTTACTGACCATCACACATGGAACATGTGCAGGAATCCTCAGACTCAAGCTTAGGAGTTCAGTTAATCATAATCACAGAATTTAAGAGGTGAAAAGGACTTCAACAATCATCTAGTACAATTCATGCGTGACAGAAATCCCCAATATAACACACCAACACGTTGACAACTTCTGCTTGAAGACCTCCAAGAAGGAGGAAGTCATCATCTGTCAAGGTAACACATTCCCCTTTTGGACAGCTTTAATTTTTTAAATTAAATTTCATTTTTTTCAATGAAGAGAAAATTTGCCTTTTCTTCTTTCTCCTTATCCCCATTGAGAAAAAAAAAAGAAACCTGTTGCAAACACATAAAGATAAAGAAAATAATTTTCTAAATTGACCATGTCCAAAAAAAGTCTTTATTTGTACTCTAAGTTCATGACCTCTCTCTCAGAAAGGGAGTAGAAGTAGGATATTTCATCAAAACTCTTCTAAAGTTATAATAGAACATTGCATTTGTGTAAATAAGTCTTCAAAGTTGCCTGTCTTTACAATATTGTTGTTATATGATGTGTTCTGATTCTTCTCCTTTCACTGTGCATCACTTCATCCTAGTTTTCTCAAGTTTCTCTGAAAGTATCTCCTTCATCATTTCTTACAACATAATAATATTCCATCACATTCATCTGCTAAAACTTGTTCAACTATTCCCCAATTGATAGGAACCACCTCAGCTTCCAGTTCTTACTACTATTCTCATTGTTAGAACAATTTTCCTGACATTGGTCCTAAGTTTGCTTTCTTGCAAATTCCACACTCCCACAACTCACCAACAGGTTTGAGGCCTGTTGGTTACCCTCAGCTTGGTTCCAAGACAGCGTATTGGAGAATGGCTGCTGTACGTGCAACAGCTTATTGGAGCCACAGGTGAGACTTAAGTGCTAGGTGGACACCAAAAGTGGATGAGCAGCCCAGAAATGATCTCTGCAACCCCTCACACAAGAGGTGCTCATTCTCCCTGAACACTCCACACATCCACCTCTGCTAATTACTGCATCACTTTGTCTTAATCTCTCTGTGTCTCTGTTTCTTCATCTATAAAATGAAGGCATTGGACTACATGACCACTAACATCCATTCTAGATAAAAATACATGATCCTTTTGGGCTCTGGGATGTGGCACTAACTCTGTTCTCCTGACTATTAATCTATGGTTATCAACCATCCACCATTAGCCTTTTTCTTTATAAGAATTGTGTCTGCATGGTTACAACATATCAAGCAAGAACCAAAGGTCAGCACACACAATGGGTTGAGTCCTAGGGGTCAAAAAGGATGAATTAGGTAGGCATGTTCCAACGTTGAATGAGGCAAGTTCTCCATGGTATCATGTATAACTCAAGAAGATGACACTATCAACTGGGGACTTAAATCAAACCTAATGCTATAGCAAGGACAGCTTGGTCCAATCTTCTTATGTATTTCCTTCTCTGTGTAGCCCTGGACATACAATTATGCACTACAGCTAGAAGATAAGTCTGGGATCTTGCATGCTTAATAAATGCTTATTGATTGACTGAATGATAAGTATATCCTGACCTTCATGAAATCTGGAATGAGCAATGATCATAGAGGTATTAAAATTACCAGAAAGTCCTTACACTGAGAGCTTTCTTATCCTAAGGGGTTTGACCCTTAAATCATTTGTTGACCAGAAGCCAACTGGGCTTGCTAGAAATTTTATTAAGAATTTCAGCTATTATAGCACTGATTATAAGACACCATACTCACAAATACATCACCATAAGTGTAAATGATGCTTTCTGAGAACTGTGTTACTTTTCATAAATGAAAACAAGTAACAGTCTCATTGTCTAAGAAGCCAGGGCATGCTTAATGAGAAATAGAACAGATGCCAGCTCCTCTTCCTAATCCCTCTGTCTGAATTTGATGGAAATCTATCAGAGAGAAAAATAAGTATGTTTGCTACAGATATTTGCATGAGTTTTCTGAGTCTAGTGATTTAGGGAATAGTGAAGGGAATTATAAAATATTAAGTCAAAGATCTGGAAGGGACCCTTGAGATTATTTAGTCTAATCATATCAATTTATACATCAATGAGGAAACTGAGAATTGTCAAGCTTTAGTAAATTTGTTCAAGACCACACAGATAAATTGTCAGAGCAAATAATAATAATTCACAGTTACATAGCACTTTGAAATTTCTGAAGCACTCTGTAAGACAAGTATTATTCCCTTCTGACAGATAATGAAATTGAACTCTGAAAGGTTATATGATTTGTCCAAGGATCACGTAACTAGTGAATTATCTGAAACAGCAAAAACCCCAATCTCCTAAATGCAACTCCAAATTTCTAGTCACATTTTGCTACCCTCAAAATGAAAGCCCCAGTCTTCAAACTCCCAGTAGAGTGCTTTCCTACCACACTGTTAAACTAATTCCTGAATGGAAAAGAGGAAATATAGGGTGCTTCCCAAAAGTGTTAGTGCTGTTATAAGTTTTTAATAGCTTATATTTATATAAAGGTCTTGAATCTTAATTCCAGAGGCTCTTGATAAAGTATACCTCTCTCCCCTCCATGGAGAAGGTTATAGTACAGGTGTCAATGACAAAGCTGCCATCAGACATGGTCATTGTGTCAATTTTGCTTAGTTATACTTATTTATGAGAAGAAGTGAATATTGGAACACAATAAAATGTAAAGAAAAATAAAAAAGAAAGAATGAAGGAAAGGAAGAAGGAAGGAGGGAGGGAAGAAATGGAAGATGAAAGGAAGGAAGGAAGCAAAGAAGGAAGGAAGGAAGGAAGGAAGGAAGGAAGGAAGGAAGGAAGGAAGGAAGGAAGGAAGGAAGGAAGGAAGGAAGGAAAAATGCCTCTGGTTAAAAAAAAGTATTTTAAGTGAGGCTCATGTAAGATTTGCATCATTCAGCTGCAATCTGCTAAAAGTTACCAAAGTCTCTCTGCATTCATTTATTCACAAAGAAAATATAATTTCCCAGGCTCCTGAGTAGCTAACATTCAAGTGTAGATTTCTGTGCAACTGTAGTTGGTTGTGTCCATTTCCTAGTATATTTATATATAAAATTCTTGTCTTTGTTTTTCCTCATTAGATTTTAATTACCTTGAGGGCAGGGACCATACATTTGTATGTCCTTTGTAATACCTGCAGCATCTTCATGGCGTCTAAACAGAGTCCCTGCCTTCAAGACAATCACCTGAGGAACTGGAGCACTTGTATCTATCACCTTAGGGATAGAGGCCTTCATCTCCCTCTTTTGCATCAACTCCTCCCATCTTCCATGTCTTCATATTCATAATAGAAGTATCCTTTTAGGCCCTTCTTATGGGTGGCAAAATTACTTTACTTCAACTGGTGGGGGAAATGGAAAACTCTACAGTGTGACAATTACAAGTACCTAGAAAAAGTAGTAAAGTGAGTTTAGTGAAGCATAAGCAACAGGTTTTACTTCTTATCTCATTTCTTAAGCAAGTTTAGATGCCTTTTTCTAGCCTCCTGAGTCCAATTCAATTGTGGTTCATTCACTCATTCATTCATTCATTCATTCATTCATTCATTCATTCATTTATTCAGCAATAATTTAAGGAAGAAAAGAAAAAAAAATAATTTATTAAGCGCTAAATATGTGACAGGCCCCATGCTAAGCATATTACAAATACCTTATTGGATTCCTACAACAATCGTGGGAAGCAGATGTTATCATTATGCCCATTTTATAAATGAGGAAACTGAGGTAAACAGAGGTTGTAAATTGCCTTTGCTCACACAGCTACTAAGTTAAATTTCTTAGACTAGATCTGAACTCAGTTCTCCTTGACTCCAGGCTCAGCACTCTATCTCTTATGCCACCCCAGTTCAAAATCAATGAACCAATGTATATGCATACATAAACACAGATAATGGTCAAAGGACATGAACAAACATTTCTCAAAAGAAAAAATGCCAACTATTTACAACCAAATGAAAATAAACCCCAAATCACTAATAATAAAATAAATGCAAATCAGAAGACATCAATAAAGTAGCAAGTGTCTGAGATGGGATTGAAACTTGGTCTTCCTGATTCCCAATTCTACTGCACTACTCACTGTGCCATGTTACCCCTCTGATTTGGCATTTCTGAATACATTTTTTTGCTTCTGGGAGATCAAGATTTGATCACTGTTTGGGTTTTGATGGCTCAGTGTAAATGTAAATAGTAACTGTTTCTGTTCTGGCCAGAAACTCTGAGGGTCTTCCCTTCCCAGATTGATTCTTTTATAAAGGCAAACTAGACCCTTTTGCCTCAATTCCTACCTAGTCTTTAGTTGCTGAATGGGTGTTGCCTCAGACAAACTGAGACCTGGGAAAGACCTTAGTTTATAAAAGCCAAGGTTTCCCACTGCATCGAAGACCCTCACCAGTCATCCTGACCTATGTATTGCCACTAGACTTCCATAACTCTAGGGTAGAGAGTGAGGCTGATGACTTTGCCCCACTTAAATCCAATTCATTTGTTAAGTCATTAGTCCTCTTTGAGAATGTAGAACACACAACATCAACCTCTTATCTATCACACATGGATGTGTTTATACTTCTGTTTTTACTATATTTTCTCAGCAAATGTACCTTTTGTAAAAACTAAATGATGTCATTTAATTAAATGATACTCAGATTCAAATTAATTGTATCAATTTTGAGGAGATAGTAAGTTGCACTAGATAGATGCTTTTGAAGAGATTGATAAATTGATATTTGGGAAAAGATAAATAACAGTGGGAGCTTGAGTTGATAGCATTAGGAGGATACGTCAACCCTTGGGGTACAGCAAAAACCCTAAAAGGGAAAAATAACTAACCAGTCTTATTCCGAGTAGGCATTGGAGTAAGGACCCCTAGAACCAAAAGATAATGTTATATTTACTACTTACGTAACCTTGGATGCGTGAAAGCCTTCATGGACTTCTGTTTTATTATTCATATTCTATTTTGTTTTGTTTTTTATTCCTATCTGAGGCAGAGAAATTTAGTACATGGAAACTGACCTGTGGGAAGATCATGTACCCCTAACTTCCAAGCTTCATCCCTGACTTTGATTTTTAGGAAATGGAGTAGTGACTTGAAGAAGAAGCCATTACGGACAGATTTGATACAGAGTCATGAAGTGTGGAAAACAGAGGTCAAACCAGAATGAGAGGCTGATTGATTACCGATTCAGGGCAGAGGGTAATCCAAGTGTAAACTATTACTTGGATGATGTCTGTATTGGTTATTGAAAGTAGTGTGAAGAGAAACAGTGAAGAAATTCTCTTTCCTCCCCTCAAGGTGAAAGTCAGATTATTGTGGGTTATTAGCCCACTATAAGTTCCTTGCCCTCCATGTAGGCGCGGGAAGTGTATTCTTTTGTTCCAAATGTGCCTGTTTACTTCTCAGCTGTTAAGTGAGATATAAGTGAGAATCAGCTTGTACCCAACTGTGTGTTTTATTTTTACTTAAGTCTTACATACATAGATTAGGAAGAGAAAGGAAATTCCTTATTTTTAGAGAGATTTTTGTTTTCATTGCAATTGCAGGTAGGGCCCTTTGACCCAGCAATGGGGCTTCCAGGATTGTATCACAAAGAGATCATAAAGATGGGAAAAGGACCCACATGGCAAAAATATTTATAGCAACTCTTTTTGTTGTGGCCAAGAACTGGAAATGGAGGGGATGTCCATTAATTGGGGAATGATTGAACAAGTTGTGGTATATGAATGTAATGGAATACTATTGTGCTATAAGAAATGATGAACAGACACCCTTCAGGAAAACCTGGAAAGACTTATAGGAAATGATACTGAGTGAGGTGAGCAACCAGAACACTGTAGACAGTAACAGCCACAGTATGCGAGAACTGATTTTGATAGACTTAGCCTTTCTCAGCAATGCAAGGACCTAAAACTTTTCCAAAGAACTCATAATTGAAAATGCCATCCACATCCAGAGAAAGAACTCTGGAGTTGGATTTCGGAGCAAAACAGACTCCTTTCTCTTTTGTTTTGTTTTCTTTTTCATAGTTTCTCCCATTCATTATAATTCTTCTATGCAACATGACTAATGTGAAAATATGTTTAATAGGAATGTATGTGTAGAGCCCATATAGAACTGCATACCATTTTGGGGAAGGAGGAGGAGAAAATTTAAAATTTATGGAAGTGAATGCTAAAAACTGAAAATAAATAAATTAAATATTTAAAAAAAGGAATTAAAGGACTCATAATGCAGATAAAAGTACATTTTTCCACTTAATTCTTTTTCGTGGTTTTTAATGTTTCTTCTTTCACAACTGTGACTAATATGGAAATATTTTTTACATGATAGCACATGTTGAACTGACTATGTTGAACTGACTAACATTTTCAGAAGAGCATAGGGTAGGGAGGAAGGGAGAAAATTTGGAATTCAAAATCTTGTAAAAATGAATGCTAAAAATTTTCTGGACATGTAATGATGAGAAAAATAAAATACTATAAACTTGAAAAAAAAAAGAAATTGCAGGTAGCAATGGGCTGAACCTATGGTTTGAAGTTACATATTCAATAAAAGTTTATCATGTAATTACAATGAGTACACTGAAAGAGACTGTCATCTCCAGAAAAATGGTCCTAATGAGTACAAATGGTACAGCCCTAGAACCAAATGTGTTAAGATGGCAGTCATTTTTATCTTCATTCTCTGAAAGCAAGAATGTGTAGAGTTTGAAAGAAATTCCATGACCCAAGGGAGCTGTGAGTTTCTAGGGAAGCTCTGCCCAAATGAAGGGAAGGTGAAATTAGGTCCTCTGATATGCAAAGATAATTTTTAAGGGTCCTAGAAATTGACTAGTCATCCTACCTTGGTCACTAGCAGTTATATATAAAATGAAGGGGTTATACTAGATGACTTCTGAGGTCCCTTCCATCTTTAGATTTTTGAATCTGTGATCTTATATTTCCTAAAGAGGGACACCAGGCACCATCAAGATACAATGACTGCTTCTGCATATTATACTCCCTGTCTTTCATGTTCAATACACTCATATTATTCTCCTACAGAATTATAAGGGTAGGGACTAGGGATTCTGTTATGTCTTAATGAAAATCTTACTTTCTAACAATAAGGCTTTTCCAGTTCCCCTCAATGCTAATGCCTTCCTTCTGTTGATTATCTTCAAATTATCACATATATCATATATGTATATGATAATTTGAAGATAATAACAATAATATGCCTTGATATATATATATGTATATATACATATATGTGTGTGTTGTGTACATATGCATATATGCATATATGTATTGTATTTTACATATATATATGTATTATATGAAACAACATCCATTCAGCAACTAAAGACTAGGTAGGAATTGAGGCAAAATGGTGTAGTTTGCCTTCATAAAAATATCAATCTACGAAGGGAAGACCCTCAGAGTTTCTGGCCAGAACAGAAACAGTTACTATTTACATTCACTCTGAGCCATCAAAACCCAAACAGGGATCAAATCTTGATCACCCAGAAGCAAAAAATGTATTCAGAAATGCCAAATCAGAGAGGTAACACGGCACAGTGAGTAGGACAGTACAACTGGGAATCAGGAAGACCAAGTTTCAATCCCATCTCAGGCACTTGCTACTTTATTGATATCTTTTGATTTGCATTTATCTTATTATTAGTGATTTGGGGTATATTTTCATTTGGTTGTTAATAGCTGGCGTTTTTTCTTTTGAGAAATGTTTGTTCGTGTCCTTTGACCATTATCTATGTTTATGTATGCATATACTTTTGTAAACTGTAAATTGTTGAACAGCGCCTAATCTTCATTGGTAGAAGCAGGTTCCATTCCAACATCTCTCTAATCTAGTGAAATCATAGGTAGACAAAATATATAAGAACATCAAGTAATTATAGGAAAGAGAGCATATAATCAGAAATACAAAAGACATAGGAATCCAACAAAGCCCATTACAATATTCTGAACAGTTCAATAAATAGTTAACATGCTGACATTTTGGCAACTAATGCTTATGAAAAGAAACATCTAGCTCCTCCTGTATTTTCTTTCATTGTCTAAATGATTTCTTGACTAATAAAACTTTCTGTAACTTTCACTTTTGGCCAAGATGTTCTTCACTTGTTTGGCTGAATTTCTGACTCCATTCTACCATGGAAGGAAGGAAGGAAGGAAGGAAGGAAGGAAGGAAGGAAGGAAGGAAGGAAGGAAGGAAGGAAGGAAGGAAGGAAGGAAGGAGGGAAGGAGGGAGGGAGGGAGGGAGGGAAGGAAGAAAGGAGAGAAAAAGGGAAGCAAGAAGCATATACTAAATAAATACCTGCTATGTACCAGGCACAGTACTAAGTGCTTTGCAAGTATTTCCTCAACTGATCCTCACACCAATCCTGGGAGATAGGTCCTAATATTATCCCCATTTTACACTTGAGGAAAACTGAAGCAGACAGAGGTTAAGTGAGTTGCCCAAAGTCACACAGCTAGTAAGTGTAAGGGGTCAGATTTAAACTCAGGTCTTCCTAACTCCAGGTCCAGCATTCTATCCACTTCATCCCTTAGCCACCTAGTTAATGAATCAAATTAAACACTCGCAGGTTGTACCAGCTTCCATTTTTCCTTCAAAGTGATGAAAAGTAAATGGTATCATTTATTTACTCATCTCTCTAACCAGGAGTTGTTGGCCTCTACTTTTATTGAAAACATCAGTTTTTAATTATTAGAACCTTGCTCTGTTTTGGAAGCCTGAACTGAAAAGGTTGATTGAAAAAAAGATCCTCTTAACTGAAATACTGGGGGAGGGGGCAGAGTGAGACTTTGTGAGTCTGAGTAAGTCACCTATCCTCATGGAACTTCAGTTTCCAAATCTGGAAAATGAAGGAATTGTATTAGACAATCTAAAATTGCCTTCCACTTCTAATATCACATCAATCCAACATCTTTTTATGTCTTTTTCCTAGTGCAATGTGAGCCTAATTCCCTGACACAGGTTTGTGTCATTTGCCTCCTTTCTCAATGCCTAGTTTTCCCTTCAGTCTGATATAGATGTGTACTTTTCCTCTACCACTATCAAGCTATTCAAAAAAAAAAAAAAGCAATGGAGCTGACAGCCAAAAATTACTAATATCTTGGAAGAGGATTTTTGCTTCCCTATGGAAGGCCATGTTGTCTGGGTTTAAGCTTAGGACTTATAAAATCTGAAAGACTAAAGTGCCTTGGAGGGAGGAATATGATTATCCAGTGTGCAGTCTGGGGATTCCAAATGGCCAGGGAAACAGCTTCCATGGCACTGTTTAAGACATGACTGTAAACTTATGTTTTTAAACAAATATGCCAGGACTTTTATATTTAAATATGCTACGACCTTCAAAGCCGACAATTTAGGTTAGGGGTGATTAACTTAACGTCTGCAAACTAAGAGACAGAGAGACAGAAACAGAGAGAAATAGAAAGATGAGGTTAGATGGATATGATGATAGATTAGATTAGACAATCAACTAAATAATAGCTTGATAGATTAGATGACAGATATAATTATTTTCCAACAGATGATAGATGCATAAATAGATATAGATAGCTGTAATTCTATTGGTTTCTTTTGTAATCCTGTGAGTTTTATTTCATACATTAGAAAACATTATTCTGAGAGCAGGCTTCACCATTGTCAAAGGGGTCCATGAAACAAATTAAGGTAATGTGATTCCAACAATTTTGACATTGCTGAAAACGTTTTTGGAACTCCTATTTTGGAATTTTCTCCGGAGGCAAGATAAAGGAGTAAAATTATTGGATTTGAGGACATGGGTTCAAATCCTGGCTCTGCTGCATATGTGACCTGGGGCAAGTTATTTTGTGCTATAATGCCTGGTACATAATAAGCATCTAATAAAAAACATTTAGATAGCACTTAAAATTTTATGAGGCACATTACAATGCTATGTCATTGATATGTAAACTCATTGGAATGTAAACTCCTTGGGAGTAGAGACTGATTTTTTTTTATTCTTTTTGTCTCCAGCATTTGGCACCATGCCTAGCACATGGCAAGCACTTAATACCAGCTTATTGATTTATTAACAATTTTTATCCATTCATCCAGCATTGCTTTATTCATCCTTGTGCTACCTAAATGAGGTAGGAAGTTAAACTAAATTATTTCTGAATTCATTCTAGCTGTAATTTCTATAATTCTAGGTCAATTCTACATAAATCAATTCTATATAACAGGTATTCTTGCCTTTTATGTAAGAAAGTAGGAAGGATCATGGGTTCTAATTCTTTACAACATGACTTATGTGAAAATGTGTTTACAGATCGTATGCCATCTTGGGGACGGGCAGGGGATAGAGAGGGAGAAAATTTAGAACTCAAAATCTTATGAAAGTGAATGTCAAAAAATTAAAATTTAATTATTTAATTATTTTTTTGAAAAAGAAAGTAGGGAGGGAACAAATGAGATATCTGGTTCTTAGTGACACATCCAAAGCAGCATCTTGTAACCTAAATTCTGTAACTCAGCATCTACTATGAACACCCAGCATTCCCTGCTTCATGCCTTTCAGATAAATGAAGCAGATTTTACTTTTTCACTTGACTGTGAAAATCACATCCAGGTTTGAAGTATAGTAACACATTTTCACATAATTCATGTATAAAACTTCAAACTATTTTGTGCATCAGCAGTTTTTCTTTTAATATTAGTTATTAACTTATAAAAAAATTTGGAAGGTTCAACTTTATTTAGAAATGAAGTAAATATAAACAGAACTTTGAAAAATAACATATATTACTCTGTGTAATGAACTCTAATGAAAACACATTAAACACTGTGGCACTACCTCTAAATCTGACCTAAGTTTAAAAAAAAAACTGAAAACTTGGAAAAAGGAAATAAATCATATCTTGTAAACTCTCTTGACTAAAGGTTAATGATATTGGGGGTTGGGGAGGGGGGAGAAACATGCTTCCATCTCCCACACAAAGAACATAACAAAATCATTTCTTAAAAAAAGGGTAAATGGTGTCTGTTTACAAGAAAGGGGGATACAAATTTCAAAGACCTCTAAAACTCAAATGCCTGAATATGATTAAAATCTTTTATAAAATCTCCTCTGAGTTCATACTCCCAACTCATAGCTATATTGCCACACGGTGGCTAACCACTTCTTTCCTCAAAGTTCTGGGGCGAACCCTGAGAGTTACCATGCTTTTCTATTTCTATCATTCTTGTGAGTTTCAGTTGCCACACTTTTAAAAGTGGTTATTTACTAAGGACAATTGAGATGGATGGCTGTTCCAGAAATATCCTTCCAGAAGTCTAGAGCAGAATCTTTCACAATTACACCTAGCATCTATTAAAGATAGTGCAAACCTAGGGAGCACATGTGGCTAAAGGGCAATCTATAGCTCCTGATTAATCGAATGATTTTCCTTCCCTGGTAGAGTCCTCATGAAGTTCCTCTGAGATCTAGCTCTCTACTAGGCTATGAGGGTTGGAGTTTTTGTAGAGTTTATAGCTGTCCTTCTTTCCACAGAGAAAACGCCTTGCTTCTTGAAGCTACCTTTCTTTCCTGTGTTTAATTTCTCTTCTCTCAGTTCCCATGGAATGCATTGTTTGTTTACAGTCAATAGGGGAACTGAGGGCTTATTTCTTCCCCTTATTGCATTCTTTAGAATAGACACAAAAAGTCAGCCTTTTCAAGATGTTTTCTAACCTTGGTTCCCAAAGCAAAGCTAGAACAGTCCTTCTGGAATTTCCTTACTGAATTCTTTCAGTTAATTCAAATTTATTTCCTGTGGTTATTTATATTGTTTCACCCAGTATCTCAAAAGCATTTCACTCCTTGCAAATGGATTAAGAATTTGATCACATCTAGTTTGTGTCTTTGATTGACTCAATCAAGAGATGTCTCACCTGATAAAGGCATTGGGGTATAGAGCATCTTGTAAGTTACATTAATTGGGCTCTATCATAGGTGGGACATTCTATAATGTCTACATTTCTAAAAGGTATTCTTAAATTGTTATACCTTACAGAATTTTTTTCTTCTCTATAATGTCTAAAAATACCAGGATATAATTCAACATAAAATTATTAAACACCTACTACATTCAAAGCACAGTGCTAAGTCCTGGAGAAATAGAACAATTTTGACCTCAAGGAGTTAATATTCTATCAGAGCCATTTAACTTAAGGGTAGAGCCAAGATGGAGGAGTAGGAGCACATATACTCTAGTGCTTCCCCCACAGCTCACAAAATACCTGTAAAAAATGACTCTCAACAAATTCTAGAGCAGCAGAAGCCACAGAATGACAGAGTGAAAGAGGTTTTCAGCCAAAGGTAACCTGGAAGGCTGACAGGAAAGGTCTATCCCACAGGACAATGAGCGGAGCAGAGCCCAGCCCTGGTGGGGCGGCATGAGGAGGAACAGGACCAGAATAGGCCTCCAGGGCAGAATTTCCGGGGCAGAACCTCCAGGGCAGGAAAGGTCCCAGATCCCTCAACCCACAAGCGACAAAGAAAGCTTCAATGTCAGTGTGGGAGACTTTCCCAACAGGGCGAGAGGGGAAGAGGATCCCTCTAGCACTGATCTGAGGTGGCAGCAGAGACAGCAATGGCAGCAGCAGCGGACAGCAGGTGGCTACGGTGGCTGCAGAAGAAGCCTGGGTCCATTTTCCAAGTGGCTCAGCTTAGAACCACTGGGGAAATTGAGCAGCTGATCTGAATCTCAGCCCTCTGCACAGTCTTGGAGGGAGGAGGAGCCTCCTCCTCTTGACAAAGGACGCTCCTCTTAACAAAGGATTCAGAAGTCCAGTAACTGGCTGGGAAAATGCCCAAAGAAGGGAAAAAAAATAAGACCATAGAAAGTTACTTTCTTGGTGAACAGGTATCTCCTTCCATCCTTTTGGATGAGAAAGAACAATGCATACTGTCAGAGGAAGTCAAGGCTTCTGTCTCCAGTACCTCCAAAATGAATATGAAATGGGCTCAGGCCATAGAAGAGCTTGAAAAGTGAGTCAGCAGCTTGCTAAAGGAGAACCCAAAAATGCTGAGGAAAATAAGACCTTTTAAAATAGGCCTACTCAATTGGAAAAAAGAGGTACAAAATGCCAATGAGGAGAAGAAGGCTTTAAAAAGCAGAATTAGCCAAATGGAAAAGGAGGTTCAAAAGTTCACTGAACAAAATAGTTCTTTAAAAGTGAGAGTGGAGTTCAGGGAAACTAATGACTAAGACATAAACCAAGAAGTTAGAAAACAAAACCAAAAGATTGAAAAAAATAGAAGATAATGTGAACTATCTCAGTGGAAAAATAACTGACCTGGAAAATAGATCCAGGAGAGACAATTTAAAAATTATGGGACTACCCAAAAGCCATAATCAAAAAAAGATCCAAGACATTATCTTTCATGAAATTATCAAGGAAAACTGCCCTGGTATTCTAGAACCAGAAGGCAAAATAAATATTGAAAGAATCCACCGATCACCTCCCGAAAGAGACCTGACGAGAGAAACTCCTAGGAATATTATGGCCAAATTTCAGAGTTCCCAGTTCAAGGAGAAAATACTGCAAGCTGCTAGAAAGAAACAATTCGAATATTGTGGAAATACAATCAGGGTAACACAGGATCTGGCAGCTTCTATATTAAGGGATCAAAGGGCTTGGAATAGGATACTCCAGAAGTCAAAAGAACTGGGATAAAAACCAAGAATCACCTACCCAGCAAAGCTGAGTATAATACTTCAAGGGAATAAATTGTCATTCAATGATACAGAGGACTTTCAAGCATTCATGATGAAAAGACCAGAACTGAAGAGAAAAATTGACTTTCAAACACAAGAATCAAGAGCAGCATGAAAAGGTAAACAGGAAAGAGAAATCATAAAGGACTTTCTAAAGTTGAACTGTTTGCATTCCTACATGGAAAGATAATATATGTAACTCTTGACACTTTTCTCAGTATTTGGGTAGGTGAAGGGATTACACACACACACACACACACACACACGCACGCACGCACGCACGTATGCACACATAGACAGAGAGTACAGGTGAAGTTGAATCAGAAGAGGTGATATCCACCAAAAATAAAATAAAATTAAGAGGTGAGAGAGGAAAATATTGGGAGGAGAAAGGGAGAAATGGAATGGGGCAGACTATCACTCATAAAAGAGATAAGAAAAATCTTTTTCAATGAAGGAGAAAAGGGAGGAGGGGAGAGTGGAAAAGTGAAGCTTACTCTCTTCACATATGGCTTAAGAAGGGAATAACATGCTCACTAGATTAGGCATGAAAATCTATCTTACACTACAGGACAGTAGAGGAGAAGGGGACAAGTGGGGTGAGAGGGATGATAGAAGGAAGGGCAAATGGAAGAAGGAAGTAACTAGAAGTAAACACTTTTGGGAAGGGACAAGATCAAATGAGAAAACAGAAAAAAAGGGGGGGGGTACAGGGTAGCATGGAGGGCGATATAGTTAGTCTTATACAACATAAAGTCTTTTGCAAAACAACGCATATATATATCTTGTATTGAATTGCTTGCCTTCTCATTGGGGATGGGTGGGAAGGCAGGGAGGGAGAGAAGTTGTAATTCAAAGTATTAAAACAAATGTTGAGAATTGTTTGCATATAACTGGGAAATAAGAAATATAGCTAATGGGGTATAGAAATTTATCTTGCCCTACAAGGAAAAAGAAAAGATGGGGATAAAGGAAGGGTGGAGTATGATAGAAGGGAGAGAACATTGAGGAAAGGGGTAATCAGAACACAAAATGCTATGGGGTGGGGAGAAGGGAGAGATGGGGAGAAAAATTGGCACTCAAAATTTTGTGGAAATCTAAAAATAAATTTAAAAACTATTTTAAAAAAGAAGCATACAACTTGTGAATGGAAAAGTAAATATTCAATCTTTTGTAAGCAATATTAAATACCTACTATTTTCCAAGAACTCTGTGAGGCCCTAGTGATATGAAGACAATGACAAAGAAAGTCCCTGCCCCCAAGGTCCTCATGTTCTACTGGGTTTTGATGACATATTCCTAAATACATTTGAGGTTTTTTTTTTCCTTCCCTCTGTCTTGTACTTGTATTTCTGTGTGGTAACTGTTAGATGAATGGCACTTTCTGATTTTTTTTTTATTCAAGTTGTATTTGTAGGAATTGGAATGAAACACTTGAAATGTATCAGTAATCAAAGCAGAGATTCCCATAGAAACTGTAACTCATTTTTTTCTCATGCACAGATAGAGCCTTAGATCCAGATTTACTGAAGTGGATAAACACTATTCAATGTTTAACTGTCCATTATATGTACAATCTACAATCTCTGGACATCGAATTTCAGCTGCCTTCTATCAAGGGTTTTTTTTTTCTTTACAAACCCTAATAGTAATGTTGCTAGTTCAGGTTTATTATAATTTTGCTCTTACGAAGGGTATATAAAGATTGTATGATGATAATTATATTTTTTCTGTATTTGATATGTCAAATTTATCGAATTAGCTACTTTATTCTTTTTTTAAAAAAAACCTTGATTTGATTCACCAAAAAGGCTTAGGATAAAGTCCCACAGTATGGGGTTAGAGCTACTCAGAGATAGTTTTCCACTGAAATCTACAAAAATTTGCCTAAGAATATGTAGACTACTCTGCTGCTCCTTCTTGATGTTGCATATCTGTTGCTTCTGCTTGACAATAAGATCAGTATAAATCACTCTTGTATCTTACACAGTAGATTAGAGTTCTACCCTATTTCAAACTCAACAGAACATTACTTCTTTATTTCTAAGCATACAGTAACTGAAAAACTCATGGTCTAACTCCAGAGATGAATTTGACTCAAATTGAGACTACATCCCTAGGATGGATAGTGGGAATGGGGGTATATATGGCAGGGGTAGGACCTAGATGGTAAAAAGGGTCATCCTTTTTCTAATATTTTAATGCAGATTTTCCCCACTAGTTTTCTCTGTGTCCTTTCCTCCTTTGATGATCTTTCCTATGGCACTATCATTCACCTTCATAGTTTCGACTATCAAATATACATCAACGTTCAGATTCCTATCTTTAACTATGACCTTTCTTCTAACTTCTAGTCTGTCTTCTCTCACTGTCTACAAGACTGATGAATCCAACTCAACATATTCAAAACAGAACATAAAATTTTCCTGCACAAAATTTCTCCTGATTGCCAACACCAGGTCCTAGTGTCTACTCTCAAAAGTATTGTTGTTCAGTCATGTCTGACTCTTTGTGACTCCATTTGGGGTTTTCTTGGCAAAGATATTGCAGTAGCTTGCCATTTTCTTCTCCAGCTCATTTTGCAGATAAGGAATTGAGGCAAAAAGGGTTGTGACTTGCCCAAGGTCACACACTTCGGAAGTATCTGAGGCTATATTTGAACTCAGGTCTTCCTGATTCCAGATGCAGCATTTCATCCACCGTGCCACTTAGCTACCTCTCTCAAAATTACCTTGTATATGTTTTGTATATATTCTCTATATACATCTATTATACATCTATACATATATCTCTACATCTATATACATCACTAATAGAATAGAAACTCTTTGAAGAAAAGAAATATTTTATTTTTGTCTTCCTATTCTCATACCTAGCACAATGCCTATCATAGAATAGAAATTGAATAAATACATATTGAGTCATTGATCAATTGACTGATTACCTCAGCAAATTTTTTCTGACTTTATTTTTTCTACAACACCCTCATTCATCAATTCTCCCATATTTGCAAACTAGTAATTATCTTTCATTCCTTTATTTATTAAAAACTACTTATAGTCCCAAGGGGACCATGGACCCTCATAGAGGTTCCCCCAAACAGCCTACCCTAGATTCATGTACTCAGGTCCATGTTCACTCAAAATCATAAATCATGATGTGTTTACCTTTTCAGCCAGAGAACATAATTAGTTCAAAACAAAGGCATTTAATGGAACAGCATTATAGTTAAAGTAGCACCTCACAAACCCATACATTTTCCCACAACTACACACACTATTAATGGAAAGAGTAGGCATATATAAGAAACATACATGATTAGGTTGTACTTATGGAGGGACTGTCACATATAAAGAAGACTTCTGACCAAGGCTGTTACTTAGAAAGATAACTCATACTTTTGATACTATAAGACCACTGATGTTTTCTGATGATGTCATCCTGCCAGAGCTGTTCCTCTCTGGTCTATTGTGGTATATAATCATTGTTGGGTCTATGGACATGGTATAAAGTCTCTGCCAGACATTGATTCCAAATGGTCCTTATGACCCCTTTTGGTGAGTCAGTAAGTATTTATTAAGCACCTGCTATATTCTATGCAACGACAGCTAGGTGTTACAGTGGATAAAGTGTCAGATCTGGAATCAGGAAGACCTGATTTCAAATCCAGCCTCAGACACTTACTATCTGTGTGACCTTGGGCAAGTCACTTAACCTTGTTTGTCTCTCTTTCCTCTTCTGTAAAATGAGTTTGAGGAGGAAATGTCAAACCACTCTGGTATCTTTGCAACAACAACAACAAATATATAAATATAAAAATGTAAATGGTCAGACAAAACTGGAATGATTTAATACCAACAAAAAAATATGTTAGGTACTGTGCTAAGTGTTGTTGAAGGCAAAACATTCCCCCATGGTATAAAAAGTTTTGTAATTTCTATCTTCTTCTGACTTCACCTAGAGTTTTCAAATGAGGTTCTACGTTCTCTTCATCAGAATAAGAATGGGCTTTGCCATTTTTTTTTTGCTTAATTGTTTACTTAGCTTAAAATACAGAGGAGTTTTTGGCCACAGTTTTTTTAAAAAGCAAAACTCCAACAGTCGTAAGATTTGGGGTGTGGAAAGAGGAGATGGGGGTACTCAGTACTTTTCCTCCCATAAAGGGCAAGCTGTCTATTTTTTACAACCTTAACTAGAAGGAGCATTTCCTTACCAGAAAAGGAGATTCCTCAGCACAAGTGTCAAGCTCTTTGGAGTGAAGTGGAACTTCATCTGAATGAGACTTTCTGACATAAAACTTGTTTTATTCTTGATTTTTAGCTCACTTAGAGTTGTCTTTCATAAATATCATCCTATAATAACAACAGAAGATCCATGAACAGCCCTACCTGGAATTTTCATGTGGATCTGCTGCCTCTAATGTTCATCTCAAAGAGGCTTAGCCAAGAGACCCCATAGATTTGTTTGGATCTGACCCTTTGAAGTTCTTAAAGGAACTTAAAATGCTTTGATAAAATGAATCTGAAAAGCACAAAAGATAAACCCAAAGAGCAAGATCTTTGTCTTCCTCATTGCTAACCATATTCCTGCCTTTGAAATGTCTGTGTCTAACTTCAACACTTTCCAGGATATTAGAAATGAATCCTACATATGTTATCAAGTCTTATTAATTCCACTCCCATCATGGCTCTAAATATCTCCCTTATCCACTCTGTTCCCATTGCTCCTTTCCTAGTAAGGCATGTTTGTCATCTACTTGGAGCATTATGATAGTCCTAACAGAGTTCTCAACTTCCATCCTCTTCCCACCCCAATCCCCCCATACCAAAATAATATTTCTTATACAAGCCACCTCCTTACTCAAAAGACTTTATCAGCTCCCAGCTACCTACCAAGTAAAGGTCAAACTCATTTGCTTTCACAGTCTGGTGCCACCTTACCTACCCAGCTCTGTTTGAGCACTTTGTGTTCTAGTTCAACTTTTATTCCCTCCACTCCTGCCTCCATCCCCAAAATCATCTAGAACTCTCCAGAAACTCTGCTTTTGTTCATGGGGTTCCCTGTGATAAGATTGTCTACTTTCTCCCTCTAAGTCCTTTGAATTTCTACCCATCCTTTAAAATCCAACTTAGATGCATTCTCCTGAGCAAAGGTTCCTTTTTGATCTAGCAAGAAAAACTTACCCCTTCAGACTTAACAGCATTTTCCCCTAGTTCTCTGTTAAATGTTTATTTTATATCATAATTACTATATATGTATATATGTGTATATATATATGCATATATATACGCACACACACACACACACAGAGAGAGAGAGAGAGAGAGAGAGAGAGAGAGAGAGAGAGAGAGAGAGAGAGAGAGAGAGAGAGAGAGAGAGAGAGAGAGAGAGGATTGTACTAAGTCCCATCAATAAAGGTTGGGACTATGTCTTACCTAAACTCTGTATCTCTCCCAAGGCTTAATAGAGTTCTCTGTTCACAGTAGACACTTAATGCATGGTAGATGGGTGGATGGTTGAATGGATGGAGTAGTGGGCAGATGGAACACTGTTGCAGATGTTTAGCTCTCTGGCAAGGATACAGAGGTGTGGCTCCAAAAGTCAGAGCAGCTGTTTAATGAAATTGACCATTCCAGTCATCCTGAGGAATATCAGGTCACTGGATTCAGATGGCTCTGGAGGAGAAGTGAGGCAGATGACCTTGCACAGCCCTCCTTCACTCAAAACAAAGTCAAGTGCAAGTCATGTCATCATTTCTCTGATGGCATGGTCTTCAGCAATGAAGGATGAGCACAAAAGGTAGCTTGAAGTAGTGGATAAAATGTTGAACTTGAAAATCAGCAAGATATGAGTTCAAATCTCACCTCAGTACTTCACCTGTCTCAGTCTCAGTTTCGGAATCTGTAAAATGGAGACAAAAAATAGTAACCTTACTTCATAGGGTTCTTAAAAAGTTCCAAATAACATAATGTATATATAAAATTCTTTGCAAAACTTTAAGAAATTAATTAAATGTTAGCTATTAACATGTGGCATAAAACGTTTCTGGTCACAAATGTTAACTGTCCAGTTTTGAGAAACTGAATACAAAGGGTCTTCAGCATAATTTGTAACTCTAGCATTCTCAGGAAAATTAGAATTGAATAATTATGCATTTCAGTAATGTCAGTGTCATATAGTTCAGTATTTATTGATTTTTTTCAATTAACAATTGTCATTTCCAACTTTTAGGAGCAGAAGAATAATTGGGATTATTTATGACTATGTTTTCATGATATTTTCAAATCATATTCATGATTTTCACTGATAAAAAGTAATTAATGACTAATAAATCAAAGACTCCTTAAGTCAGTCAAGAGCAGTCTAGGGGATAGAATGGACTTACCTCAACTGGGAAGATATCCAGGGAAATTTGTTATACCTCATGAACTAAATTTTTTCCCCTCCATCTTTAAAGGCAACTGACAAAGAACCATCACTAACAAGGTTAGACAACTGTCTCACAGAGAAATGGATCATTCTCAAAGCCTCAGAGGGGTGGTGTATATGTGTGTGTGTGTGTGTGTGTGTGTGTATACACAAATATATGAAGGCATGATATTATTACACTATACAAAAGTAAAGTCATGCTTCTCTAGAAATGTATAAAAACTCAAGAAACAAAGCAAAGAGTAGGGAGTAAGAACTATAGCCCTGAGGGGGATCCTTGAAGTTTCTCAATCTACTCAGTCTTCTCAAGGGAAATTCCAGCCTGAATTCTGACTAAACTTCCAGTTCAACTCCAACTCAACCCATTCCCTTTACTTCAAATAACTTCTTATTACCCTTATTAGGGTAATCATAACCAAAACTATAAATAACCAAAACTATAAATCACTCTGAATTTGTCTTCTGATCTTTTTTGTTCTTTTCCAATCTACTACTTTTCCAGGCTATGGTGTCAACTGACTCATCTAATGAACCAACTGCCATGAATTAGAAAAGATTGAAAGGGATGGTGGGGAAGAAGACATTTCTAGCAACACATATGCATTTTAATTCTAGGTTTCTAGAGATGAAGACAATCCCTTTGTCCATTAGCATGGACATAACTAGCATAACTAGAAAGACAGGTATTTTTAGTCATAGCAATCTGAGGCAGCAATGTATTATAGTGAAAAGATCACTAGTATATGAGTGAAGGGATCTGACTTCAAATCCCCTTCTGACATTTACTACTTATGTGACATTGAGGAAGTCACCTAACCTCCCTCCCTGTAGTGTTCTCATCTGTATGGATGATTTTCGAAACCCCTTCTAGTTCTATGATCCTATGAGATTTGTTTTTGTTGAGTTGGCCCCTCAAAACACAAAAGCAATAGGTGGTCATGTACTAACTTCATGACCAGGACCAGCTTTGCTCAAAGTATAGTGAGGATCTAAACTAAAGAACCCTGTTTGCAACAGATTATCCAAATAGTTTCTGAATAATAACCACTGGCTAACACTGCCCAACAGACTTATCTAATCTTAATGTGAAATGAGATTTTATTAGCCATTCTTCCGGGTATTGTTGTGGGTGAAATTGGATTTCCCTCTCTTTGCCAAGGATGGAAATATAGTAGCCACTCACAGGCCTAATCCTAATACTGGTTGGCACAGAAATTGTTACCTGCTTTCCCCACCCTTTTTTTTCTTTTTGCTGACCTTGGAATGGATCAACCTTGGGGTGGAATTGTCTTTGGGCAGGGGTGAGGAATCTGCAGCCTCAAGGTTACATATGGCCTTCTAGGTGCTTGTGTACAGCCTTTTGACTGAGTCCAAGTTTTATAGAACAAATCCTTTTATTAAGGGGATTTGTTCTGTAAAGTTTAGATTCTGTCAAAGGACCACACTTGAGGACTTAGACGGCTACATGTGGCCTTGACCCCTGTCCTAGGGCATTAGACAGCTGTGTAAAGCTGGAAAGGGTGAGGAGTGAGGGTGCAGCTAGAAGCCTAGTTAGGCTGATTCATCCCCTCTTTAGGTAGCATTGCGTCTCCTTTACTGCTACAGGATGAGGATCATGTTGGTGTTAGACATTGTACAAATACCCAGTCAACGTTAGGCCTATTATAACTCAATGATCTCAAGTGATCCAACAGCTTCAATTTCCCCCAGTTGTTTGTTCATTAAGATTTCTTAAAGAACCTCTTTTTCTCTTAGCCCTCTCAAACAACTCTCATCCAAATCATTCTCCCCATTGCCACTACTACTGCTGCAATCAAAAACAAAGAAAACAACCTTGTGTGTTATTTTGTTTGTCTCTCATCAAAGACTCTTGGCAATTCTGAAGAAGTTTCCATATTTCTCAAGAAAAGTCAATTCTGTTTAAATCCAGCATTAAAATTACCCAACTCAATAAGGTAGCATCGAAAAAACAGGATGAAACAAAAAAGAAAACTTTTTTTTAAAGAATATCATGCCTAGATTAAACACAAATTTTCTGTTGAAGTAGCTTCTGCCTTGCTGTGAAAGAAACCTTTTCCTGAACCAAAGATGTGTTTTACTAGAAATACATTTAGTGGGATACAGAGCCATTCTACTATATCAAATAGGAAGGGATCTGTAGTTAGAAAAGACAGTTGTGGAAACTATGCCTAAACGTGTTGACATCTCAAATAACTACTTTCTTTTGCTTCAGTAACTTGAATACCTTTATTAGAATGACTTCTTAGGATATAAATGTGGACACAAGGAACAGCTTGCAATTATAAATTAAGTATATTTTAATTTTATGGTTTCTTGGGGATTTATTTCCAATTGACTTTTGATCACTCCTATTTAAGATAACTCAAAAAATGTTGCTACATTATGTAATACATCATATGTTGGGGGGGGGGGGGAGTTGACTGTCCAATTAACCAATTCCTCTCCCCGTACAGCTGTCCTGTATAAGCTCCTGCTTGATGTTACCACCACCATTTCTCGCTAAGCCAATATTTTTAATGAGTCAATGCTGCCTGCTATCTCTTCAAGAATTCTGGGCAGGCCAAGTTCAAAGGATTTAATGTACTACAGATCTCTTCTTCACCTCTCCCTCTGCTTTGCAACTTCCAAAGAGAAGGCACAGCCTTTATCCAGACATTCCACTACATGTGCTGCTAAGACCTTTGAAACTCATCAGAGCTCCATGACAATTTGTAGAAGGGGTAACTAGTTAAGCTCTCTGGCCACCTACACCTCCAAAGACTTGTTTGTGCCTCTTAGAAAAGAGAAGACCTTACCAGCTTTCCTAAGCAGCTCATCACACTCAAGGGACTCTCTCTGGCCTCCTACAATTCCAAGCCAGTTGTCCTGCCCACTTATTGGGTCATTCTTTGCTAGACCCTCCCCCACACCCTTTCCAGCTATACATAGCTGCTTTATGCCCTGGAAAAATTCCACCCATAGGCTGAACCTCTATTGATGATGACCTGAGCTAATTCCTGGAAGAGCTCTCAAAATTTCAACGATATCTTTACTTGCCCGATCTAATAGCCCTTTCTTAATCCTCATCCTTTTCTGCAGTCTTTGACTTTATCCATCACCCTTTTCTCCTTAATATTCCTTTCTTTCCAGGTTTTTATGATCCTGTTCTCTGCTGTTTCTCCTGAGGGGTGGTATCTGACCACCCCTCAGTTTCTTTTGCTGGATCTTTATCAAGATCAAGCTAGCTGCTAATAATGGGTGCTTCTCAAAGCTCTATTCAGGACTCTCATCTTTTCTCTGTTCAATTTTATTCAATTTCTCTTGATAATCTCATCAGTTCCCATAGATTCTATAATCATCTCTGTGCTGATGATTCTCTTTTTTAAAATATTTTATTTTTCCCAATCACATATAAAAATTCTTAACATTCTTTTTTTTAATTTGAGTTTCAAATTCTCTCTCTCCCTTTGTTGTCTCCCCCTTCCTTGAGACAAACAATTTGATATAGGTTATGCATGTGTAAGCTCGCAAAGCATATTTCCATATGTCATACTGTGAAGGAAAACACAGGCAAAAAAAACAGGAAAAAAGAAAGTGAAAAATGGCATTCTTTAATCTGTATTCAGACTCTATAAGTTCTTTCTTCGGATTCAGATGAGTTCTTTGGAATTGTCTTGGATCATTGTATTGCTGAGGATAGATAAGTCATTCACAACTAGTCATAGTTCAATGCTGCCGTTACTATGTACAATGTTCTTCTGGTTCTTATGCTGATGATTCTCAGATCTATTTATCCAGTCCTAACTTCTCTCCTGACCCAGTAGTGCCTCTCCAACTGCCTATAAGAGATTTTGAATTCCACATCTTGAAGAAATCTTAAATTCAGCATATGCAAAAACTTTGTATCTTTTACCCTAAATTCTCTCCTCTTCCTAATGTCCCTATCACTGTCATGGACATCACCATCGTCCTGGATATCCAGGTTCACAACCTAGTTGTCATCATGGGTTCTTCACTCTCTCTCACCACTGATATCCAGTATGTTGTCAAGTTCTAATAATATTATCTTCATAACATCTCTTATATACACACGCTTCTCTCCTCTCTCCTGTGGTCCTCTTGACCACATTCCTAGACCATTGTAATAGCCTGATGGTCTCCATGCCTCAAGTGTCTTCCCACTGTGGTCCATCTGCTGCTCAGTTGTCAAAATGATTTTCCTAAAGTAGAAGTCTTATCACATCACCCCCTATTTAAGAAACTTCAATAGTTCCTTTATATTTCCAAAATCAAATATTAAACCATCTACTGGTTTTTGAAACCCTTTTCATAACCTAACCCCTTCCTATCTTTCAAGTCTTCTTTTAACTTACATACTCCCACATACTCTGTGAACCAGTGACCCTGGCCAGTCTGCTATTTCTTGAATACAGCATTCTATCTCTGACTTTGCACTTTTCTGCCTGTCTGCCATGGTTTCATGATATGTACATGAACTCCCTTCCTCTTCTTCCTGGCTTTCTTCAAGTCTCAGCTAATTCTTGTCAGCAAAAACCGTTACCAGTTTTCCTTAACCTTGGTGCCTGCTCTCTGAGTTGTCTCCTATTTATTCTGCAAATATTTTGTTTGGGCATGGTTCCTTTGGTCGTTATCTCCCCTCATATACTACAAATTTCATGAGAATCAGATTTTTTTCCCCTTTCTTTTTAGCTCCATCACTTAACCTAGTGCATAGCATTTGGTAGATAATAAATATCTGTTCATTTGATTTGACTAGTAAAGGGGAAATGGAAAGGTGAATGTGTCTATTTACCTTTCCCTCAGAAAGATTCAGTGAAAGTTGTTGACCATATAGAGGGCACACTATTTGAACAAGGAACACATATACAAGGAAGAAGCAAACATAGTTCAGTCATCTTAACTCAGCTGTGGGCCAGGGATCTTCATTAAGCAGGTCAATTCTGGAATGCTTAACTGTGTTCAAGAAGTTATTTTGTCTGCAAGACAGACTACAACTCTGAAGCCAACTGCCAATTAGTTGAGAATGTGTTATCACATCCTAAGAATGTTGACCTAGGCAGTCTCACTCAAAATAGTAATAGCTGTGGCCTAAAGCAGCAAGAAGTAAAGATAAGGCAGTTTTAGTGGACAGTAACCTCAGGGTAATAGAATGGTAGCAAGTGTTTGCTTCAGAAGTGGAGAAGATGGCAGAGATGCATTAGATGATGCCTGCAAATATA